>NW_006294400.1:1385503-1386275 GCF_000327345.1 Myotis davidii | reverse complement strand
TGCCGTCAATGAGATGTGTCTTATCTGATGAAGACACTCGGGGTCTAGAGAGACTCAGTCACCAGAATGCTCCAACCTGGTGAGGAGGGTGAACTCCAGCAACTTCCCACAGCCCCAAGACTGGGACAAACAGAAAAGGTCAGGGCCAGAGATGAGAGAAGAAGGAAAAGCCCCCAATTCCCAACAGACATGGGCATGAGCCCTCAGGAAGCAGGTGCCACAAGGGAAGCAGGAGCCCTGGGCTGGGGCATCAGCCATGCCAGCTGCACTCACTCGTTCACTCATCAAATAACAGCTCCAGTTCTGTGCCTGGGCCTGTTCTATGCACTGGCCCTACAGCGGTGACCAGCTTACACTCTAGGTCAGGGGTGGGCAAACTTTTTGACTCGAGGGCCACAATGGGTTCTTAAACTGGACCGGAGGGCCAGAGCAAAAGCATGGATGGAGTGTTTGTGTGAACTAATATAAATTCAAAGTAAACATCATTACATAAAAGGGTACGGTCTTTTTTTTGAATAGTTTTATTCATTTCAAATGGGCCATATCTGGCCCGCGGGCCGTAGTTTGCCCACGGCTGCTCTAGTGGGAACAGAAAGGTGAGGATCAAACAAATGAGAAAAATACATGGTAGTAAAAAGAAAGAACTAAAATGATCTCTACTGGCAGCTGACTTGGTCTTGTATGTAGAAAATCCTAAGGAATTCACTAAAAAACTATTAGTACAAGAGTTCAGCAAGATTGCAGGATACAAGATCAATATAAAAAATCTAGC
>NW_006294400.1:1363333-1385326 GCF_000327345.1 Myotis davidii | reverse complement strand
AATATCCACAATAAAATGAAGAATATTTTATTTAAAAAGAATAAAATATGTAGGCATAAATTTAACAATAGAAGTATAAAACATATACGTTGGAAAATTATAACACATTGTTGAAAAAAATTCAAGATCTAAATAGGGATTTGTATCTTCTTGGTGAAAAACTGAAAGCTTTTCCTCTAAATCAGGAATAAGATAAGGATGTCCACTCTCATCAATCTTAACATAGTTCTGGAAGTCCTAGCCAGAGCAATCAGGCAAGAGGAAGAAATAAAAGGCATCCATATTGGGAAGGAAGAAGTAAAAGTGTCACTTTTTACAGATGTCATGATTCTGTATATAGAAAACCCTAAAGACTCAACCAAAAAACTATTAGACACAATAAACAAATACAGTAAAGTTGCAGGATGCAAAATCAATGTACGAAAATCCACTGTATTCCTGTATACTAACAATTAACAAAAAGAATAAAATACCTAGAAATAAACTTAACAAAGGATGTGAAAGACCTATATACTAAAAACAACAAAGCATTATTAGAAGAGATTGAAAAAGACACAATAAAATGGAAAATTATTCCATGTTCATAGATTGGAAGGATCAACATAGTTAAAATGGCCATATTACCCAGAGAAATATTCAGATTTAATGTAATTCCCATCAAAATCTGAATGCCATTTCTTAAAGAAACAGAACAAAAAACTGTCAGATTGTATGGAACCACAGAAGACCCCAAATAGCCAAAACAATCCTGAGAAAAAAGAACAAAGCTGGAGTTTTCACGTTATCTCACTTCAAATTATACTACAGAGCAGTGATAATTAAAACCGCATGGCACTGGCAGAAGAACAGACACACAGACCTTTAATAAAACAGAACTGAGAGCCCAGAAAGAAAACCACAGGTATATAGGCAAATATTTTTTGACAAAGGATCCAAAAACACACAATGGAGAAAAGAAAGACTCTTCAATAAATGGTGCTGGGAAAATTGAAAAGCCATGTGTGAAAGAATAACTGCAATCTAGCACAAAAATTAATTCAAAATGAATCAAAGACCTAAATATGAGATTGAAACAATACATTACATAGAAGAAAACATAGATACTAAACTTATGGATCTTGGTCATAGAGAATTTTATGAATTTGACCCCACGACCCCAAGACAAGGGAAGTAAAGGCAAAAGTAAATGAACGGGGCGACAGCAAGCGAGAAAGCTTCTGCACAGCCAAAGAAACCAACAACAAAACAAAAAGGCAACCACCCAAATGGGAGAAGATATCTGCAAACAGCAGCTCCCGACAAGGGGTCAATATCCAAAAAATATACAGAACTCACACAACTCAACACCCAACAATCCAGTTAAATAATAGACAGGGGACCTGCATAGCCACCTCTCCCAAGAAGACATACACACGGCCATCAGATATGTGAAAAGATGTTCAACTTCACTAGCCATTAGGAAAATGCAAATCAAAACTATGATCCACCACCTCACTCCTGTTCGAAGGCTACAATCAACAGGACAGGTAATAGTGCTGGAGAGGCTGTGGAGAAAAAGAAACCCTCCTTCGCTGCTGGTGGGAATGTAAACTGGTGCAACCACCATGGAAAACAGTATGGGGGTTCCCCAAGGATGGAAAATTGCCATTGCGACATGAATGGGCCTTGAGTATATTGTGCTAAGTGAAATAAGTCAGTCAGAAAAAGCTAAGGACAATCTGAGTTCACTCATATGTGGGATATAAAACTGAAACTCAAAGACACAGACAGACATCAGTATGGTGGCTACCAGAAGGAGGGGGGTGGTAGTAAAGGGCACCAAAAAAACCTAAATAAATGAAAAGACATCCTGTGATCATGGATCAAAAGGTTTAATACTAATTGTTAAGACAACAATACTCCCAAGTTGATTTAAAAATTCGACACAATCATTATAAAAATCTGAACTGACAAGCTGATCCTAAACATTGGAAAATCAAAGAACCAGAATAGTTAAAACAATGTAGAAAAAGCAGAACATAGTTAAGGAATTCACATGTCTGGACTGCGAAACTTTTACAAAGCAACAATAATTAAGACAGTGTGGCTGTGGCATAAGGATAGACACACAGGTCGATAGGATAGAACTGAAAGTCCAAAAATAAACCTTCACATTTATGGCCAACTGATTTTCAACTAGGGTGCCCGTGGGGGGGAAACAGTCTTTTGCTGGGACAACTGGATATCACATGCAAAAGAACAAAGTAGGACCCCTTTCTCAGACCACATGAAATAATTAACTCAACGTGAATCAAAAACCTATGTTTAAGAGCTAAAACTATAAAATTCTTAGACAAAAACACAGGGGTAATGCTTTGTGATGTGGGCTTAGGCAATGGTTTCTCCAATATGACATCAAAAGTACAAGTGCCGAAACCGGTTTGGCTAAGTGGATTGAGCGTCGGCCTGCGGACTGAAAGGTCCCAGGTGGTTTCTCCAATATGACATCAAAAGTACAAGTGACAAAAGAAAGATATAAACGTGTTGAACTTCATCAAAATTAAAAATGTTTGTGATTCACCCTAACCGGTTTGGCTCAGCGGATAGAGCGTCGGCTTGCGGACTGAAGAGTCCCAGGTTTGATTCAGGTCAAGGGCATGTACCTTGGTTGCAGGACATCCCCAGTAGGGGGCGTGCAGGAGGCAGCTGATCGATGTTTCTCTCTCATCGATGTTTCTAACTATCTCCCTTCCTCTCTGTAAAAAAATCAATAAAATATATTTTTAAAAAATGCTTGTGATTCAAAGAACAGCATCAAGAAAGTGAAAAGACAACCTACAATATGAAGGAAAATATTTGCAAATCACATGTGTGATAAGGGACTTGTAACTAAAATATATAAAGAGGACTTACAACTCAATAAAAAGACAAAAACCAAATTAAAAATGGGCAAACGATCAGAATAGACATTTCTCTGAAGATGATATACAAATGGCCAATAAGCACATGAGACGGTGCCCAGTATCATTAGTCATCAGGGAAACACAAATCAAAACTATAATGAGCTACCACTTCACACCCACTAGGATGGCTATAATCAACAGATAATAACAAGTGAAGTGCTAGCAAGAGTGTAAGCAACTGGAACCCTCAGATGCTGCTGGTAGGAATGTAAGTGGTGTAACCACTTTGAAAAATAGTCTGGCAGTTCCTCAAAAGGTTAAATATAGAGTTACCATGTGACCCGGCAATTTTACTCCTCGGTATCTATCCAAGAGAAATGAAAACCTATGTCCACGCCCTAACCGGTTTGGCTCGGTGGATAGAGCGTCGGCCTGCGGACTGAAAGGTCCCAGGTTTGATTCCGGTCAAGTGCATGTACCTTGGTTGTGGGCACATCCCCAGTAGGGAGTGTGCAGGAGGCAGCTGATCAATGTTTCTCTCTAATCAATGTTTCTAACTCTCTATCCCTCTCCCTTCTTCTCTGTAAAAAAAAAAAAAAATCAATTAAAAAATAATGTGTGTGTGTGTGTGTGTGTATATATATATATATATTAGGTGCCCGGTGCACGAAATTCGTGCACTGGGTGTGTGTGTCGGGGGGAGTGTCCCTCAGCCCAGCCTTCCCCCTCTCACATACTGGGAGCCCTCAGGCGTTGACCCCCATCACCCTCCAATCGCAGGATCGGCCCCTTGCCCAGGCCTGACGCCTCCGCCAGAGGTGTCAGGCTTGGACAGGGGACCCCCATCTCCCCTCGATCACTGGCTCTGACCCCCGCCCAGGTCTGAGGCCTCTGGCCCAGGAATCATGCCTGGGCAGGGGACCCCCATCTCCCTCTGACCGCTTGCTCCCCCCCCCGCCCAAGCCTGACGCCTCTGACCCAGGCTTCAGGCCTGGGCAAGGGGACCATCATATCCCCCCAATCCCCGGCTCCACCCCCCACCCCGGACTGATGCCTCGGCCAGAGGAGTTGACCCTCATCACACTCCGATCATCAATCACCGGATCGGCCCCTTGACCAGGCCTGAGGCGGTTGCAGGCTCCGCCCCTGCCCAGGCCTAATGCCTTTGGCCTAGGCGTCCGGCCCGGGCAGCGGGGACCCGCAGCTGCAGTGGCTCCGCGATCTTGGCCTTCGCTTTAGGCCCAGGCAAGGGACCCCTAGCTCCTGGGATTGCCAGCTTCGACCATGCCCAGCTCCCATCGCTGGCTCCACCCCTACTTCTTGCTATCACTGGCCAGGGCGGCAAAGGTGCCTGATTCTCCCCAGCTCTTAGCTCCCCCCTGGGTTTCCGATCACTGTCAGTGGCAGGGGGCTTCTTCCTGCTTTCCCTTTCGCCTCCCTGCATTGTGCCTACATATGCAAATTAACCGCCATCTTGTTGGCAGTTAACTGCCAATCTTAGTTGGCAGTTAATTTGCATATAGCCCTGATTAGCCAATGAAAAGGGTATCGTCGTACGCCAATTACCATTTTTCTCTTTTATTAGTGTAGATATGAATTGAATCTGAAACCTTAAAAAAAGAAAACCTATATCCACATAAAAACTTGTACATGAATGGTCACAGCAGCATTATTCATAATAGCCAAAAAGTAAAAGCAACCCGAATGTCCATCAAAACTGATTAATGGATTATGTATTGGAATCTTATTCCGTAATAAAAATCGCTTTACATGCTACAATATGGATTAGCCTTGAAAACATTATGCTAAGTGAAAGAAGCCAGTCATAATGAACTGCATATTGTATGATTCCATTTAATGAAATGTCCAGAATAGGGAAATCCATAAGAGATAGAAAGTAGACTGGTGACTGCTGGGGGATGGGGCAACAGGGAGAAAATGGGGAATAACTGCTAATGGGTATGGGGTTTCTTTATGGGGTCATGAAGTGTTCTAAAATTGACTGTGCTGATGGTCACAAAACTCTGAATATACTAAAAATCACTAACTTGCCCACTATAAATGGGTGGACTGTGTGGCACGTGAATTACATCTTTAAAAAAAAAACCCCACCCACATGGTAAGTCAGATAAAGAGAGAAAAATAGAGAAGACAGATCAGGGAAGGGGTGGTGGGAAGGGAGGGCTGGGTAGAGATGAGAAGGTGGGGGCTGCTACTTCAGGTGGGTAGTTAGGGAAAGCCCTATGGCAGTGACTTCTAAGCAAGGCCTGGAGTGAAATGAGGCTGAGGGCTAAGCAAAAACTGGGGAAGAGCTGTCCGGAAGCGTGAACTTCAAGTGCACAGGCGCCGAGGTAGACACATGCTTGGCAAGAGGAAGAGCAGCACGGAGGCCAGCAGCTAAAGGGACTGGGGAGGAGAACAGACGGGATGAGGCCGGCAAGGGAGCAGGGGCCAGGCCCTCCGGGGCCAGATCCTGACAGCGGCTCTGTCTTGCCACTATGGAGTCTGGCTTTAGGCCCGAGCAGCCCTGGTGGAGTGGCAGGGCAAAGAGTGGAAACACGTCCTAAGCAGCCAAAGGCCCCAGTTTAAAAGGGGGGGAAGCTGGGGGCTACAGCTCCCATGCGGACCCTCAGATCTCCTCCCACCCCCTCTGCTGGACCCAGCCCAGGAGTTGGACGCAGTTGCTGGAGACCCGGGAGGAAGCTCACAACGCTGGGCGTGTTGAAACACCCAGAGGAATTAGGATTAGTGTCTGGAACAAAAACTGATATCAAATTGTGGGCTCTCTCCCTTTCCCTTTGTGAGTCTGCCAAGGGAACACCCAGCCAGGAAGCCTGGGCCCCCTAGTGATTGCTGGCAGGCCGGGCCAGAGAAAGGCACGTGGAGCCCTCCCAGGCTCAGGTAACAGGCGTCTTCCGTCTTCCCGGGCAGGGCTCAGAGGATCAGGTGCTGGGCCTCCCTCTTATATCCACGGGGCTGAACCACACTAGTAAATGCCACCACTCCCAAGGGAAGACGTTCCCAGCCTTGCCTGGGCCTACCCCAGCAGGTCACAGCAAGGGCAACATACATACCCTAATAGTGGCCATTTCCCAAGGGCCTACTGTGTGCCATCTGGAGCTCTTCAACATTGAAAGCTGGGTGTTATCGTGGTTCACTTTACAGATGGGGAAAGTGAGGCTTGGAAAGGCTGAGTCACTCACAGAGCTGTGAGCAGAGTGTGGTCTCAACCCAGGCCCATCTGTGAGCCAGAGATGGCACAGCCAGGACTCAACCCTGCAACCTCCTCCAGGGCCCCTCTGGAGAGAAGGAGCTAAGCACCTCCAGTGAGGTGGCACGGGGTCCCAGGCACAAGACAGGGATAATGAGGAGGGATGGGGGGGGGGGTAGATGTTCATAAAAAAAGGCAGGAATGAGGATATCAAGCAATTAGCCATGAGCCCAGGGTGGGAGCTGGCCAGGCCAGGTTTGAGGACATCTCAGAGACTCAATTCTCTAAAAAACCTTTTATTAAGCACTTACTAAGTGCCAGGCACTGCTGAAGGCCCTAGGAACATAAACAGTAAACACAACAGACAGAAAGTCCTGCCTTCAAGGGGCTTATAGTCTGGCAGTGGATAAGAGAGAGACAAAATGAGGCAAACACATCAGATGGTGGTAAGTGCTACTAAGGAAAAGGGATGGGGAAGGAGGCAGGCAGTGTCCAGGTGTAGGTTGAACGAGGAAGAGATAGATGGTCAGGGGAGCGTTAATGCGAAGGTGACATCTGAGCAAAGAGCTGGAGGAGGTGAGAGAGCGGCCTACGCAGGTAATTTCGAAGAGCGCTCCAGGCATGAGGAACAAAAAGTGCAAAGGCCCTGAGGTGAGAATCTACAAGGAGGCCAGTGTGGCTGGAGCGGAGTGAGTGAGGGGGAGAACGGTGGGAAGTGAGGTTGGGAAGGGAATCTTGGCCCCAAACTTACAAAGGGGCCGTATGGAGGTGCTCGCAACCCGGGCGTCCGCATGTGCACAGGCAGGTAAGGAAGAACAGAGAAAAAATGAGGATCTAGTGGGGGAGGAGTATTGGACCTTTTCTTTTCTTTTTGAACTGGACGTATCAGTTGTGACTTTTTCTTAAAGCATGCCTAGGGGGAAATCAACTCCTCTTGGAGTCCTCCGATTGCAATGAGGTCAGAGGCCAAAAAGCCACCGAGGGAACCGACTCCCAGAGCAGCAGAGACCCTCGGAAGCAGCGCAGGGTTAAGTTGGGGTGAGGGGGCTCAGGGCCATTGTCTTCATTTCTGTCCAAAAACTGTTTCTGTAAGTGAAATTTAAGTTAAAAAATGAAAAAAGGTTGTGAGGTTAGAAGGGCTGGTCAAAAGCAAAAGGAATTTTTTTTTTCCCAAAAGCAAAAGGAATTTGAACCTCTACCTACCGGAGTCAAGGACTGGGCCCACCCTCGCCCTGCCCTCTGGGCAGCACCGGATCCCCCCAGGGAAGAGATGAAGGAAGCCCCGACACTCCCTAGCCTGGGGGTTTCAGGGCCTGAGCCTTCAGCTCCTGGCTGCCTGCCAGGGGCAGGTAATTACAGAGCCTGGGTGTTCAGGGCAGCTTCAGGGGAGTCTCGTTTTTTAGCTTTAAGATATACAATTAGACGTCCAAATACCAGAGAGGCAGGGTGAGCCCTCCACCCACCCACCGCAGCCCACGGTGGCCATCACAGTGGCAGAATTCAGCTATTTCTAGGTTGTCCTGAAATAGAGCAGAGCACCCCACCAGACCAGTATCTCAGGCCAGAACTCGCTGCAGCTCCATGGCCCCAGACCAGGGCCTCCATTCTGCTTCCACAAACACTGTGGGCACTGGCTCCATCATGCAGTTGACAAGGGTCAGTAGAGTGGGAACCACCTCCTGGCCACGGGCTGCCACGCCCCTACAAGGTCCTGGCAGACGGATCATTCGGGGCCCCTCCCTGGAGATCACATGGGAGCAAAGGCTCAGCGTGGCAAGCAGTGGTCAGGAGAAGGGAACCCAGGGGGCAGCCCAAGGAACAGCTACAGGAGGCCCCACAGCCACACTTGGCACCCTACCTTCCCCGCTGCCCGCTAAGTCCTCATCTGCATGTCTGCCTCGTCATCAATGCTTGCCCAGCAGAGCCCTGGCCTGGCAGGGCTAAAGGCCTAAAGCAGTGGTTCTCAACCTTCCGAATGCCGCGACCCTTTAAACAGTTCCTCATGTTGTGGTGACCCCCAATTTCATTGTTACAAATTGAACATAATTAAAGCATAGTGATTAATCACAAAAACAATATGTAATTATATATGTGTTTTTCGATGGTCTTAGGCGACCCCTGTGAAAGGGTCGTTCGACCCCCAAAGGGGTCGCGACCCACAGGTTGAGAACCGCTGGTCTAAAGCCAAAAGTGAAAAGTCCTTGGCCCTGCCAGAAAGGGAGACTGTAGGGCAGGTTCTCAGCCTGTGCTCATGACATTTTGAACCAGATAATTCTGTTTGTTTTTCCAGGGGTGTCCTATGCATTGCAGGATGTTTAGCAGCACCCTGCCAGGAGCACAACCCCAGCTGTGACAACCAAAAATGTCTCAGACACTGCTAATGTTCCCTTGGGAAGGGGTGGCAGCAGAATCACCCCCCTCCAACCCCCCGCCTCCCCGCCCGGTAGAGAACCAGTGAAGCAGGCCTTTCACTAAATGTTTTAAACAAGCTCTCGGGTGACTGAAGCAGGGGCTGGACTCCCGGCTAAGAAAGAGTATAGCCACCAGAACTAAGTAGGACCCCAGGGGCCTCCCAGCCCCAGCTGTGCTCCTGGGTTCCTCAGAAGGCTGGTCCCTGCTTCCTCCCATTCGGCCCCTATAATGAGAGGTAACCAGAACAAGGCTGCATCAGGAGTCCCTCCTCCTGGCTGGTGGGTCCTGGGGGACTACCACAGCATCCAGCCCGCAACCCCTCCCCCAACCCACGCCCACTCTGTGATCTCCCAGTCCTTGGCCAGGTTCCTAGAGAAGGGAGGGGTCCTGATGATGCAATCAAAGTTCCCAGCTGATGAAACTCAGCCGTGGAAAGGCAGGATTCTAATAAGGAAACAATTTAAATTGACAACATCTGCCTGTGCTTCCCCGAAGAGAAGAAAGCACAGCCGCCTGGGGAGGGGCCCGCCCGGGGACCAGCCTAGGCGTCCATCCAGGGGCCGCGGGGCAGTAGAGCCTCATCCCGGCGACGTGGCCAGCGTGGCAGCCCAGCAGTGTCTGGCTCCTGCCAGGAATTCAGGGCCGTGTGCAGGGGAAGCAGCTTGTTGCAGTTCTGACACAGTCAGCACCCCCTCCTGCAACACCATGAGGCAGCAAGACGTTCCTAGAAGCCAAACCACTCTGTGCTGGAGACTGAAGGGCTCAGAGGAGCCACCGGGAGCCCCAAGACCCTTCTCTGTTCTCCTGTCAAAAATGTGAGCCCTGAGGGTGGCCCGGGGATTGGCAGGTGGGCTGGGAGGAAAGGTAGAGGCAGCAAGTGACCGGAGAAGCAGAGTGGACAGCACACCGAGGACTTCAGCTCACTCAGGCTTGGTGGGGAAGCAGGACGGATTCTGGAGCCATATGCACAGAGGTTCGAATCCTGCAACTCACCAGCCCAGAAACTTTGAGATGGATCAAAAACCCACAGTGGGCAGGTGCCAGCTTCCTGTTTCACAGGCACAGGCACACGGCCTCCCTGCTCTGCCTTCTGCACCCAGAGTCAGCCTATGAGGCAGCTTCCCACCACCCAGGAGAATGCATGCATGCTCTTCTCACTTGATGCCCAAGAGCAGAGCAGGCCTTTGAAGAGAACCGAAGTAAACTGCTGGCTGTGACAAAGTGCGGGTCCTCCCCAAGCACCCAGCGAAGCCCACCCCCACATCATGTGCCCAGCCTGGCGCCTGTTTCCCAGGCACCCTCCCATGCGCCCGGTGTTGCTGAAGCATTAACTCTCTGCAGGCACAACCACCACCCACTTCACAGATAAGCAAACTGACCCTCAGGGAGTCCACAGGTCAACCCAGGGGGCAGGGGGAGATGTGCGCCCTCCCCTGTCCTGCAGGATGGCTGGGAAATGCGCCAAGACATAGACGCCGTTCTCAGGGGCCTGTGGCATCAATGCTTTTGTGCTCTGTGGGCTGACCCTTCACTACGAGTCTCAATACCAGGGAAGAGGCAGCCTTGCGCCCAGACTTACCCTGAAGGAGGGGCGGTGACTGGGTCAGAGTGCGTGGTCACAGATATGGCACTGGGCCAAATCCATCAAGACCTGCTGGCGTCAGGGACCAAGCCAGGTCTATCCAGCACCGGAGGGAGAAATGGGGAAATGCTCCTGTAGAAGTTAATAGCGTCAGCTTCCCGCCTCCTGAGCACTTTCTTCTTATGAGGCACCTAACTGAGAGCTCTCCCTGGAATCCAGACCCCAACCCTGGGAGGTAGGTACCATCATCTCCACGTCACAAGGGGGGGAACTGAGGCTCAGAGAGCGGAAGCCACCTACCCCAGGTCTGGTTGGGAGAGGGCTGTAATCTGAACCCATCACTGTCCTACCCCAGAATCTCAAACTGGGCCCCATGCCAGAGTTGGGTCAGGTTGGAGGGTAGAAATTCAAAGCAAGAGACACAGCTGAGCTGTAGCAAGTTTCCCCTCCCCCAGGACACACGACTATAGAAAACACAGAGTGTCGGGGTTGGCTGTACTCAGGGAATGGCCCTTCCGGAGCCCCTGAGACTCCCAGCAGGCCTCCTCACAGATTGTGCGTGTGGGAAACAGAGAGGTCGGGGACCAAGGCCAGTCTCTGCCACCCACTGGACACTTGCCCTCTCTGGGCCTCAGTCACCACGCTGCCCTAGCTCGTGGGGTTGCTGAGAGGCCTAATGAGAGAGGCCAGGCGCATACCCAAAGGGGACTCGTGCTGAATGGGCACATGGCCACCACCGTCAGGAGTGACTCTGAGACAGAAGCCAGGCATGCAAGGCCCTGACAGAGCCCCCATTTTCCATCCCTGGACCCTGGAGCAGGACATTCCCCCAGGCCTTGAACCTGGCTGGGACGTCCAGGAAGGTGGACTAACAGGTGGCCTAGGTGTGCCTGTGCCGCTCCTGGCTGACTCACACCTGGGTGCTGTTTGATTCATCCCAGGAAAGGAAGAGACCAAAGGGAGGGATCCACATTCCCAGAGCCAGGTTCCTCAAATAGCTAGACTCAGGCAAGTCACGGGATGTCCCTGCTCTCTTCAGCCCCTTCCCAACTCTATAGGCCCTCCTCCACCCAACTTCTGCGGTTGGACAAATTACTTCCTCTTCTGGGCCTGGGTCTTAGGTATGTGGAAAACAGAATGAGGCTCCTGTGTCCCAGAGCACAAAGGTCCTAGAGGCCTTTGTTTGCTGATTGCAGGATGGTGTCTAGCAAATAGTAGGTGCTCAGTAAGTATCTGATGACTCAGTGACTTTCACAGCCCTGCTCTCTACCAGGGCTGCGTTAGACCTTCTTGCACTGATATTTCCACCTCCAGGAAAGGAGCCTCCCAGCCCAGGTCAGGCCATGCCCTCTAGCTCTCTGCAGAGTCTGAGGGGTTCAGGGTCACTGCTATCTGGAGTTACCTCCAGGTGTTCCCACTGCTCCACTCAGCACTCCCCATGGCTCCCTGAACTTCCCAGGTGACCAGGAAATTGCCAGAGTCACAGCTCACAGAGCCAGCACAGACTCAGGCCTGTTTTGCCAGCTATCCTCCGAGATTCCAGCCACAGGATGAAGGGCTCGGGGTAAGGTGGGACCATGAGGCTGACTTACTAAGCTCTACCTTCTCCCCGGACACCTGATTCTCCTGCAGACTTACGGACCAACCCTGGGCCGATGCTGCTTCTATCATTCACTTACCCCACCCACATAAACGGAGCACTTACTACAAGCCAGGCCTGAGTGGGGACACTGAGAATACATCCAGATTAAGCTTGGGTTTCTGTCTTGCCTGCATCCAAAATTGGTGTGGCCATTCTCACCCAGGTCCATGTTGATTCCTCATTAGCTGACACGAAACCCTTGAGAGGGGCTGGAACCCAGGGTCAGGCCTTCTCTTGGCAAGCAGGGAGAGTATCCAGGCAGCCAAAGGCCATCCCCAAAGTAAAGGTCAGGGCCAGAGCAGGCAGAAGAGGTTGATGCCTCCCCTCCCGCTGTGCTCAGCACCTCTCTGAGAGCTGATGTGTCTAATGGTCTCCCCGGTCATGGGCCCCAAGTCAGAGACCACGGCTGGACTGGCCACTGCGGGCCCACTGCAGGGCAGCAGCCTGGCTCTAATCACAAACGTTTGCTGAGTGGGTGAACCACAGGAAGGGAGAAGAGAAACAATGAAAGGCAGAGAGGGAGGAACGTGGACCTTTCCTTTCTGCTTCCACCACTGGATCCCTTCCAATAATTGCCCTAGATTAATACCAACCACTGCCAGCCGTTACTGCGCACGTACTCTATGCCCAGGGCTATGCTGGGTACATAATGGGTGTTAACTCATTCAATCCAAGCACCAAGAAGGGGCTTATTACCCCATTTCACAGATGAGGAAAGTGAGGCTCAGACAGGTCCTGTGGTCTGGCAGCCTCAGGAGCCCGCCCTCTCTCTGAATGGCCACGCTCCACAGCCCAACGGCCCCAGCAGGGTTTGCAAGAGACATAAGAGCCCCAGCCAAAGAAGACGGCTGGCAGCTGCCGACATGACTTATGGTCTCATAAACAGATCTGATGGTTTAGGCTGCCCCGCCAGAAAGACCCTGGAAAGGCCCAAGGACTTCCTCCAGGCCTCTAGGCACCCAAGGATTCTCACTTTTGTCTAGAACTTTGGCACCCAGCACCAGCACAGGTGTGGGCGTCTCCAGGCTGTTTCTGACACAGACATGTGCAAACAGCGTCAGTGCACAGCTTGCAGATAGTCGAACAGTCTCGTGTAGCCAGCCCCCAAGAAGCAGGACTTCACAGGCCCTAAAGGCCCCTTCCAGACATGACTGCCACCCCCACAACGATGACATCATCCTGACTTGTACCAGGATGGGTGCTGTTAGTGGATTGCTTCTGAACTTTATACAAATGGCATCCACCGCACGTTCTCATCTCCAGCTTCCTCTCCTCAACCTTGTGGGTGACACTCGGCGCTGTGTGAGGGGCAGCAGCTTGCTCATTCCCACTGTGCGCAGCAGGCTCCAGTTTTGTTTTTAATCACCCCATGATGGCAGAGGTGGGAGCCACCCATCTCAGATGACAGCCATCTCCCCTTCTGCCACCGGGAGCCCTTGGTGGTTCTAAAATACAAATCTGATTCTGGTTCACACCCTCCCATGTCTGCCCTCAGATAAGGTCCCACCCCCTCCCATGGCCTTCCCGACTCCAAGCCCCCAGGCCACTGGCTCTTCCCCGCTCAGCACTCTTGCCTTTGCCTTAGTCTGCCCTGGGCTGCTCTTCTCCCACCAACCACTAACCTACTCATCCTGGGACCAAGCCTAGCATCATTCTTGGGGAGGGGACTTGCTGGGGCAGGGCTGTGTCCCCAGGAACCAGAGCAGGGCCCTACATATAGAAGTGCTCAGGAAATTGCCCCTGAGGGAGTAAGGTTTGGGGGAGCCACAGGTGTGCTGCCCTGGGTCTGCAGAGAAATCCAGCACTGTCAGAGAGGAAGTGGTGGGAGGTGAGGGCGCCTTGCGTGCGAACAGGACCCAGGCTTCCGCCCTCCCCAGTTCCTTCCCCAGCACCCAGCTAAACCTCTCAGCAGGTTTAGTCTGTTTTCAGCTGCCAGGTGCCTGGCCCTTGGGGAACAGGTGCCCTGCTCTCAAGTAGCTTTCCTGCCTCTAGATGAGTACCCGCACCCCATTTGTTGGAGGAGGAACCCAAGGCTAAGAGGACAAGACACTTGGCCATGGTCACAGAGTCATAGGGCAGCTGCCAAGGTCCAATTGCAGAGCCTGGGGCAGCCCAGCCCCCTCCTCCTCCCCATCACCCACAGATGGCCCATCCAATACAACCCAGTGGTGCCCCAGCTGCCTTGGACTTAGGCGAGGGCTGCTCCTGACACAGACTGATACCTCGGGCGCCAATGGGGAGGGGCTGGACCCTAGCAGCTGGCAGTAGCCGGCACACAGTACAGCACCATCAGCGCCCATGCTGGTTCAGCGCCAAGGGAAGAATGTCCCAGCCCTGCACTGGCTAACCCGTGGCAGGAAGCACCAGGACTAAGATGCAACAGAGGCTACTCCTGCCCACGGTCTGGGGTAGGAGCTAAGAGGTGGGAGCGGGGATTGTAGTGTCCGGAGATGAGGGCCCACAGTGAGCGTGCAAGGCCAAAAGTAGCCAGGGACGGCTTCCAAGATGGAGCAGGGGTAGGGAACTTGAGGACAAGGCTACCGAAAAAGCCAAAATAAGAGTATAAGGTGTGGTGGAAGCAAGGGGAGTGCCAAGGGGGGAAGGGGCCTCACCTCAACTGAGGGACCCCTGTTTTTCTCACCCGCTCCCCTGCCCTCCACCTCATGTGGGGAGCTATCTTCTGCTTGCCAGAGTGGGTGCCAGACCTGAATGTGTAGAGGGCCCCTTCTCACAGGCAGAGGCCTCCCCCAGCCCAGCCCAGCCCCACCCAGCGGGAACACTCCAGCTCTCACAGGCTCAGAGCCATGCACCCCACGGCAGGGCAGAGCAGGGGTGCCAACAGACCCCACTGAGACCCTGAACTCCAGCTGAGGCCCCTGCTCCTTGGACACGAGGTGTGCTCCTCACCTGCCCGACCCCTCCAGAGGGCAGAGAGAGCGCCCCATTTGGGGAAGTACCCTCTCCCCACAACACCCCAGTCAGTCGTGGTCCACAAGGAGGGGCAGTTGAGGTGCACCATTCAGCCCACTGCCATGACGCAGCCCTGGGACTCGAGGGCGAACTGCAGTGAGTACCGTGCTTCTACCCTGTGCCAGGAGCCCAGCTGGATATCTGACAGGCATTATCTCACTGTGACCTCCAAGAACACTGGGAGGCAGGCACCAGCAGCCCTGCTGGGGAGGGAGGGCTCCTGAGGCTCAGGGACTAAGTCTCTCGCCCAAGGTCAAACAGGCGGCAGCAGCGGGATGAGGATGGGAACATTTTGCCTGTCTGAATATGCAGGAAGTCCTCCATTGGAGCTCCTTGCTCCTAGTGCTGGAATAATTTGACTAGCAAGCCTGTGGCTGGCTACTACCTGTTGATATCTGGGAGAGGCGGTTCCAACCTGCACTTGAGACGTGTTCCAAGCACAGGATGCCAACGCTCAGAGCAGAGACCCAGGCCAGGCACAGGCTGGGCAGTTTCAGGCCTCACTCGCCAAGGCCACCAATAGCATAGTGTGACCTCGTGGAGAGATAGAGGAGTCACAGACCTCAGGTTACAGAGCACATCGGGGCCTGGGGGACAGGTCTGGTATCCCCACAACCCAAAGCACTTGCCAGGCAAGGTCCTTAATGAAGAGAGATACCCTCCCCCCCGCCCCCCACCTTTGTTCGGGGTCTTTCTACGCAAACCTGGTGTCTCTCCCCGGCTCAAGCCTTTCTGTGGCTGCCTGGGTGAGATGAGGACAAACCTATACTGGTTACATGGGTGTTAGACTGGCCGGCCCCAGCAACAGGCGAGTGACCGCAGGCTTCACCACACAGCAGTCACCAGACACCACACACTGAGTCCCCAGACTCCTAAGGCCAAGAACAGACACGCGAGTAGCAATCACAAGGCCCAGGCAGAACTTCCTGAATGTAAGTCAGGACTTCCAGGTACTGAACAAGCGGAGTTCAAAGGCAACTAAGAACCCCTGGCCTGAGGAACTTCCTGGACAGGCCTCAGGGAACAGCCTTGACCCCACAGAGTCAGATCACCTTTGGTCAGGCCTCTGCCAGTGCCAGGCTGCAGGGCAGATTACAGGGGCTGCCACGTTGGCACCTGCAATGGTGTGGCCAGTGGCTGCGAAGGCCAGGTCTGAGGAGCAAACACCAAGGCCAGGCACAGGCTGGGTAGCTTCAGGCTTCACCACGGGCAACAGCAGCACGGTCTGGCCCTAGGGAAACCAGTAGCTGGCCTGATGCCACCGCCTAGTTGGCAAGGGCGGCCTCTGTGGCCTGCGAGCAGGACTTCTCTCCACAGGGGTCCGCATCCTCATGCCTCCCCGACTGCACGTGGAAGACCTTCCCCAGGGACCCCAGCGACCAGGCTGGCCCGAGTAAAATGAGGGAGGCAAAACCATGGTCAGGGATCTAAGGGTAGGAAGTGGAGTCAGGAGAAGCTTAGAGCAGGCAGCCCTCAGAGGAGGCAGCTACAAAGCCCCTTGGGTCAAAAATTGCCAGAATCTCCAATTTAAAAGACACCGAAAGTCTGGATTTTTACGTTGCAAGAACTATTAGAGCACTGTATGAGGGAAAAAAAAGCCGGCTACGTTTGGCTACTGTGCACCCTCTGAACGTCCATCTTCCGGCACCTACTAAGTGCTAGATGTGGTGCCAAGGACTTCAAGATGAAGACACCCACCTGCCCACTCTGTCTGCCACTGCCCAGCCAACTCAGCGGTCCCTTACGGGGTATGTCAGGCCTTCCCCCTTCATCGTCTCCACCAGCAGCCAAGAGCCATCAGTCTAACTGGCAAACCAGGCCACACTGCTTCCTTGCCCCTTGGCGAGATCCCCAAGGTCAGGAACGGTCTAGCCCTCCCCCACCCCATATCTTCATTCACTCCATCCCCTTCCTGCCCTCTTTGCACCCCTACCATGCCAGCCCTTTGCCCAGACCACTGACCGAGTGCTCTGTAGCCAAGGGCCTTGACCCTAAAGGCTCTTCCCAACCTCTCCAACCCAATTCTCCTTGGCCTTCCGGGTTCTCTAAAGAGCCAGTTACTCACGGACGCCCTCCTCCCCGTTGCAATGATGTGCCCCATCATAAAATCATGAGCTCCATGAAGTCAGGGACTGTGTCCAGCCTGGGGTGGGTGCCCAATCAGCACCTGTCAAACAAATGGACAGATGACCGCACAGAAATGCCTTCCCCAATTGGTCCACGAGAATCTAATGGAATTCTGGGGGGACCTGTCCCAGATCTACCTGCTCCCCCTCCATAGGGAGTTTCATGGAAGCAGGGCTGTCTGGTCCCATTTATCTCTGAAAGGCCAGGACACCAAGGGGGTGCTCAAGAAACGTGGCCTCTTCCTCCCTCTCCATACTCAGTCTCCAGTGCTCCTGCTCTGTGACAGAAAATGAATGCCCTGCCCTCCTTGAGATCCCCCAGCATCTCCACATCCCCGCCCCCTCACAAACCGTGTCCCTCCCCACCGAGATGTATGAGAGCAGGCACCTCAGGCGAGCAGATTCCAGTGGCATTCAGCAGCCTTTTCCAAGAAGGGAGGGAGAGGAAGCCCCGGGGAATCGGAGGCCTGGCCAAGCCTGTGGTTTATGTGCAAAGACCTGGCTTGGCCAGACCTGGGCACCGGGCTTCCAGCTGCAGAACTGACCTGTCCAAGGCCTTCTTCATGCCCCCCAAAATCTCAAGCATCCCTCCGAGGCCTCCCATTCCAGCTGGTTCAAGCCTGGCCCATGGAGGGAAGGCAGTGCCCTCTTTCAACAGGTTGCCCAAATAAAAACCCCACTGAAGAGACAACTGAAGATTCAAAGCTGCCCTAAAAGAAGGGAAGGGGGAGGTATCTCCCCAAGTCACACAGTCTGCTTCTTGGACAGCCTGGCATCCAAGTCCAGAGCAGAAAGAGCCCCTGGAGGGGCCCCTCCTCTCTTTCTGGTCCTCCCTGTCCCCTTCATGCAAAAAGGGGTACTGAGGCACTGGGGACAGAGATCAGGCCAAACCAGAATACGCTTAGCTCCTGCCATGAAGTGACCCAAATAAGCCATTTCTCTGCCCCAGGCCTCAGTTTCCTCATCTGTTGGCTGAAGAGACACTCTGCCTGTCTCCTCCAGACAGGACCTGTTGTAAGGTAAATCAACACCTCCCTCTCACTCTCGTCCCTGACACCACCAGCCACGTGCATGGGGCAGGCCACAGGACCAGTGCCAGCTGGACACAGAGACCCCTCAAGACAGTTGGGATTCTGCCTGCCTGAAGGACAGACGAGCTTGAGGCTGGAAACTGGCTCCCAGCCCACCCTGAGGAGACCACAGCCCAACCCACTGCTTCTAGACTCAGCAGACTTGGCTGGGACCTGTGCATATTCCCCACCCACTGGAAACCCCTGGAAAAGCCTCCCAGATGCCATCTGGATGCACCTGCTTAGAAGGCCTCCCTCCAGGCAGGGTCCTTGGCACATGCTCATTGTACCACGGTGCCAGTCTGTGCCTGGCCCCAAATCCATGGCAGAGACTTCAGTCCCACCCCCATCTATGTCCCCAGGGCCCCTTATCCTCAGATCTCACAGGATCGAGCTCAGTGCCTCAAAATTATCCCTATCTGGATTTTCCTATAACCCCGAACCCACTGAAAAGAATCTTCTTCGAAGGTCTGGGGACATCACATGGGGCCAGAGCTGCTTCCAGTCCTCTGCCACCAAGGCCAGGCAGGACTTTCTCGCTGGATCTGCCCAAATTTAAATCACAATTGTGCTGCTCCCTGGCTGAGTGACATGGGCCAATCACTTTAGGCCTCCTGACCCCAGTTTCCTCATCAGCTCATGGGGTGGTTTGGAGATCATGCATTGGATGTGCTCAGCAGGTGCCTGGCATACGGTAAATGAACAATCAAAGGCAGTTTAAACCCTAATGATAAGGGTTATTTTCCCAATTTAATTACCAGCCGAGTGACCTACAGCATGTGGCTTCACCTCTCTGGCCTGGGTGCCTCTCTGGATGGCCAAGAGGATTAGCGGACCTACATCTGCAAACTGCAATTGGACCTTGGCAGCTGCCCTCTGACTCTCGGCACAGGACCTGGCGCACAGCACAGGCACTCAGAACATGGTAGCTGTGAGGGCGATGGTTCGTAAGGAGGCGTCAGAAAGATGACGCTGGGAACAGTGCGACAAACCACCTGTTCTACCTGCTCAAAATGGGTCAGGCTCGAGCTGTGTACCCGGCTGTTGCTATGGCACCCAGCACATAGGAAAACACTCCAACTAGGAAGGCGGGTGCTGCATGGGTGGGGCCTCGAGCCTGCTTCTCTCAGACACCACCTTGCGGCTGCCACCAGTCTCTGGGCTATGTAAGGGGTCCCTGGCGTTGAGGCGAGTATGCTGCTGGATCTGGGTCCAGGATCTAAGCAAGACTCATCACCCCTAACCCTACCCCAACTCCGAAACATTGGAGCCTGTTCGTTGGAGGGGTAGGCGGTGAGGTGGGGCTCTCAGCTTGCAGACCAGCGTGGGTGGGACTGGAGTGGAGGGGTTAAAAAAACCCAAAACACCAGAAACCCCTATCTCCTGAGCAAAATCCAAAGCTCTAAAGCAGCCTCAGATCCCAACACTGATGTCTGCCCCCTCCAGCCACACCTGCGCAGCAGCAAACAGGCACCCAGAGTCCAGCTTTGGGGGGCTCAGTGTCAGCCTCTCCCTCCTCAGCCCCACTCAGGTTTCATCCACAG
The DNA here is from genome assembly GCF_000327345.1 of Myotis davidii. Classification (NCBI taxonomy): domain Eukaryota; kingdom Metazoa; phylum Chordata; class Mammalia; order Chiroptera; family Vespertilionidae; genus Myotis; species Myotis davidii. The sequence goes on along the minus strand of NW_006294400.1, from coordinate 1,365,887 downwards.
TGAGGGCTGGGAAAGGCTGTTAGGCTGGGCCTGGTTCAGGGAATCCATGGCCCGTTGCCAGGAGGGAAGAAGGGAAGGCAGAGGTGAAACCCAGCAGCTGTGAGCTGAGACCTGGAACTTTCCAGATTTTCCCGGATGAGGGGGCAGGTTTTAGAGCAATGGAAAGGCAGGCAGGTAGGGTGACAGTGGCCCCAGGGCCTAGGAGGCCAGGAGAGACCTCAGCCTGGGACTGAATAACAATTCCTCTGGAGGATCCGCGACCCCCAGCTCACATGTAGGCCTCCTGCTGACTCTAGCTGGTCCCCCTAGACCTGGGAGGGGCTAAGGATGGCCCCCTGCCATAGAAACAACTGATGCAACAATTTGCTGAGCCAAACATGGCATACACATTATTCATCCCCCCACAACTCTAGGGGTGAGTGTGACCTCTCCCATTTCACAGAATTGGAAACTAAGGCTCACAGGCAGAACATATAATGGTTAAAAGCACATCCTGAGTTTGAATCTGGGCTCTGCTGTGTTAACTCAAGCAAATCACTCCCTCTCTGAGCATTAGTTTCCATCTCTATAAAACGAGAACAGCCCCGGCTGGGTGGCTCACTTGGTTGGAGCGTCGTCCGTACCCCAAATGGTGGTGGGTTCGATTCCTGGTCAGGGCACATACCCGCCCCAGGTTTCAGGTTGGATCCCTGGTCGGGGAGCGTTTGAGTAGCAACCAATTGATGTTTCTCTCTCACATCAATGTTTCTCTCTCTCAAATCAATCAATCAATAAAATGGGGATAATAATCCTACAGTCCCACTCCCAGCCCAACCTCCACCCTGTCCCATGGCGTGGTCAAAGAGTTAAGCGAAAGGTGCTAGTAAAATGGAAAGCACAGCACCAATAACTGCTGGTTGCTGGAATGACAGAGGTTAGGTAACGCCCAAAGACACCCAGCCAGTGAGTGGTCAACCCCCGGCCCCAGCTCTGAGCACAGCCCCTTCCCTGAGGCCTTGGGCTGTGGGTGGCCCCGGGATCACAGGCTTCCTAAGCAACCGTATATCCACCACCCCATTCCCACTACCCACCCCTCAACAAAGGGCAGCTCTTGTCTGAATTCCTCAGATAAGCAGCTCCCAGTAGACTGGATAACCTCCAGGCCTGAGTGGGCCCAAATGCACCAAAAAGGCACCCCACCCTGTCCACACCACAGATTCCTAAATCTGGGTTAGGCTGCATGGCTCTCCTCCCAACAGAACATTCAACCACCAGATACATCCAACAGGTCTCCAAACAAGCCAAGTTCAGCTGACAACTGCCCACTGACAAGTCCCTGGCGAGCCACTTACTTCCTCTTTCTGGGCCTCAGTTTCTCCCTCTGTTAACAAGCACCCCGCCTCAGAACACCGTGGTGCAGCTCCAGCGAACCGGGCCCACAAGAAGGCCCAAGGAGCAGAGGGACAGACCAGGGAAGGGAGCCAGCGCGTCTAGGCACTGGGCCAGGCCCTGCGCCGCCTTCTAGCTCCCGAAACATCTCCACAACACGCACAGCCACCTGTATTGGGCCCAGAAAGTGACACAGCGAGGACGCAAACCCCTCTGTCAAACTCCGAGGCGCTCTCCCTGGCAGGCCAGGACTACGTGACCCAGTCAGTGGGTGCAGCTGGACCTGCAGGACGGGGACCACAAAACCAAAGTTGATCAAGCCTCTTTCAGAGAGGGCTGCAACCTCCTTGACAAGGGCATTTGCAATGCAAAGCAGCCCAGCTCCAGCTGGACGGGGACTGTCACTCAGAGGGGGCTGGGCAAGCCACAATCCAGCCACCTCCCTCCAGGCAGACGGGGTGTACCTGGGGTCTGGCCTTCCCAGAGCGGGGAGTGCCTGGAACACTGTGGCTGCCCCGGGCTCTGAATCACAGACAGCCTGAGTGGCCATCTGGGTGCAAGGTGGCCTGGAACAATCCTCCCCACTCGGCCTCTCAGGGCACAAACCCACTGGGCTCTGTGCAGGTCTGCAGAATGGCGCTCCAGCAGGCTGCATGTAGGGCCCCAAGAGAGGGCTGAAAAATAGACCCCCTGCACAGGGGTGCGGGCACCCTGTCAGATCCCTCCGGCCCAGACCTCCCAGATCGTGCAGCCCTACCTGCCTTGTGCAAACTTGTCCCAGACACACATAACCATCAGGGCTCTCTGGGCCCCAAGGGGCGCATCCACACTTGCCAAGTGGCTAGATGTCGCTTATCACCGCCCCCCCCACCCCACCCCCTGCAGGCGACACTGCCCCGGCGCCTTACCTGGACGATAAGCTGACAAAATCCCCGCCATCCAGCAGTCGGACCTTGCAGAAGAGGACCCCGTTCACGAAGGGGACCGCCGTCAACTCCTCCAGGGTGAACGTGGTTTGGAACTTGAACTTCTTCTTCTTCATCAAGAAAGCCATGAGCGAGTTCCCTGAGTCTGAAGCCCCGAAGGCCAAAAAAGGGGGAGAGCCAGAAATCCCCAGGATTCCTTTCCCGACACCACACCCCCTCCTCAAAACACCAGAGCCGGATCCCGCCCAGATGGTGGCGGA
>NW_006294400.1:1349329-1362746 GCF_000327345.1 Myotis davidii | reverse complement strand
GATTGGGTGATCCGGAGGTGCGGGCGCGGAGTGTGATTGGTAGTTGGCGTCGTGGGGCGGGACTTGGAGAGGCAGAGACGGAACGGGGCTCTTGGATTGGTGCGCCGCGAGGCTGGGCTCGCCTCCTCCGTCGGGGCGGAGCGGAGTGAAAGAGAGAGGGGCCGGGGGAAGGCAGTGGGAGGTCGCAGGGCGGGAAGCCGGGGCTGGCGGAGCAAGGAGGAGGGCAAGAGCGAAGATAAAAAGAAACAATGAAGAGAAGAAACAATGTGAACACCACGGCTAGAATGGCCCTCTGGTGTCCCCCGCGACCTGAGCTCGCTGACCATTTAATTAGACCCAGAAGGTATTAAGTCCCATCCTCCCCCCCGCCCAAGAAAACACACCAGAGAGGTGGGGGGACTAGACCAAGCAGGTCTTACAGCGTCTTTATCTCTAGTTCTCAGCTCTGGGGAGACAGGTGTCTGCAAATGCTTCGCGGAGGGGTTGATTTGGAGCTGTTCGCCACCAACCTGTGATAGACCCAGCTTCTTCCATCCCAAACTGCTACCTGAAGCCTTTTGTCATTGACTAGATAAGAAACTAACTAGATTAACTGCCCTGGGTGCAGAGACCGCTTCCGGAGCCTTGAACCTCCCAGGCCTTGGACATACGTCGTTCATTCATTCGGTCCCCAAATGCAGTGAGCCTGGTGAGCCTGCGCTCTCCAACCTCTCCAAGCGCAAGAACAGGTGAAGCAGACAGCGACAAATCTGGCGGATGAGGATTGTAATAGGGGGCTTACAGGGAACTGGGGGTGCTCAGTGGAGGCAGGGTGGTGGGAATGGGAACTCAGAAGGCTTCCGACACAAAATAATCCAAGCCACCTACAGGATGCATGCGCTGGCTTAGACAGGGTCCAGGGAGAGGGAGCCTCCAGAGGCCCAGTGGCCAGAGAGAACAGTGCCCCAGAAAGCTGTGAGTACCTCCATCTGGCTGCATTTTGGCAGTAGGGGGCGGGAGTGGGGGGGGCGGCAATTAGGCAAGCGATGGGGATGGCTCTGTGATTGAGTGTGGACCTAGGAACCAGGAAGTCCCGGTTGGATTCCCGGTCAGGGCACAGGACCGGGTTGTGCGCTGAATCCCCAGTAGGGGGCGTGCAGGAGGAAGCGATCCATGATTCTCTCTCATTGATGTTTCTCTCTCTCTCTTTCTCTCCCTTTATCTCTGAAATCAATAAAAATATATTTTAAAAGAGATGGGGCTGGAAAGTCTGTAGTGGGTGGATCTTGAGTCTTGTAGACCACAGTAAGGAAAGGAGTCATTTGCACATTTTGAGCAGGAGAGTGACCCAGACAAATTTTTTGTTGTAAAGAGCTTACTCTGACTGCAGGTAGAATGGAGGGGAGAAGGTGGGAAACAGGCGAAGGGCCTGTTGTGATCCAGGCAAGAGATGATGATGGTGGAACCTCAGCGCTGGGGGGAAACGAGAGGGTGGGTCTGAGGGGAATTTGAGAGACAGATGGATTAGATTTGGAGATGAGTTAGGTCCATACATGTAACTTGAGAACTCAGATTTCTGGTTTCTTCCTGCTTCCCAACCAGAAAAATGGGTGTCCACCTGTACAGGGTGGGGCAAAGTAGGTTTACAGTTGTTTGTATGGACAATAGTTCAATAATTAATAAATAATAATATAAGAATAAACTGATTTGCATACTCCCAACTGTAAGCCTACTTTTGCCCCACCCTGTATTTCTCTCCAGTTTATCCCATAATTTAGAGAACACCAGATAGAAGAATAATGATATTAGCAGCTCCCATTTATGTACCCCCATTTACAGCCAAGGAAGTTGAGGTCTGGAGACTTTACTTGGGGTGTGTTCTCATTAATCCTGGAGGGGCCTGCTCCACGGGGCAAGAGCCTATGGCTATCTGACCCCAGGAGGGGGTTTCAGAAGAGGGAGCCAGCCAAGGATGTCCCAAGACCTGGCTGGCTCCTCAGCTGTGACCATGAGTAACCCCGGGCCACTCTAACAGGAAGCAGGGTGGGGGCCTGGCTGCCAGGATTAGCTCTGGTGGGTATTCATCTCTTTGCAACCTCAGGGCTGGGGACCCAGGAAGTTTCCCTTCCTTCATTTCCCAGATGATGCCTGGGGTAGAGAGAGAGTGTGATATCAGAATAGGATGCTTCATCCGGGGTGAAACAAGCTTGAACTAGAGTCCTAGCTCCACTGCACTGAATACCAACCTTCCCAGGAAACATGAAGGGCTTCAAGAGATTGTAAGCAGCTTAGGCTGGAGGGTTGTAAGGAAATGTTAGAGAGGGTGATTGGGTTGAGGGTCCTAATGGACATGGGATGGTCAAGGAAGGTCTCTATGAGATGTTATCTCAACCCAGACTTCACTAATAAAGGGGACCCAGGCACAGGAAGCTCCGGGGTCTGAGGCAGAAGCTGGCATGTTTGGGGGGATTCAGTGTGACTGAAGGGGAGGAGAGGGAGGAAAGAGGCATGAGGTCTGGCAGGAGCCTGCTCCCATGGGCCCTGTGGGCCTAGTTTAGAATTTATTCTGAGCCCAAGGGGACACCATTGGAGGATGTAAGCAAGCTAGTGACAAGATCCAAAATGCTTTTTTAGAAGTTGCCTCTGGATGCTCTATGGAGGATGGGTTGTCAGGAGCATGAACAGAAGCAGGCGGCCGGGTAAGGAGGGTATCACAAGCATCCCAGCGGGAGAATCGTGGCTCAGACCAGAGTGCAGCCAGGGCGACGGGAAGAGAAAGGGCACACATTTCAGAGGAGGAGCTCAGCACATGCTGTGCAATGGTAACAGTTACTCAGTTAGACTTTTGAATGTTCCCAGGGTTGTTTTTTTGTGTTTTTTTAATCCTTACCTGAGGACATGCTTATTGATTTGAGAGAAGGGGAAGGGAGAGAGAGAGATTGATGTGAGAGAGTAATATCTATCAATTGCCTTCTGCTCTGACCGGGGATTGAACCTGCAACCCAGGGACATGTGCTTAACTGGGACTCAAAACCCCTTAACCTTTCAGTGTGCGGGCTGATGATCTATCCACTGAGCCACACCTGCCAGGACTAGAGGGCAATTTTTACTCTTTTAATAAAAATTCTTGGGTATTGTTTGATTTTTATAGTATGATGAATTGTGTTTATAATGTAATAACATATGTTAGATAGATGGATATAATATGATAAACAAAAGCCGATGCTTCTCCGTCACCCTCTGGATAAAATCCAAGTATCTTAGTCTAGCATTCAGGCCCCTCGGTAAGCAGCAGCTCAGCCCCTCCCTGCTTGCTTCCCTTGGGCTCCTGCAGCCCTGCCCAAGGGTCCTGTCCTTGTTCCCCTGCCCGCCTGGTGACACCTACTAAGTGTCAAACTTCAGCTCAAGCACCCTCTTCCACCCCGTTCCCTCCACATCAGGCACAATGTTCACTCCCTCCTCTGTGCCCCCAAGCTGCCAACGACCTGTGTGCAGAGAAAATGAGGGTGCCTGGCCTTCTGTTTTTTGTCACAATATCTGGTGCATATTTGGCACTCCTTGGAAGAGAGGGAGGGAGGGCAGGAGGAGAGAAGGAGAAAGAAGGAAAGAAAGGAAGGGAATGCGAAAGAAACAGAGAAAGGGGAAACTGAGGTAGGGGTGGAGAATGTCACGCCCAAATCGTCCCTAAGACAGCTACCCAGCTGGCCCGCTTTCTCAGTCACCTGACACCCAGCACAGAGCGCCACGCCACACTGCCTTCCCAGCCCTGCTTGCCAAGGGCGGTCGGTGCTGATTCACCGGTGACGGGGCTCCAGCTATTTGCAGAACTGGAATGGCAGCCGGGCCACCCCAGCAGCTGACCAAGGAGCTATTGATTTGTCCTGGGCTTCTCGGTAATATGTGAGCCAGTCACACAGGAGATAAAGGCTCCAAAGAAGTCGCCCATGGTGATCTGTCCTGCTTCAACCTCCCACGGCCAAGTCCACAAGTCTCCCCGTTGATCAGCCAACTCTGCCCTTTCCAACCCAAGCCTGACCATCACAGAGGGTAGTCATGGTTCAGAACACGGGATCCGAGTCAGGCGGCCTGGGGTTTCCACCCAGGGGTTACTGAGTCAAAGGGTATTTGCATATTTACTGTTGAATGATGCTGCCAAACTGCCTTCCAAAGAGGTCAGACCCAGTCATACTCCCACCAACTGTATAAAGACAGTGCCTGCTCTCCCACTTTCTCCATCTTTCCCATCTGTTTGATGAAAAAGAAAAAAGAAAAAAAGCTATGCTGTGGTGCTTGCATGTCTTACACTGGCATTATAGCACCTTGCCATAGTTTTGGCAGTTTGAATTCTGTAAATTGCCTGGCCCTATCCTTTGTCCATATTTTATTTTATTTTTAATTGTTAAATTCTCACCCAAGGACATGCTTTCATTGATTTGAGAGAGAAAAGGAAAGAGAGAAAGAGAGAGAAAAAACAAAACAAAACAAATTAAAAGAGAGAGAGAGAGAGAGAAACAATGATCAGTCCGCAACCTAGGTAGGTGCTCTAACGGGGAATTGAACCCACAACCTTTCAGTATATGGGACTGTGCTCCAACCAACCGAACCACACTGGCCAGGCCTTTGCCCATATTTTAAATTGAAGTACTCATTTTTTTTTGTTATATATTTGTAGTAGCTTATTACAGACATATTGTGAATATCACCCTCTGTTACCTATATTGAAGCATTTCTTCCACTTAGTTGTCTCTGGACTTTGCTTATGGTGTCTTTTTGCCTCACAGAAGCCCTTATCAAGCCCCAGCTCAGAGGAGTCCGCCTACTTCAGTGAAGTGAGCACTAGATCGGGAGTTAGGAGCCTGGGTTTTGAGCTCCACCCTGTCACTGACTCACTTGTCACTTTGATCCAGTTCCTGACCTCTCTTTCTTCGCCTGTTGAAGAAGAGCGTTGAATTAAATGAGCTCTGAGGTCCTGTCCACCTCCGTGATCTAGAGCAGCACTATTCATGGAACTTTCCACGTGAAGGACACATCCCATAGCTGCACTGCCCAGTGGTAACTGCTCACTACGTGGGTAGTGAGCACTCAAAATGTGGCTAGCGCCCTGGCCAGGTTTTCTCAGTGGTTAGAGCATCAGCCCGCAGACCAAAGGGCCCCAGGTTTGATATCTGGTCAAGGACACTACCTGGGTTGCAGGGGCATGTGCGAGGAGTGCATTGTGGGAAGCAACAATCGATGTGTCTCTCATCTCTCTCTCTCTCTCTCTCTCTCTCTCTCGCCCTCCCCCTCCACTCTCTAAAAAATCAATGAAAAAAATATCCTCTGGTGAGGATTAACAAAACAAAATGTGGGTGAGGAACTGAGTTTTAAATTCCATTTAAATGGAGAGTCCGTCTGTAACTTGGGGCAGATCACTCAGCCTCTCTGACCTCAGTTTCCCCGTCTGTCCAGCAGGGCCCACAGTAGTTCCTGCCTCCTGGGGCTATCGAGCGCATTTGACTAGTGAGTGTGCAAAGGCCGAGGTCCAATGCCCAACCCGATGCTGTGCAAAATCAGACGATTTCAGGTGCGTTTACTGCATTTCCGTCGTGTCCGGAGACCCTCGGGCGGCTTCCCCCAGAGCAGCCTGTCTCCCGCCACGGCGTCCAGGCCAGCTTTCCCCTCTTGATGCAGGGCTTCGGCTCCCACCTGCTTTCAGCTCAGGACTCCAACTTGCTGACAGAACAAAGTCCAAACTTCAGTGTTCTGGCTCTGAGAACTGGCCCTACCCTGGCAGGACTGTCATTACTCTGGCCCACAGCTCAGCCCGGTGTCTGCTTCCTACCACAGCCTTCCAAGGTCTGCCAAGCACTTCATTCGTTCACATCATTCATTCCTTTTTTTAAAAAAAAAAAATATATATATATTTTATTGTTTTTTTCACAGAGAGGAAGGAAAAGGGATAGAGAGTTAGAAACATCAATGAGAGAAACATTTCGGCTGCCTCAATTCTTAAGGGAGAAAAATGAGCTTTTTTTCTTTCTTAGCCAAAAATTTTTTGGGCCATTTTGATTGTGAAAAGATAATCTTTTTTAAAAATATATTTTATTGTTTTTTTCACAGAGAGGAAGGAAAAGGGATAGAGAGTTAGAAACATCAATGAGAGAAACATTGATCGGCTGCCTCCTGCACGCCCCCTACTGGGGATGTGCCCACAACCAAGGTACATGCCCTTGACCGGAATCGAACCTGGGACCCTTCAGTCCCCAGGCCAACGCTCTATCCACTGAGCCAAACCAGCTAGGGCCATTCATTCCTTTTTGACTGACATGTTTTTCACACCATCTGCCTTGGGCCTGGGGCTGTGGTTCAGGGATGAGGGGGAACACAGAGGGGCCTGACCTGGTGTGTGTGGTCAGGGCAGGCTAGCCCGAGGAACAGGCATGTGAGCCCAAGCCTGATGAGTGGGTAGAAGTCAGCCAGGACAGAGGGGAGTCGGAGGGGAAGTCTGAGCTGAGAGAATGCAGAGCCCGGGATCTGCAGGAGGCCCACAGGAGGCCCTGCAGGCCATGTTAAGGATGTTGTGCTTTATCCTAAAGGTAATGGGGAGCCATGGAAGGTACAGAGAGAGGATGGTGTAATTATTCCAGGCCAGCTCCCTACCTGACCTTTGCCTCCTGGTAAGGCTCAGGAATTTACCCCCTTCCACTTTCCCTTCTCGGCCTGCCCCTGGGTCTCCAGATAACTTCACGACCACGTAGGTTCGCAGGGCCTTGCTTCTGCCTGAAATGACCTGGGGTCAACTCCCAGCCCTGCCGCTCCCTGGCCCTCTTGCTTCAAGCAAGTTCTTCTTTCACCTTCAGTGTCCTCACCCATAAAGTGGAGGTAATGACAGCCTTGCCCAGTTACACACATTGTGCGAGAAGAGACTATGGCACAGAGCCACTGAGGAAGCGGCGTCCAGTGGAATTCCTTCTGTGCAAAGTCAGACCAAAACCATGAAGGGGCTTCCTGAAGGACGCCTTCCGGAGGGGGCGGCCCATTTCCCGGAAGTGCCCCATGGCCACCAGCCCGCCCTGGGCTGGAGGGAAGGGCTGGCTCAGGCCTTTCTCAGGCAGCCTGACCATGTGCTAGGAGACCTTCCGAGCTCGACTCGGCCTTCTGGACCTTCTCGGACCCCACCCTGCCCCCCACCCAACACACACACACACACACCCAGTGGGCCAGGCGTCAGCAGGTGGACACGGAGCTTACATAAGCGGGCAGGAGTCCGACACCTTTCACCCAGTGCTCAGGGCCGTGTTTCCTGCCGTTCCCAGCTCACCTCCTGTCCTCCCAGGTACTGGCACACACACAGCCCTTTAGCCCTTGCTGAGCCCTGCTGATTTTCTGAGTTCTTAGTCACAGTCCTTCCTGTCAGCACAGCTATTATATTCAAACATGAAAATCATCAGTGGTGAGGCATCGGGGACAATGGGGGAGCCAGGGGGAGCCAGGGGGAGCAGCTGGGACAGGGAAATCAAACCGGCATGTGAGTCTTGGCCTCCTCCACTACCTGTTAGCTCTGTGACCTGGAGCCAGCTGCTTGGAGTCGCTGAGCCTCAGTTTTACAGCTGTAAAATGGGTTTAGTGGCCAAACTTTTTTTTTTTTAAATCCTCACCTGAGGACATTTTTCCATTGAGTTTCAGAGAGAGTAGAAGAAAGAGGGAAAGACAGAGAGAAATATCGATGTGAGAGAAACACATCGATTGGTTGCCTCCTACACGTGCCTCGAACAGGGCCCAGGCTGGGGAGGAGCCTGCAACCGAGGTACATGCCCTTGACCAGAATCGAACCTGGGACCCTTCAGTCCACAGGCTGATGCTCTATCCACTGAGCCAAACCGGCTAGGACCAAATTTTTTTTTTTAATCCTCCCTGGAGGATATTTTTTAAAATTGACTTTTAGAGAGAGAGGAAGGATGGGGGGGGGGAGAAAGAGAGAAACATCAGTATAAGAGAGAAACATTGATAGATTGCCTCCCATACTTGCTCCAACCAGGGATCAAATCCATAACCTAGGTATGTGCCCTGACCGGGAATCGAACTCACAACCTTTTTGGTGTATAGGATGACTTTCCAACCAACTGAGCCACCCAGCCCCAGGGCTGGCCATACTTTGAGGATTCCACGAGGTGATAATGTATATAAAGAACTTTGTAAATTACCTGGCACATGGGAAGTGCCTATCAAACGTTGACTATTAATATCACACTCTGTGTTGTAACCTGTCCCTTCTACTCAACTCATGATGGACCTCTTTTCAGTGATAGTAGGGAACCTAACACTTGGGCTTTCGGACACATCCCACACTCCTGACTGCCTGGGATCATGGGGCTGTGAGCTGGGAACCCTGAATGTTCATGTCCTATTTGGCCTGGGTCGCATCCTCCCAGTTCTCAGTCCCCACTTTTCACTTGTGGCACAACAGGGGGAGTGAGGGTGGGGGTTTCTAAGGGCCCTAGAGACCCAAGACCCTGCACCTCAGTTTTTCCTTCCTTCATTCCTTCAACAAACATTGCTCAACATTCAAATTCTGACTCTGCCCCTTGACTGTGTGACCTCAGTTTCCAGATCTCTACAATGGGAATATACCACTTACTTCCCTGTGATGTTATGCATAGTGCATGAGTTGACATTTGTAAAGTGCTTAGAGTAGTGCCAGCTTGACTAAAACAAAAGCCAAAAGCAGAGTGCCCACTATGTGCCTGGCATTGTTATAAGCACTGGGGGTACAAGTGGAAACATTCACAACAGGCCAGAGGATTGGTTGGGTGTGGGTAGAAATCAGTACCAGGGACACAGCCCAAGACCAGGCAGTTGGCTTTAAAGAAGGCCTTGGTGTTGTCACTTCTCTTTCTCTAAACAACAGCTTCTGTACTGATCTCACCCTGGGGACCATGCCCCAGGCTGAGCACTGTGCTCCTCAGATCTCCTCAGATGCCATCATTGCTATAGACTGAAGGTTTGTGTGTCCCCAAAAGTCGAATGTTGAAATCCTACCCCCCGATGTGATGGTATTTGGAGAGCAGCTTTGCGGGGAAATGTTGAAATCCTCCAATATGATGGTATGTGGAGGTAAGACCTTGGAGAGGGTCATTAGGTCATGAGGGTGAAGCCCTCATGAATGGGATTAGTGCCCTTTTACAAGAGACCCCAGAGAGCTCCCTCCCTGCTTTCACCAGGTGAGGACCCAGCAAGATGACAACCCTTTATGAACCAGGAAGCAGGTTCTCACAAGATCCCCAGTCTACCGTCTCCTTGATCTTAGATTTCCCAGCCTCCAGAACCCTGAGAAATAAATGTTGTTTATACACCACCCAATCCGTAGTGTTTTGTTACAGCAGCCCGAATAGACTAAGAAAATCATTATCCCCATTTCACAGAGGAGTTGATGTCTGTCCCTCCCAGGGCCTAGCACGGTACGGGGATCCAGCGAGTGAGTATTGAAGGAAGGGAAAGGTTGCCTCCTGTACATGCCCAGATGAGGGATCAAACCCCCAACCCTTTTGGGTGTATGGGATGCTGCTGCCACCAACTGAGCCATCCGGCCAGGGCTAAACACACACTCTTAAGCGACCAATGGGTCAAAGGGAAATTGGAAAATATCTGGAGGACAAATGAAAACAAAGACAATTTTTTTTTATGAGTTCTCACTCATTTTGTTCAGCTCGACAATTTTTTTTTTTAACAAAGACAAAATGTATGGGATGTACAAAGGCAGGACAAAGAGAGAAGTGTATAGCGGTCAATGCCCACATTAGAAAAAGGAAGACAGCCCTGGCCAGTGGTTAGAGCATTAGCCTTCGGACCGAAAGGTTGTGGATTCAATTCCTGGTCAAGGGCAGGTACCTCAGTTGCGAGTTTGCTCCCCACCCCACCCCTATCCCCACTGGGGCAAGTGCGGGGGGCAACCAGTCGTTGTGTCTCTCTTACATCGATGTTTCTCTCTGTCTCCCCTGAATTTCACTCTCTCTACAAATCAATGAAAAGAATATCCTCGGGTAAGAATTTTTTTAAAAAGATCTCCAAGCAAAAATAACACATGCTCATCATCTAAAAATTCAAGCATTGCACAATTTTACACTATAAAATGTGAAAGTTTGAAAAATGAAATTCCCCAGACAGAACCTCTGTTAACAGTGGGGTTTAGATGTTTCGGATAGCTTTTTCAAAGCTTGTAGTAATCGTATCTTAAAAAAAAAAAAGAGAGGAATAATACAATGCACATTATTTTGTCCCTTTTATGTTGTTTTGTTTTAGCTCACAGGGACTCAGAGGCTGTGTCTCGCTGGGACGTTCTCTTCCTGCGCTGCCCAGTTAGTTGTCAGTGGTGAGGGCGCCCATGCAGGATATGCTTGGAGCATTTGCAGGTTTTAACTATTTCCAGCCACTTTGCAGTGAGCAGCCTTGTAAATGCACGCTGTGTGCTCGTGGGGCATCTGTGGCGGAATATTTGCAGAAGTAGAACCGCGGGGCTACAGGTCAAGAACATTAAGGTTCCCTCTAGAAGGGCAAAACCAGCTTTGACCCAAGGGTAGAGAGGGTCAGTTCCCCTCTCCTTGCTGCCCTGCAGCCGTCTTCGCCCAGCCGCCTGTGTGAGCCTCAACTGTGCTGTCTTGCCCTGCTGCGTGGTTGGTCCCTGGCCCTGGAGCACGACCCAGCCTCTTGTGACTGCCATTGGGATCCAGAAATGGATGATTCTTGTCAAGAATATCCATCAGATGGCTGAGGCCAAAGCACTTCTCCACCCTCAGTGTTTGCTTTTGATCTCAGTGTCCAAATAAGGCCTTTGGAGAGAAGCCAGGGCTGGTCTGCGTGAACCGGGCTCCACTTCCAAGGTGAGCAGTTCCCCAGGCCTGTGATTAGCATCTCCACGCCTGGGTAGCCGGGCCGGCTGAATTCCCTTCCAGAATCCAGCGAACAGCTTTTTCCCTGAATCATCGTGACTCCTGCAAACCCGGCACTAAAGCGATTAGTGTCCTCTGGGTCCCTTGGGAGCACACATCTCCCGCATCCACAGGTTTGTCCTGCTGCTGCCTCAGAGAGCTGCCGGCTTTCAGCTGTGATGACAGGCGGGGAGGCAGGGCAGAGTCACACAGTCACCTGGAGGCCAGGGCAGGGTCACCTTTGCCTGGGGTGACCTTCAGCAAAGTGTTCGCCTTATCTGGATCACACTGTGCATGCTGTTCCCTCTCACCTGGGCCTCTTCCTCACACGCTGCCCTCACTGCTTTGCCTGCTCATTCCTTATCACTCTCTAGACCTCAGCATCACTTCTGCAGAGAAGTCCTCCCTGACCCCTCCAGGCAAGGATGGGCCCTTTTCTAGATCATCTCAGAGCACCAAGCTTGCAGCACTTAAAGTAACAGTGACAGTTCACGACGTGGGTTATTGCTGTGTATGGCTACCTTCCCCCCTCGAGACGTGTGTCTTGGGCTGCATCCCTGTGCCTGAAACAAACACCAGTGCGTAGGGGGCAGTGGTTATGAGCAAGACATCAGAGCCAGGCTGCCCAGCTCTGAATCCTACCTCTGCGACCTCGGGCAAGTTCCTGAGCCTCTTTGCGCCTTAGTGTTCCCATCTGTAAAATGGAAATGCTAGTGCCTACCTGTTGGCGTTGTGAGGAGAGTTTCATGGGTGAATCGATATGTGAGATGCTCGGATGGATGCCTGGCCCTTAGAAGGTGCTGGATCAGCGCGGACATTCGTGTTAAATGCTGCTGGTTAGACAAGGTTCTCCAACGTTCCATCCGGAGCAGGCACTGGTGTCTGCATGCTCAGCATCCTCCTGCGTGGAAATTGCTTATCCTGTCGTTTTATTATAAAAAGCATGCTTTTCATTGTGACTCGTTGTGGCGGCTGTGTTGGTGTTTCCGCCGTGGACGGGAGCTGTGGTGAGGGTAATGAGAAGCCCCCCAGAATCACCATTATTCGGATTCCTCTGCTCACTCGCTCGCTCTGTGTGTACCCTCCCAACTGCTCCTACCGGCAAAGGCTGGCCGTCCCTCCATAACCTAGTTCATATTCCTCACAGGGCTCTTGCCATCCTTGTGGGGGCAGAGCTGTGCTGCCCGAGGGCAGGGGTCTGAGCTGCTGTCACAAGGGGCGCGCTGTGCACAGACCTGGGTGGGGAACCAGGCTGGTTTGCGAATTCTGGGGGCCCTCAGGTCCGCTGCCACATAGGAGGCCACCAAGCTGTCTGCAGTCTACACCTTGCAGTCAGATTTGCTCTGCAGAGTGCAGTGGCCAGCCTTTGGGGAGTGGACCAGCCCATCCCAGCTCCTTCTCTGAGAATCCCTTGAGAACTCCTTTCGAAGGCATCTATACTAATAAAAGGGTAATATGCTAATTAGACCAGGAGACTGGATGTCTTCCGACCATCTGACTTCCTTCTAGACAAAGCCACAGTGGTGGGGGCTGAGGCAGAGGCGATTGGGGGTGATCAGGCTGGCGGGGGTGGGGGGGGCAGTTAGGGGCGATCAGGCAGGCAGGCCAGTGAGCAGTTAGGAGCCAGGGGTCCCAGATTGTGAGGGGTCCTGAATTGGAGAGGGTGCAGTTGGGCTGAGGGGATTCCAGGTCTCCCCCCGCCCCTATGAATTTTGTGCACGGGGCCTCTAGTCTACTATATTTGCCCTCCCCCGCATTGGCTGACTGGGTACCACATGATCCAAGACGAGCCAATCAGGTTCTATTTTGGGAATCTGGCTCAGAACTAGTCTTCATTGGCACTTGAACTACCCACCATGGGCACATCCATCTGCCCAAAGGTAGCCCCAGGCACTAAGAATTGAGGAGGGTCCTGGCTTTCCAGGCCCTTGTTTCTGTCCCTTGGGAGTTGGGCCGCACTGCCTGCTCCTTCTATATGTCCCACCCCATTCTTGGGTGCCCCGACTCATTCAAACCCTGCACACATTTCCCCTCCTGGCTGGCCCTGATTCTGCAGAGGAAACGCTGGGGCCCCTTCCACGGGTGATTGACTGGTCCTTCCCCCGGCCTTCCGCCTTCCGGGAAGCAGCTGCAGGGCTGCTCTCGTCACTGCCCTGGGGGCCGCTGCGCCTGGGGACCAGCTTACAGGAAGCCCTGGAGGCTGGGTCACCTCCCGCCTCTGGAGAGGATGCTGGAGAGGATGCGCAGGGAGGAGGGAAGCCGAGGCCCTCTTAGGGTGCTTGTTTGGTTTTCCTCTTGCCAAATGGAAATTGCTTTATTTATTATAAATATAAATGCAGACATGTGGTTGTTTAAAAAGCATTAAGCAAATGCAGGAAATGTTAAAGAGAAAAAGTCAACTTCACCTCTGATCCCATCACCCAGAAAATATACACATGCAAACGCTTTCTTTCCCTGAAAGAAAATCAGATTGCATATACTGTTGGAATCCGTCTTTTTTTTTTTTTAATCCTCCCCCTAAGGATAATTTTTTT
>NW_006294400.1:1344354-1349298 GCF_000327345.1 Myotis davidii | reverse complement strand
GAGAGAAAGAAACATAGAGCGGTTGCCTCCTGTACATGCCCTGCCAGGGATTGAACAGAAACCTAGGTATGTGCCCTGACTGGTAATTGAACTCGGCGACCTTTTGGTCTGTGCTTCTGATCCAGGCAGAAATCGCCGGCGTGATGACTTGCAGGATTTGAGGAAGTCTTTCAAGTGTGACCCCATGACTTTTGGCCAGAAGCCATAAATAAGGGCAAACTGGCCCCAGGACTCCCTCAGGGCGGCCTGGGAAAGTCATGAAGATGTTCAGGGAGGGTTGGGGAAGGAGCGTGAACCCGGCAATATTCACTCCTGCCCTGTGACCTTGGGCCCCTTGACCTTTCTTTTCTCACCACAGTTTCTCAGACCGAGCGCGAGTACGAGTACGTGAAAGCCCTTTCAAACTCGAAAACATTCCACGAAGATGTGTTGTGAGGAGGCTTTGTTTCCTCTCTTGAAAGGTGGGTGGCTCACACTTCCTCCTGGGCTCACCCTGCCCCTGAGGACGGTGAGGAAGGGCAGGCCCCAGGCAGAGAGGGAGAGGAGGCGTGGTGGGCAGAATAATGCCCCCACCCTAAAGGTATCCCCGTACCAGGATTAGTGTGAACGTGGTAGGTTACCTGAGAATTGAGGTTGCTAATCACCTGACCTTAGAATAGGGGATGAGCCTGGATCGTCTGAGTGGCGCCCAGGAATCACAAGGGCACTAACTGTGGGTTGAGAACTTTGTATGACGTTATCTCATTTAAACTCACCTTCCTGCTCTGGCCGGCTTGGCTCAGTGGATAGAGCGTCGGTCTGCGGACTGAAGGGTCCCAGGTTCGATTCCGGTCAAGGGCACATGCCTGGGTTGTGGGCTCTATCTAGGGAGCGTGCAGGAGGCAGCCAATCAATGATTCTCTCTCATCATTGATGTTTCTATCCCTCTCTCCCTCTCCCTTCCTCTCTGAAACCAATAAAAATGTAAAAATAAATAAAGAAACTCACCATCCTGTCAATGGCTCCCCAGCGCTCTTAGTGTAAAGATCAGTACTGTGGCCCGCAAGGCCCTGAAAGGTGTGGCCCGGCTGATCCCTCAGGCCTCATCTCAGACCCTCTCCCCTTCGCCCCCTGCACTCGGTTTCTTTCCGTCCCAGAAAGGAATGTGAGGAGCGGCTCCCACCTCAGGGCCTTTGCACAAGCCGTTCCACCCACCCGCAAGGCAGCTCCCCAGCTCTCCACCCTCATCGCTCCTCCGCTCTCAGGTGTCAGCTCCATGGCCATCTCGTTGCCCAGCCCTCCACCTAAACAGGTTCCCGTGTTCTTACTGGATTTCAGATGGTGTATCTCCATAGATAAGTTCATAAAAGTACACATCTCTGTGGCCACCTGATCGATCTCTGCCTCCCACTAGCGCATGGGGGCCAAGAGGCCAGAATGCTGAAGGGATAGATGATAGATAGATAGACAGACTGTTTGCTGAAGGAATAGCAACAGAGTCCAAAGGTTAATATTGTTATCTACATTCTTTCAAAAGCAGCTATAGGCCAGGCCAGCGTAGCTCAGTGGTTGAGCATTCGATCTATGAACCAGGAAGTCATGTTTTGGTGACCAGGCAGGGCACATGCCTGGGTTGCGGGCTTGATCCCCAGTAGGGGGTGTGCAGGACGTAGCCGATCAATGATTCTCTCTCATCATTGATATTTCTATCTCTCACTCTCTCTTCCTCTCTCTGAAATCAACAAAAACTACATATATTTTTAAAAGCAGCTATAGGCTCAGAGAAGATCACAGGTCTGTGCAAAGCCGCAGGGTGAACCTGGAAGGCTCCTCTCTTTGCTGGAGGCAGGACCTGGGGCTGGGGCCCATCGGAGCCAGAGGGTCACTGTGAGTGGGGGTCAAGGCTGGAGGAACTTGGGCCTGTCCATGAGGCAGGTCTGCTTGGGAAGCGCCTTCAAGGGCAGCTCGGAAAGAGGATGTGCTGAGCACAGCCGCCCAGGCAGAAGAGGAAGGAACAAGGGCGGTGGGTGTGGGGGGGCGGCCTGGGGCCCCAGACCCTGCTCCCTGCAGTGGCAGCAAATCCTCCCTACAGCCCGGGCCCTCACCCCACCCGCCATTCTGTAACATTTTCACATGCTCGCTCTGGCCGACGTTGCTGTTTAAGCGGCTCTTCAAAATTCCAACAGGGTCACACCAGGTGTGGACGGCGTTGGGAGCCTGTCCCCCTCAGCCACTGCGGCGGGAGAGCAAACTGGTAAGACCATTTTGGAGGGTGATTTGGCAATATCTGTGAGAACTTTTAGCGTGTGTCCTCTTTGACTCAGCAATTTTCCTCCTGGGAATTTATCCTAAAGACACTCCAAGTCAGTTGGCAATGATAGTCACACAAGGAGGTAGCGCTGTTTGTCATGGCAAAGAATTGGGGGCCGCCTCATGTCCGTCCGTAGGAGATGGATAAGTAAACCATGCTTCGTTGGCCCCATAGAAAACTATGCAGTCATTCAAATGAATGAACTGATCAACATGAACTGTTCATGAGATAGGTCTGTATTAAGATGTTTTAGCCGTAACCGGTTTGGCTCAGTGGATGGAGCGTCGGCCTGCGGACTGAAAGGTCCCAGGTTCGATTCCGGTCAAGGGCATGTACCTTGGTTGCGGGCACATCTCCAGTGGGAGGTGTGCAGGAGGCAGCTGATCGATGTTTCTAGCTCTCTATCTCTCTCCCTTCCTCTCTGTAAAAAATCAATAAAATATATATTAAAAAAAAAAGATGTTTTAAAAGTTGCAGAACAATATGTTTCCATTACCTATTGCTGAGTAACAAACACCCTACCAGGCATCGCTGGGCTCACTCGTGTGGCTGCATTCACTGGGAGCTGAACCTTCCCAGGTGGCCGCTCCTCCTCCAGGGCCTCCCTCCACGTGGCCTCTAATTGTGCCACAGTCTGGCCTGAGCTTCCCAACAACATGGCGGCTGGTCCCAGGCGTGGGTATTTTAAGAGAAAACACCTTTACAGAGCCCCTGCTTGCATTGTGCTTGCTAATCTCCCCTTGGCCAAGGCAAGTCACAAGTCAAATTCACTGTGACTCTGGTGATGGTGATGGGCCCGGGCCGGGGGGCGGGGGAGTGGTGGTTTGGGGAAGTGAAGGGATTGAGCAAAAAAGAAAAAGAAAGAGAAAGAACTCACGGACACGGACAAGAGTGGTGACTGTGAGGAGAGGGGGTGGGTGGAAGTGGAAGAGGGTATATGGGGGATAAATGGTGATGGAAAAAATAATAATAAAATAAAGGGGGGAAATTCAATGTGAGAGGGGCCTACACCAAGGCATGGATGCTGAGAGATAAGATGCATTGGGGCTGTTATAGAAACAATCTAGCACAATATATAGGATTAGACAATATTTTATTAAGAAACTATGCATGTCCTCTACCTCACAAGGGTTTTGAGCATTAAATAAGTCAATAAGTGAAAAATGGTTGGCCCTGGCCAGGTAGCTCAGTTGGTTAGAGCATCATCCAGATAAGTCAAATTTGAGTGTTTGATCCCCGTCAGAGCACATACGAGGAGCAACAAATGAATGCATGGATGAGTGGAACAACAAATCAGTATTTCTCTCTCTCTCTCCCCCCCTCCTCTCTCTGTCTAGTCAATAAGTAAAAAAATAAAATAAAATAAAAATAAATTAAAGAAAGAAAAGACATTTGGCACTTAAAAACGAAACAACAGCCCTAACTGGTTTGGTTCAGTGGATAGAGTGTCAGCCTGCGGACTCAAGGGTCCCGGGTTCAATTTCGGTCAGGAGCATGTACCTTGCTTGCGGGCACATCCCCAGTAGGGGGCGTGCAGGAGGCAGCTGATTAATGTTTCTTGCTCATCAATGTTTCTAACTCTCTATCCTCTCCCTTCCACTCTGTAAAAAAATCAATAAAATATATTTTTAAAAAACGAAATAACAAAAAAATAAATTATGCATGTTCTTAAGAAAATATCATCTTACATATATGTTGGGTGGGGAAGGTGGGAGGATGGGGAATGGGCAGACAATGCCAGTCCACATGTGAACAGTGCTGGGCTGGGCATGGGCCGTATGCACATGGGAGCTCAACGTTGCTGCAGCTCAAATAACATAAACACCCACTTAAAAGGGGGAAACCTCACAGAGCCCCAGAGGTGACAGATTATTTCAGTTATTCTGCTCCCTAAATATGTATGAACTCGATAACCATACTAACTATTGTTCACTGAGGCCCTGCTCTGTGCACCTGATGTGGGCTAACTCACCTAATCCTTACCATCACCTATGAGGTAGGGACTATTATCGTCTCCATTTTACAGAACGGGAAACTGAGGCTCAGAGAGGTGAGTCATTTGTCTGTGGTCACCCCGCGGGGAAGAGGCAGAACCAGGATTTGGACACACGCAGCCACACGCCTGGGTCCTGCATCCGCGGCCACTACACCACACAGCTGCAAATTAAGCACCAACCAAAACACAAGGACAACAGCATCCAAACAACCACACAAACTGAGTGTGACAGCGGTGCTGCTCTGAGGGAACGGGGCTGCCCCTTCACGACGATGAGTTCAGTGTGGGTGCTCCCGGGGCCCTGGCTGCCCACTGCATTGCTCCTTCCAGAACACAGGGAAGCGTCCGATTGTCCTTTGTTTACCATAATGGCACCTTTTAACATATTTTTAAATTTAATATTTGGAACAGATAATAGACTCACATTGTTCCAAAACATTTTAAAATTATATATAAATAGATAAATATAGATATACTTTCATGTGTGCGCCCCCCCCCCCGCCCCCCGTCTCCCTGAGAATTCAGTGTTCTGAGCTCCTTGGGTGTCTTTCCAGACACAGTGTTTGCAAATAGAAATACACATTCTGTTTTTCTCTCATTAAAAAACAGCCTGACACCGCACCCGTGGCTCCGCTCCAGAGAATCTTGGTGATGGCGG
>NW_006294400.1:1335482-1344326 GCF_000327345.1 Myotis davidii | reverse complement strand
CTGCTCCCAGCGCGTCCTGTCCTGTTCCTGCCTGGCCCCGGCGATGCGCGTGAGCAGCGGTCCTCACCTTCACAGCTGCCCACTGTGTCCTCAGTCACTGTGGCAGGGAGCCTTTGCGATGGCCCAGTGGTCCCGCCTCCTGCTACTCATGCCTCGGTGGGATCCCTGCCCGTGACAGTGGGCTGGATCTCAGGACTAGCGCTGAGTGAAGAGATACAGTGAAAGTCATGGGGTGGCTGGGAGGGCCTATGTGACACCCCAGTAGCAACAGACTACTAAGACCCAGCACCCACATCCTGGTTTCTAAATAAAGGTGACCACTCTCCAATAAAGGCGACCAGGGCTCCTTCGAGCAGTGGCCGATTCTAAGGCTGAGACAGGGAAAATAGAAGACGAGCCTGGGGCATCTTGCAGGGTCAGAAAGCAAGGAAATGCTCAAAAGACAAAAGGACAGGGCATGTCAAAGGGCCCCGGGAGCCAGCCTGAAAGAGCGCCTAATGGCCAAGGCCAGACCAATTTCAGCAACAAAATAAATAACGCGGTATTGAGTGACAGCTCAAAGTATAAAAAATACACATGACCCATACCGATATTAGTAAATGATTGAATAAAAATAAATAAATGGGAGATTAGCGACAAATCGTCCTCACAGAAGAATTCAAAATAATCTCGATTCTCCTCCTAGGAGGTGAAGTTTACATCTGCACCCGTTCGGTGTGGGCTGGACTTGGTGATCTGTTCCCGAGAACAGAGTACGGAAAAGGAAAAAATCATTGCCTCACAGTGGAGAAGCCTGTCAGGCACCATGGCAACCAGGGGAAGGATCATTTCACAGGTAACGTTCCCTGGGTGCCATGCACTGGCTGATATAATGTAACAGGAGCCACCTCACCCACTTCTATCATATCCTAGCCCCAAATCCATAACTCCACCTTCGTCGTGAGAAAAACAAAGGCAAGCCCAAACTGAGGGACATTCTACAACATATTTGGCCTGACTCCTCAAAACTCAAGGTCATGAAAAGCAAGGACAGACTGAGCAACTGTCACAAGCCAGATAAAAATCAAGGAGCATGACAACAGGTCATGTGGTGTCCTGGCCTGGGGCCTGGAACAGAAAAGGGACGTGAGTGTAGAAACGAGTGAAATCTGCCTAAACGTTGGAATTTAGTTCATACTAATGTATCAAAGTCAGTTTCTCTTGACAAATATTTATGGTACATTAAGATGCTAACAATAGGGGAACGCTGGGTAAGGGGTGTACAGAAACTCTGTATTATTTTTGCAATTTTTCTGTAAATCTAACATTATCCCAAAATAAGAAAGTTCATTAAGAAAAAAAGTGATGGAGCCCTCGTGTACTGTGGGTGGGAATGTAAACTGGCACAGCCGCTGTGGAAAACAGTATGGAGGGCTCTCAAAAAGCTAAAAATAGAGCAAATATATGATCCAGCAAGCCCACTCCTGGGGATTTATCCAAAGCGGTTGAAAACACTAGTTCAAAAAGATATATGCATCCCTATGTTCATTGCCGCATTAATTACAATAGCTAAGATATGCAAGCAACCTAGGTGTCCACTGGTAGACACGTTAGTAAAGATGTGGTACACATATACAGTGGAAGACTACGCAACCATAAAAAAGAACAAAATCTTGCCATTTGCAACAATATGGATGAACCTAGAGGGTATTATGCTAAGCGAAATAAACCAGACAGAGAAAGACAAATACTACATGAGCTCACTTATATGTGGAATCTAAAAAAACAACAACACCTAACAAACAAAACAAAACAGAAACAAATTGATGGTTGCCAGATGGGAGGGATGGGGGGTGGAGGAAAAAAGGTGAAGGGGATTAAGAAGTACAAATGGTCAGTTATAAAAACTGTCATTGGGATGTAAATTACAGCATAAGGAATCCTAAATAATAAAAGGCTAATATGCAAATTGACCCGACGGGCAGAATGACCGGTGGCTATGGTGCACACTGACCACCAAGAGGCAGATGCTTAATGCAGGAGCTACCCCCTGGTAGTCAGTGCCCTCCCACAAGGGGAGCGCTGCTCAGCCAGAAGCCAGGCTCATGGCTGGCGAGCGCAGTGCCAGCAGTGGCGGGAGCCTCTCCCACCTCCCCTGCAGGCGGGTGGTAAGGAGCGAGGGGTTCCAGACTGCAAGAACCCTGGACTGCAAAAGGGATGTCTGCCTGCTGGCTTAGGCACGGTCTCTGGGATCATGCCTAAGCTGGCAGGCAGACAACCCCTGAGGGGTCCTGGACTGCGAGAGGGTGCAGGCCAGGCTGAGGGACCCCCATCCAGTGCACGAGTCTTGTGCACCGGGCTTCTAGTATAGTCAATAATATTATAATAAATATTAGACTTAGCGTAGTGATAACTTCATAAGGCATATAAATGTCTAATCACTATGTTGTACACATGAAATTAATATAACATTGTATGTCAACTATAAGTAAAACTAAATAAATTTTTAAAAAAGTGATGGGATATTACCTCCAAGATTAGGTCACAAAAAGACGCTGGTGTCCACCTTACTTGTCCTCTCTTGCGTTCTTACTTGCTGGCTCTGAGGAAGCCACCTGCCATGTAATAAGCCTTTCACTGGAGAGGCCACATGGCAGGGGACTGAGGGAGGCCTCGGCCAACAGCCACAGGGGAACTGAGACGCTTGGTCCGATGGGCCATGAGGAATCGAATGCTGCTAAGCAGGAGGTGTGTGAGCTTAGAAGCAAATCCTCCCCCACTTGAGCCTTGAGATGGGGCCCCAGCCCCCTAACAATACTTTGATTTCGGTTTTGTGAGAGACCTGACCCGTGGAAACTGTGGGATAGTAAATGTTTATTGTTTCCAGCTGCTGAGTTTTGGGGGCAATGTGTTCCTAGGCAACAGATTACGCCCACACTTCCCCTCTCTCCTCTGTCATTTTCTCTTTGGAACTGGGGCCCTTGACACAGCCCCACTGGCCTGGGACACAAGCAGAAATGCTAACACAGGGCGGCTCCAGCCTCCACGTGGCCTCGTACGGAGGCTGGCAATTTTACTAGGTTATTGAAATAAAAATGCAAAACTTGAAAAACCTCAGGAACCACACTTTGAGACCTATCACTCCCCTGCTTCAGTCCTCCAGTGGTGCCTCACTGTCCTTCAAGTAGAATCCACACTCCTTACTGTGCTGGCAAAGCCCCGCAGGGTGCCTCCATCCACTGTCTGAGCTCATTTTCCATGGTTCCCCTCCCCCTGTTCCCTAGACGCCTCGTCACACCGGTCTCCCTGTCCCTGCCTCAGGACATTGGCACATGCCATGTTCTCTGCCTATGTCTTTCCCCACATCTTCCCATGGCTGCTGGCTCCTTATCAGTCAGGTCTCGGTTCAATGTCATCAACTGAGACAGACCGACCCTGAGCATCCATCCCCCTACACCTGTGTCCCAGCATCTCAGCCACATTTTCCTGCTTTCGTTTCTCCCTAGCACTGATCACTAGCCGACATGATCTTGGTTATTTATTGTGTGTTTTTTATCTTGGTTGGTTGTTAGACAGGCAGTGAGTGTAATGGTTAAGAACCTTGGGCTCTGGTTCCAATCCTGCCTCTGCCACATAACTAGCTCTGTCTTTGAACAGGTTATCTGTCTCTCTAGGCCTCAGTCTCCTCATCTGTGAGGAATAATACACTGCATCCTAGGATTGCTGGGAGAACATAAAGAATATGTATAGTGCCTGGCCTATGACTGGCACATTGTAAGTGCCCTGCATATATGTATGCTGCTGCTGCTGCTGCTGCTGCTATTATTATTATACTATTATTCTCTGTCGCCCACCCCCCTAAACATAAGCTCTGTAAGGGAAAGGGGTTTGGCTCACTACTCTATCCTGAGCACAGAGCCTGACACGCAGTAAGGGGTAAACAAACACAGCCTGAGCACAGAGCCTGACACGCAGTAAGGGGTCAACAAACACTGAATGAATAGATGGATGAATGAATGAATGAATGAATGAATGACATAGAGTAGGATTAGGAACACTGGCTTTGGAGTCAGACAGACAAGCTTGCACCTGTGTGGCTTTGGGTGAGTGATGTTACCTCTCTGAGCCTCAGTTTCCCTATTGGGAGCTTCCTCAGAGAATGACTGGGAGGGTCCCCCACTCCTGCGGGGCAGGCCCTCAGCACAGGGCACAGGGCACAGCGGGCCTCACACTTCCTGACCTTGGCGCCGCTGGCTCGCAGATGCATTCAGATGCACATGGCAGTTTGCAAACAATTCCTGGGGCTCCGTGACCTCCTGCTTCAGCCTCAAACAGCCCCACCCAGTGATGGGCCCTGCCCCTGGGAGCGGGAGGCAGTGGGGAGCACCAGGTCGGAAGGCTGTGTTCCTGACTGAGGGACCGCACCAGACAGGCTGGGCCTCTTCAGTGGAGAGTTAACAGCTTCTAGAATGTGTGGCACCAGCACTTCCTCCGGTGGCCGCAGCGTCGGGGGGCCGCAGGGGGACCTTGCTCTGACATTCCTGTGGCTGAGGCTCTCAGATAGGGGAGCTCAATGGAAGTGGACAGTGACCCTCAGGCCGAGGGGGACACGGTCCTGTCACGGCCAGAGGGTCACTGAGTTCTAGCCACACGGACTGTGGGCAGAAGTGACGGCCCCATGTCCAGACCTGACCCATGAAAAATCTCTCACTTCATCCTCAACCCTCTCCCCCCCGCACCTGCCAGCTGGACATCTCTGCCCAGGGCCGCTGGGAAGCCACCTGTGACAGAGCAGGGCCTCCGTCAGCCAGCGGCCTGTGACTCCCAGCACAGCCCTTGCCACCGTCCCTCTCCGCTGCCCACTGAACTTTACAAGCCTGAGAAGTAACACCTAATCTGTTCAACACTGAGGTTTTAAGGGTTCTCGGTTTTTGAAGCCAATTTATCACGATGGTTTGTTTTTTTTTAAAATCAGGCTCATCTTGGGCAAGTCTTTGAAAAAGGATTGTACTTCTCCACCAGGCTAGCAAACTAAGACAGATACCTCTGTCAAAAGTTCAAACATCACCGAGATGAGTGGCGGTCCCCCATGCTCCCTGCCAGCTCCTGCAACGAGAGGTAACCGGGATTAGAGTTTGGATAGATTTTTCTAGACTCCTTCTTTGCTCTGCAATAACAGCATATTTTTATACAAAAAGCAGCACACGGTACATATTGTTCTGCGCGGTTTCCTCTCCTTTGCAGCGCGCTTTGACAACTTTCCATGCGTGGACACGGGGGTCTCCCTCATGCCCTTGAACTTGGACCTGGCATCTTATAACACGTGTACACTAAACGGATTTCACAGGGCCCTGTGTTCGTTAGTCACTGCTGTATCACAAATTACCTGAAGCTCAGCCGTTTAGAACAACAAGCATTTATCATCTCAGAGATTCTGAGGGTCCGGAATCCGGGAGTGGCCCAGCTGGGTGGTTCCGGCTGAGCAGCACGAATGGCCGTGAGCCACAGTAACGCCAGGCTCAGTCCTGGACTTGCTTTAGGCAAGTGAAAGGTGGGGCAGGACCCCCCCCTCCCCCCCAATACACAGATGAGGAAACTGCGGCTCAGAGAGGTGGAGAGTCTCGGGCTGCACAGGTGGTCAGTGCCAGACCAGGAGCCACCCCACGTCCCCCGACTCCTCCCAGGTTCCCACAGAACACAGGTCAGCTCAGCCAGTCTCCAAAGAGCCTGGTGAGGTCAACTCTCTTTTTCCTCCCGTTGGAAGAGGAAATTGAGGCTCCAAGACACAAGGTATGAAAATGCTGCTAAAGCCACAGGCGGCCCACGGCCATGTGCAGGCTGGGGGCTCCTGGGGGCGCTCCAGCGGGGCCAGAGGAGAGAGAAAGGAAAGAGGAGGCAGGGCTTCCCGTCAGAGATTAGCTCGTGATGCTCATTATCAAAAAGTCATATCTGTGGGGCAGAACCAGAAAGAGGATGTGGGTTTCCCTTTAAGGGGCTGTGCCCCAGAAGGACCAGCCCCATCGGAGACATTGAACACTGCGGGAAAGGCAGTGCTGCTAAGGGTTAGAGCAAAGGCTCTGGAGTCAGCCAGGCTCCTAGCTGTGTGGCTGCAGACATGTGGCTTGACCTCTCTGGGCCTCCGTAGGAGAGCTGGTTAGATGGCTGCTCAGGCCCTGGCTGGTGGCTCAGGACCTCCTACACACCATGGCAACCGATCAATGTTCCTCTCTCCCTTCCTCTCTCTCTAAAATAAATAGGAACATATTTAAAAAAGAAAAAGAAAGGAAAAATGAAAAAACAAAACAAAACAAAAAAACATGGCCAGGAGCCCAGTGCTTGACCTACAATAGGAGTTCAATAAACAGGAGCTGTTCCAATTAGCTCATCTTTTCCTTTAAAATAAATATTTTACCAAAAGGATGCCACACTTCAGTGAATCTAGAACATCACCAATGGCAACATGCACCATCAAACACACCGCCAAGTATAGCTGTCAGGTGCACCACAGATTGTAATAGATGCATCTTGATTTTAAAGGTGTTGAAATGGGAATAAATGGGCATCTTCGAGTTGGTAAAATGTGATGTGTGGACGGAGCGCAAAGTCCACCTGCGCTGAAAGGAAGATAACACGCCGTTGGCTTCCTGTCTGCCCCACCCTGGTCTCCCCAGGCCCTGGCCCACAGGCAACTATTTTCACCTCTGAGTTGGATTTTCCCCAGCACTCACACATCTCTTATTTCTAAGAAGCACACAGCGCTAGCTTTTGGTACATTTGTTTAGCAGTTACCTCCTACCTGCTCTACCTGTCTACACTATGGGCCGGTTGTGATAAAGGAGGATTTAGCGCCCCTGACTCACCCCCCTTTCCTCTCCTCCATCTTCCCGCCGTGAACGTAATATTGTAATTAGTACAGATCTAGTCACACTTCAGGTTTGTACACTTCTTTATGCAACTCCCTGAAAATACTCAATACCTCAATTTAAAAATTCACTCTTCCGCGTTCACATTTTTCTTATGTAAATATTATTCATGGCTGCGCATGCATTTCCTTTCTTAGTTATTGTTTTTCCTGAAGTTAATAATTAGTTTCGATCACAGCTTTATTGAGATATAATGGATGAAGAGTAAACTGCATGTATTTAACATGTGCCATTCGATAAGTATGGACATACACGACCACCCATGAAACCACCACTGCAGCCCAGAGAGTGACTAGATCCCTGACTCCCCGGAGTTCCTCACGCCCCTTTGTAATCCTGTCCTTCCGCCCTCCCGGACACCCTACCCCATTGGGCAACCACTGATCTACTTTCTGTCACTAGACGTTAGTTTGCATTCTCTGGGACTTTCTACAAATGGAATCACACAGCATAAACTCGTGTTTGTCAGGCTTCCTTCACGCAGCATCATCACGTATTTAGAGATTCATCCACATGGTTCACATGTCAATAGTTCACTGCTTTTTATTGCCAACGATTGTGGTATGGACACACCAGTTTGTCAACCACTCACCTGTTGATGGACATTTGAGCTGCTTTTGCCTATCTATAATAATAAAAGCCTAATATGCTCATTAGGCCAGACGTCCTTCCGGACAACCTTCCAGACGAAGCCGGAGCTGCAAGGGAAGCCTGGGTCCTGGGCGCCAGAGGGAAGCCAGTGCTGGCAGCCGGGGGAAGGGAGGCCTACTCTTGTACGAATTTCATTCATTGGGCCCCTAGTTATGAATAATGCTGCTATGAACATTCCTGAACTAGTCTTTAGGTGGACCTGTTCTCATTCCTTTCGGGTAAATGCCTAAGAGGTGATTTGCTGGGTGTGTAGGAAGTGCAAGTTTAACTCTGTAAGAACTACAAAAGGCCCTGACCAAAGAGTTCAGCTGTTTAGAGCATTGGCCCGATGCAACCAAGATGGTGGGTTTGTTCCCCAGTCAGGGCACATATAAGAATCAACCAACGATTGTATAAACCAGTGGAACAACAAATTGATGTCTCTCTCTCTCTCTATCTCTCTCTCTCTAAAAACCAATCAATAAAAATTAAAATAAAATAAAAAAGAACTATAAAATTGTTCAATTTCACTTTCCTACCAGCAGGATATGGGCGTTCCGGTTGCTCCATGCCCTCACTCACACCTGAGATTAAAGTTTAGCCATTCCGATGGGTTATCATGGTAGTTTATCTCCTTGTGGTTTTCATTTGTACTTCCCTTGTGACTACTGGCGTTGAGCATCTTTTTCCGTGTCTATGGTCCATTCGTAGAGCTTCTTCTGTGAAGTAACTGTTTAAATATTTTGCCCATTTTTAAATGGAGCTATTTGTCTTATTATTGAGTGTAGACATCATCTGTGTGTTCCGGAGACAAGTCCTTTGTCAGAGAAACATATTGCAAACATTTCTCTGCGGCTTGGCTGTTCATTCTCTTAACCATGGCTTTTAAGGAGCAAAAGCTTTAAATTTTGATAAAGTCCAATTTATCAAGTTTTTCTTTCATAGTTTGTGCTTTGTGTGTGTCCTAAGAAAGCAGTGGCTTTTTAAAAATCGTTTTACTGCAGCTTCAGTAGGGAGCTGCATTAGGCACGTGTGGTTAATCCACCATCTCACCACGGAGCTTCTCCGAGCTCGGTTTCCTCTGTGGGAAATTCTCCCGCCCTGTTTTGCCTCCCCTTCCACCACAGGAAGTCACAGGGACATGGTAGCAAGAGCAAGCGGCTGCTGTGGGCCCTGCTAGCTTTCACTCCTGGCTCCAACCACTCACAGGCTATATCGCCTTCCGAAAGTCTTTCACCTTTTGGGGCCTCAGTTTCCCAATCCAGGGAGGAAGGGAAATGTCCTGCCCTCAGGGGGAAGTGGAGGTCAGGGA
>NW_006294400.1:1330116-1335444 GCF_000327345.1 Myotis davidii | reverse complement strand
CCCAGGGCTTTGGGCTCCCCGGGGAAGCCAGTGACTTTGGGGGCAGCTGGTTGGGGGCCTTTCAGCCACCTGGGCCCCTTACTCTCAGGGCTCAGGTCTGACCGGATCTCACACCATCACTGCTTGGGAGGAAGACTGGGGCCAGAAAGGGAAGGGGAACCAGAATCACGCAGCAGGGCAGGGCCCCTGATGTATGTCCCTAAGCTCTCTCCACACCCAGCGCCGCCTCCGGGCTAGACGGGCTGGTAGAACTGGCCACGTCTTCTCCCTGGGGTGGCGAAAGAGCCTTCTCCAGGGCAGGGCAGAGCACTCCGGGCCTCCCTCCTGCCTCACCCATCCCCACCCTCCAGCCTCACCCATCCCCACCCTCCGGCCGCACCCGCTCTGGGTTGTGCCCAGGCTGCTCCTGACTGTGGGTGTCTCGCGCCACCTACAGGACACAGGGAGAACGACATGCCGCCCGGCTTCTCTGAGCCCAGGCTCCTGGCCCGCCGTGGACAGAGCGCCCCTTGTGGCCGCCCAGAGCTCTGCGCCCCGCGCGGCTCTCTCCCTGGGGCGGCCCCACAACCCCAATAAGGCAGGAATTACAGTATTGAATCAGATCTAAGACGCCTTCACTTGAGAGATGCATCGTTTATGTTTGTGCCACGAAAAAAGAAAAAGGCACTACCCAGTAAGATATAACACAGCACTTCTTTATCATTTAGAAACTTTATACTCATTGAAGGCGTTCTTTTAAACTTGGACACTTTTATCACCTATCCCTACGGTGCATACATAAAAAGGAAACTATGGGCAAAATAATTTAGCGAAGATATTCCTGAAACTTCTGCACACGCAGAGTCCGACTTGACTGCATCACGCCTTTATTCGGCGTCTCTGAGGTCGGTTCTTCCAGACAGTGTTGTCCTGTGTCGTCAAGAGCTATTGTTCGGAGTATGCACTCTTGTCTCAGGATGTCCTCCCAAGCTGCAAGTTGTGTTGTGTTTTTTTAATCCTCATCCGAGGATATTTTTCCATTGATTTTTAGAGAGAGTGGAAGAGAGAGGGAAAGACAGAAACATCGATGTGAGAGAGAGGCATCGATTGTTTGTCTCCTGCACACGCCCTGACCAAGGCTCTGGCCGGGGAGGAGCCTGCAACCTTGACGGGAATAGAACCCAGGAACCTTTGGTCCACAGGCTGATGCTCTATCCACTGAGCCAAACCAGCCAGGGCCCAAGCTGTAGGTTTTGATGCACACCTGCAGGTATTCACGAATATGTCATGGTTGCTACCTGGTCCCTGCAGTTGTAAAATACATCCTGATTCCAGAAATGTTAAAATGTGGGGTGGAAACTGCTGTTAGCCCTGCTTGTTCAACGAAGTTACTGGGGTGCCTACTCTATGCCTGGCCCATGCAGGGGGCAGGAGACACAGCCCCAAACAAGGCTGCCTCATCCCTGCTGGCAGGGAGCTCACAGTGCCACCTGGAGACAGACATCAAACAAATAATCACACAGACAATAGTTTAATGAGCACTGTTGTGCTGTGAGAAGGGTCAGCAGAAGGTCAGTCTGGGTGCAGAGGAGGCTTCCCTGAGGAAGTGGCATCTGACCTCTGATAAATGAATAGGATGTAGCTGGGGAGAGAGGCTGAAGATGTGCTAGGGAGAGGGAAGAGCATCCTGTCAGGGCCCTGTGGCCCGGGGCAGGGTTTGAGGGTTCTAGTATGGCTGGCATATGATGAATGAGGGGAGATTGGCAGGAACTGGAGCTGGAGAGGTGGGAAGGGGCAGATCCAGAGGCCTTTTTGCAAAGCATAATGGGAAACCATTGCAGGGCTTGGAGCTGAGACAGGAACTGAGGTACAAAGAGGCTCAATAACGTGCCAAGTAGCAGAAAGTGATGGAGACAGAACTGGAACGCAGGTCTGGCTGGTTCCAGTACCCACGCTTTCCATCCTCACTGGAGGGGCCTGACTATCTGATTCCCCTTTTCACTGTCCAGCTGAGGAGATTGGGGCCTAGGAAGGGGAACAGGCTGGCCCTCAGTCACACAGCCAGACAGGGGCTAATCTAGAACCCAGGTCTCCAGGCTACCAGCTCCCTTCTCTCACCCAGGCTCAGCGGTCCTGGCCTGACCCTGGCCAAGGCCCCACCTCCAGGGAAACTATTGGTGTGTGGAGGGCAAAGGGCTGTCCCTTCTTAGGTCCCAGGTAGCTGTGTCAGCCCAGTGTCCCAGGTTCCCAGTTTACACTGGCATTGACTGGTTAGAGCCTTCCGCAGCCAGGCCAGGCTCAGATGGAGCCAGATTTCAGATGCAGTCTGGCGAGAACTGCACTGCACGGCCCTCCGGCCACCCTGCTGGGGATGGATCAAATTCCAGTCCCTTGAGCCTTTCACCCAGGCCTGAGGACAAAAGGGCTCTGAGCATGTAAGGGCACAGCGCCAAGATCCCATGTGGTCCAGCCAGGGGCATCTGCCTCTCTCTCCCATGAGCACAACACCAGGACCAAAGATCCTGGGACGGACAATTTACTGCTCTGGTATATTTATTTATTTTTAACTGATGTTTAGAGAGAGAGGACAGAACAGGGGGAGAGAGAGAGAAACATTGATGTGAGAGAGAAACATCAATTGGTTGCCTCCTGCATGCATCCTTACCAGGGCATGTGCCCTGACCAGGAATCGAACCAGCAACCTTTCGGTGCATGGGGTGACGGCCAACTAACTGAGCCACACTGGCCAGGACTCTAGTGTATTTATTTTTTAAGGAAAAATGCCTAGAACTGAACTTGCTGAGTCAAAGGAACCCACATTTAAAGATTTTGGTGCCCAGCCGGCGTGGCTCAGTGGTTGAGCATCGACCTATGAACCAGGAGGTCACGGTTCGATTCCCAATCAGGGCACATGCCCGGGTTGTGGGCTCGATCCCCAGTAGGGGGTCATCCAGGAAGCAGCTGATCAATGATTGTCTCTCATCATTGATATTTCTCTCTCTCCCTTCCTCTCTGAAATCAATAAAAATATATTTAAAAAAAAAGATTTTGGTGAACTATCAGCAAGTCTTCTTAGGATTTTGCATCAGTTTCTGATCCTTTAGGAATGTGCTCAGTGTGAGGAGTGTTCTCCCCCAGGTCACCAATCATGCGGAGGCCCTCTTTTTATTTTTGCCAGTCGGATGGGCCAGCACCTCTGGCTCCTGGTTTTTTTGTTTATTTGTTTCACTGTTTGTCATTGAAGGGACGTTCTCAGATTCAATGTATATCAAAGTAATCGATGGTGTTTGTTATGAAAATGCATGCAAAAGTACAGCTGGCAAAGGATTTGTCCCTAGGTATATAAACATATTAATAAGAAGACAATTTATTTATTTTTTTAAAATATATTTTACTGATTTTTTACAGAGAGGAAGGGAGAGAGAGTCAGAAACATCAATGAGAGAGAAACATCGATCAGCCGCCTCCTGCACATCCCCGCAACCCAGGTACCTGCCCCCGACCAGAATCGAACCCGGGACCCTTCAATCCGCAGGCCGACGCTCTATCCACTGAGCCAAACCGGTTTCGGCATAAGAAGACAATTTAAATTGAATAGACACCTCCTCGAAGATCTACAGATGGCAAATCACCACACCTTTAGTCTTAGGGAAATGCAAATTAAAACCATAATGAGCTACCACTCCACACCTGCCAGAATGTCAAAATCAAAACCCAGCCCAATCTCAGCAAGAATGTACAGCCACCGGGACTTTCACATCCTGTTGGTGGGAAGGAACACAACATGATGCCACCACTTTGAAAAACTATTGGCAGTTTCTTAAAACGTGAAATATACACCAACCGTATCATCCAGCCATTCCACTATTAGGTATTTAGCCAAGGCAATGAAAGCATTTGTCCCCACAAAGACTTATACACACGAGTTCCAACAGCCTTACTTGTGATAGCCAAATATTGGAAATGACTAAAGTAGCCATCCGTATGTGATTGAATGGGTAAACAAATGATTGCACATCCTACTCGGCAATGAAAGAGTGAACTGTTGATAAACGCATCCAGAGGGATGTACCTCAAAATAATTAGGCTGAGAGGAAAAGCCAGGCAAAGGAAGAGTGCCTGCGGCATGCTTTCATGTGGATGAGATTCTGGAAAATACAAACTGACCCACAGTGATAGAAGGTAGACCAGCGGTCGCTTCAGGAAGAGGGGGGGCGGGGGGAGAGCAAGAAAGCAGGGAAGATTACAAAGGAACCAAGAGCGGTGCCCGCAGCTGTCCCCTAATCTGTCTCACGCTTCAACCGTGTTTGGACAGAACAGACCCGGCCACCTTCAGAACCATCTCAGCCACCCTCGGCCTCCGAGAGCTCAGCTCCTTATTGCCGAGCAACCGTGAGCTCTCAAATTCATAAGAATTATTCCACCCAGGTGGAGGCCCGTCACCGCCTGCTCAACCTGCGTCTATCTGCAGGCCTCCCACACCTACCTCTCTCCAGGCTTCTATTTCCACCTCGATGATGTGGCTCTGAAGGGCGTGGGCCACTTCCTCCGAGAGCTGGCCAGGGAGAAGCGTGAAGGTGCCCGAGTCTCTGGAAGATGTAAAACCAGCGGGGCGGCCTCGCCCTGTTCCAGACCCGCTGGACCAATGAGCAGGGCGGAACTCGGGGCGCCCTGGGAGCGCCGTGGTCCTGGAGAAGAAGCTGAACCGGGCCCTTTGGACCTGTGTGCCCTGGGTTCTGCCCAAACCGATCCTTAGCTCTGTCACTTCCTGGAGAATCCCTTTCTGGATGAGCAGGTGGAACTCATCGGGAACATGGGCGACACCTGACTCACCTCTGCAGGCTCCCGGCCTCCGGGCTGGATGGGCGAGTAGCTCTTCGGAAAGCTCATCCTCAAGCACGACCAGGAGACTGTGGCGCTCAGAGGCCTTTGCGGGGCCCCTCCAAGCCAGACCCCCTGATGTCTGGCTTCTGCCTGAGCCTCTGCCTGCGACTAGGCATCCTTCTAACCACCCGGCATCCCTCGCCCATGCCTCAGACCGAATGAAAACAATAAAGCTTTTTGCAGCAAAATAAGTAAGTGAATAAATAGCACCAGGAAACTTGGTAGTGAAGGAGATTTTCCTGACATTCTCATTGTCATAAATTGTGGTGATGGCCCTGACTGGTTTGGCTCAGTGGATAGAGCGTCGGCCTGTGGACTCAAGAGTCCCAGGTTCGATTCCGGTCAAGGGTATGTACCTTGGTTGCAGGCACATCCCCAGTAGGAGGTGTGCAGGAGGCAGCTGATCGATGTTTCTAACTCTCTATCCCTCTCCCTTCCTCTCTGTAAAAAATCAATAAAATATAT
>NW_006294400.1:1275177-1328625 GCF_000327345.1 Myotis davidii | reverse complement strand
TCCAGGTTTGATTCCGGTCAAGGGCATATACCTTCATTGCAGGCACATCCCCAGTAGGAGGTGTGCAGGAGGCAGCTGAGCGATGTTTCTAACTCTCTATCCCTCTCCCTTCCTCTCTGTAAAAAATCAATAAAATATATTTTTAAAAAAATTGTGGTGATGGCTTCACAGATATACTTACAAACGCATCGAATTGTTAAATATATGGGGTTAACTGTATGCTGATTATACCTCAAGAAAATTATAAAAAATACAGACAACTGGGCCCCACCAGACCCACCCAAGGACCACAGCTTCCACTTCTGAATTTTTTAAAAAATATATTTTATTGATTTTTTTTAGAGTGGAAGGGAGAGGGATAGAGAGTCAGAAACAACAATGAGAGAGAAACATCAATCAGCTGCCTCCTGCACACTCCCTACTGGGTATGTACCCGCAACCAAGGTACATGCCCTTGACCAGAATCGAACCAGGGATCCTTGAGTCCGCAGGCCGACGCTCTATCCACTGAGCCAAACCAGTTAGGGCTCCACTTCTGAATTTTAAAGAGATTCCTGGGCCTCATCCTTATCGCTGAAGCCAGAATTGGGATCCCTCCCTCAAAGTGCATGGACTGAGTGTGGAGGAAGGGTGGTTCCTCCAACAAAAACGGGGTGCCACACAGCCAGGAGGAGCCCTGGGTGCTGCGCAGGCACTAAAGACAGTCCGCAGAGACCATGGAGGTCTCTGGCCCAACCCCCACCCAGACAGGACCCTGTTGGAGGCCTGCCTGGAAACAGTGCTTCTACCAGCCTTGCCTCCGTGGGGTCCCCTGCGGTGGGTGGCATGTGAGTATCATTGCCACCTTTGTCAAGACTGACTCAGCTTTGGGCAAAGCCAAGAGCCCGGCCCAGGTCCTGCCAGTGAGTCAGGCCTGGCCTGAGCAAAGGAGGGGCACCCATGCCAGGGACCAATCCAGCCAGGTTGGCCAACCCCACCATCTGGAGGGGGAGACCGAAGTGCAAGAGAAAGAGGCATCTGGCACCCAGGCCTCCTGCCTCCCAACCTCTGCCTCCTCCTGAGGGGTGCAAACCGGCCCCCAAAAGGTTAAGTACGGGGCCTGCAAACTGCCTTTCACGGATTGAAGCTAGCCCAAGGTGTTTTGTTTGGCTTGCACAAGATTTGCAAATATTTACTCGTCAATATGTTTCAACTGGGACATCTTACATAAAAGCCCAGATTTCTGGCCGCTTTTGTAAAAAAGAGACTATCTGGCAGACTGGGCCCACATTCCTGACTGTCAGCATTTCCTCAAGCCTAGCTCAGCCTCCATCCTGCCAACCTTGTGTAGATGCTGGGGCGGGAGGTGGTGGTGGGGTTCGGGGGGAATAACTTATCTGCTGAGGGACTCTTATCTGCGTGGCTGAAGGCTGCAGGCATTTGAGTTTGTGGTTTGTGACGTCAGGATTAGCAGGACTTTTTGGAGAATGTGCTGTGGGGGATCCTCAGGTGGGCCCCGTCCTGCCTCCTCATTTCTTCATGTGCATTACCTACCCTGGGGCCAGGCCCTGTGTGTGGCTCTGGGCTCCACGTCACCGTCACCTGAGCACAGCCCCTCACATCACTCATCTACTTCATGTATCTTATCTGATCCTCTCTGCACCCTCAGAAGCAAGGACTGAGAGGAGGGGATACCCAATGCCTAGTGGGGAGACACACCTGCCCAAGGCCACAGCCCTGCGGCGAGGCAGAGCACCCAGGGTGGGGCCCCTGAGGCACCTGACACAGGTCCAGGGTCCAGGCGCAGCTCTGGAAGCCTGATTCATGCTCACGGTCACAGGAGGTTGACTCACAAAGCGGGGGCTGTGCTGCCGAGCACTCCTGGGGGAGACTCCCAGCTCCGGTCTTTACAAATGACATGCCGCCAAGTGAGCATCACCATCAGTCTCATCTGTCAAATGGGGCAAATGAAAAACATCTTACAGGAATGCTGCTGGCGCTCGATTCAACCAACACCGCGATGCAAGGTGTTAAATACCTGTTCAGGGACTGCGCTATGCACTTGGAAAGTAACTACGAAAAAAGATAGAAGCTGCCCTAACTGGTTTGGCTCAGTGGATAGAGCGTCAGCCTGCACACCGAGAGGTCCCAGGTTAGATTCCGGTCAAGGGCATGTACCTTGGTTGCAGGCACATCCCTAGTAGGAGCTGTGCAGGAGGCAGCTGATCAATGTTTCTCTCTCATCGATCTTTCTAACTCTCTATCCCTCCCTCTTCCTTTCTGTAAGAAATAAAATATATTTAAAAAAATTCAAAAGACAGAAGCTATTGCCGTAGGACATTTGTTCTTCACTGGGGGAGATTATACCCACCTCCAGGGGGCAATAGGCAATGTCTGAATACATTTCTGATCATCACAACTAGAGGGGGAAGTGTTCCTGGTATCCAGTGTATAGAGGTCAGCCATTCTCCTAACCATCCTACAACTGCCCCCATGACAAGGAATGATCCAGCTCCAGAGGATTCTTGCGCTGAGGCTGAGAAACCCTCCTATAGCAGGATCCAGGCATTTAAATGTGATTACAGTAGGGTGTGATGAACACGTGAGAGAGGAAACACAGGGCGTGATCCAAGAGGGCTTCCTGGAGGAAGTGGTGCCCAAGCTGATGTGAAGGATTAATAAGAGTTAGGAAAGTGATGAGGAAGAAAGTTGTTCTCAGTACGGGGAACTGCACAGGCAAAGGTTTGGAGGGTAGAAAAAGAGCCTGACATCTTTAAGAAAGTAAACTTTATTATTTTTTTTCCTTTTTTGGGAAATTTTCTCCAGTTTTATTGATATAATCGACAAGGAAGTAAACTTTCTGTGTGACTGACCAGAGAACAAGGTGGGAAGAATGAAAGGCCTCTATAGGTCACGTTCAAAAGCCTATTCTTCACCCTGAGACATAAGGGAAGTCACTGGGGGCATGAGGACGCCCTCCAGTCCACCAATCAGGAGGCAAGGGAAATTTGGCACTGCCCCTAAATTTTGAAAAAGAACCCATTGAAGCTACTTCCATTTTCAATAGCTTTGAGTCAAGAGATTAGATGCCAGTAACACCTCCCCCTCCAGGGATGCAATAGGGAGTGGGGCCTGAAGACCTCCCTCAGAAGGGCCTGGGGGCAGGCAAGGCCAGTGAGGGGGCTGCTGTGGGTGACCCAGGCGAGAGAGGGGGTGAGATTGGACTAGGGGAAGAAGGAACTGAGTGGGGAGCGATTTGAGGGATATCAGGAGGGGGAGTCTTATTTTTTAATGTATATTTTAAAATTGATTTCAGAGAGGAAGGGAGAGGAAGAGAAAGATAGAAACATCAATGATGAGAGAGAATCATTGATCAGCTGCCTCCTGCACGCCCCCTGCTAGACAACGCTGGCATGTGCCCTTGACCGGAATCGAACCCAGGACCCTTCAGTCCGCAGGCTGATGCTCTATATCCACTGAGCCAAACCAACTAGGGCAGACGGAGGAGTCTTAACAACTAGTGGATGTGGAGGTGGGGGTGAGACAGTGGGCTTCAGGCGTGGGCAACTGGGGAATGAAGATGCCATTCACAGAGCTGGGCTAGAGGTCACTGAAGCCACGCAGCTCCCAGTGAGGGGATCAGTTAAAAACCAAGCAAGTCCACGTGGGATGAGAGGGAGACACGGTTCGAGCAGCCGTGTGAGTGCCCCACAGGGGAGGGCCTACCCGGGCTGGCGGGTGGTTGGGAGAGGCTTTGAGGAAGTGATGCCCTGAGGGCTGCCCAGGGGTTGGCCGGGGGAAGAAGTGGGGCGGAGAAAGTGAACTGAGTTGGCGAGAACTGGCACATTCCAGCACCAGCGTATGCTGGGGGCCATTTCCGAACCACATCCCCCTTTGTAACCGTCCTACCAAGTTTAGCTCATCAGCTCTGACCTAAGAGTGGGTGTGTCCCTGCCTGTTCCTCTTAGCAACCCCCTGGCCACTTTCCACCAACTGTCTAGAATTTCTCCAGGCTCAGGCAGTCTTTTCAGAGAGATTTC
Organism: Myotis davidii; assembly: GCF_000327345.1. Classification (NCBI taxonomy): domain Eukaryota; kingdom Metazoa; phylum Chordata; class Mammalia; order Chiroptera; family Vespertilionidae; genus Myotis; species Myotis davidii. Next base: position 1,324,606 of record NW_006294400.1, on the reverse strand, counting down.
CAAGCCCCGTGCTAAGTGTTCTGTAGGCACTGACTTCACTTCTCTCATCGGCCTCACTGGAGAGGGATTCCTAGATGAGGAAGCCAAGGCTTGGGGAAATTATGTGACCCCCATGCCATGGACACAGCCAGGAAGTAAGAAGCCGGCCGACTCCAAAGACCTGGCACGCACTTGTGAGAAGTCCAGCTCCTGGCACAAACCTACATGTGATCTTTCAGGCCCGGCCATAGGCCATAGGCCGCTACAGAGGTTTTACAGGACAGGCCTCACAGCGGGGCACTGCCCCCTCCACACAGCCTTGGGGCCCAGCCGGGGCTCTGCAGTCTCGGAGGGGAGCTGCAGTCCAGGAGGAGGCCCGTGGCTGGCCAAGCTCGTATTCACAGCTGCATTCCTAGCCCAGGTGCCTCCCTGCAAAGCCTTCCCCAGGTCCCTTTGCCAAGACCTACTTATTGGGAGCCGTGGGGAGACTTTGCTCTGACTCATCACTCAGTACTTTTCCACTCCTAGCCCTTCCCCGCTCCTCACCCCCAACACGCACCCAAGTCCAGAAAACAGCAGGCATGTTTTGTTGGGGGTTCCCTCAGCAGTGACTCCCCACCCGCTGGCCCTTGCCTGGCGCTGTGCCGTGGGGACGTGGACACTGGGGGAGCTGGCACTTTCTCCTCTTGCTTATGGCATCACAGTCAGTGATCACAGGCCTGTCTGCTACTCTCATTTTGGCTTAGTGTCTTTTTAAAAAAGTTATGTTTATATTGATTTCAGAGAGAGAGAAAGAAATATCAATGATGAGAGAAAATCATTGATCTGCTGCCTCCTGTGCGCCCCCTCCTGGGGATCGAGCCCACAACCTGGGCATGTGCCCTGACTGGGAATCAAACTGTGACTTCCTGGTTCATGGGTGGATGCTCAACCACTGAGCAACACTGGCCAGGCTTGGCTTATTGTCTTAATGGACTGCTGGCAGGTGGCAGGTCAGCTTCTGACAACTTGCTCAACTCACCACTTTTTGGCCCTAGCCAGTTTGGCTCAGTGGATAGAGCGTGTCCTGGGTTCGATTCCGCTCAGGGGCACATGCCTGAGTTGTGGGCCCGATCCCCAGTGGAGGCTTATTGTCTTAATGGACTGCTGGCAGGTGGCAGGTCAGCTTCTGACAACTTGCTCAATCACCACTTTTTGGCCCTAGCCAGTTTGGCTCAGTGGATAGAGCGTGTCCTGGGTTCGATTCCGCTCAGGGGCACATGCCTGGGTTGTGGTCCCGATCCCCAGTGGAGGGTGGGCAGGGGGCAGCCGATCAATGATTCTCTCTCATCATTGATTTTCTATCTCTTTCTCCCTCTCCCTTCTTCTCTGAAATCAATTAAAATATATATATATAATATTTTTAAAGAGCACTTGTAGCAAGAGCCTCCCAGTGTCCAGCTCTTCCCTGTACTGGCCTGGCTCCCATGCCCCAGGCGGCCTTGAATCCCAGTCTCTGTTCCCTGGGCCCCCGCACCCTCTACTTCCTGGGTCACAGCTTTTGTAATCTTACGCAAACCACTTGTGACAAAGCTCCCATTGTGATCTCCAGAAAAGACTCCTATTTCCTCCCTGGAGTATCAGCCACTGGAGTCGTGAGGAGAGCGGCCAGTAGTTACTGCACACCTGCTATGGACGTAGCAATCGCTCGATAAATGGGACCTATTTCTATCCAGCCCTCATAGTGCTTCTGTACCCCGGCAGGTAGGTAGTTATCCATCATCCTCATTTTGGAGTCGAGAAAACTGGGGCCCCGAAATGTTGAGAGAGTGAATAATAGGTGGAGCCTATCTCAAGCTCAAACCTGCCTGAGCCCACTAGCTCCCCACGAGGCAGCACTGCCTCTCAGGCCTGTTGTGCAAACTCTGTTGAATGAGAAGCCGCTGGGTCAAATACAGTTCACAAAGGACATCTTTTTGAAAGACGTCCATCAAAGTAGTTTGAAATGTAAAAGGTTTCAATGCTTGAAATAGCAAGCTTCAGTGGCTTAGAGGATTTTCTTTTACGTTATTAAAAAGCCCAATTCAACTGAGTAAATACATTTGGAGATCTAGTTGGTTTTACTGAGTGATTCATGAGGAGGGCGGCATCCCACCTAGCAACTAGAAGGGTGCTCCAAGGGGTTGTACACAAGAGGAGGTTTTTATAGAAACCAGGCGGAGGCAAGGGAGCGAGTAACAAAAGAAAAGAAAGGATTATTTCCAGACCAGAACATCTTTGGGGGAAGGGAAGGGCAGGGTTTTTATCAGGCAGGCTGCCTCTTCTTTCTGGGTGGCTGCGGGGAATGGAGAGGGCCCAGGTGACAGATGATCTTACCCATGCTTGACCAGAACATTCTAGATTGCTTAAGATTACATTTCTGGGAGAGGTTGAAACTGCCGTTAGATCAGGTATTAAGTCTAGCTTTGTATCATGGGCCCTTAGCAAAAGTGACGCCATTTTGGGCCTGTAATTTTCTCTTTAACAATGTCAAACTCCACATTTCAGCAATATAAGTGACACTTCTTCACCAACACCAAGATCTGGCAGGTTTAATTCTGTTAAATTGCCCTTCTCTTTCTCTCCTTTTTTTTTGTTTGTTTTTTGTTAATCCTCACCCGAGGATAGTCTTTCCATTGGTTTTTAGAGAGAGTGGAAGGGAGCGAGAGGGAGAGAAAAGGGTGATTGTAAACTGACTCAAACCATTTGTGACAAAACTTCCATTGTAATCTCCAGAAAAGACTCTCTAGACCATTGGAGAATCTCTGCTTGGAGAAACTCCTGAGAAGCAGCTCTCCCTGGGGCACGATTCCCATGTCAGCTGAGTTTAACTCCTCCATTCTCTGAGCCAAACTTCTTAATCTCCAGGAAACATCAAAATCACCCAGAGAGCTTATGTACCATGAATATTCTTAGAGCTCTCTCTCCAGGAGTCTCTTCCGGGTTTGGGACGAAGCCAAGGTTGGGTATGGTAGGCAAACACCTTGAGCAATTCTCATTCCGTGTCTCAACTGCCCGACACCAGGAGTGGGCCGGCTTTCTGTACAGGGCCAGAGAGTAAAAACTTGGGCGTTGTGGGTCAAAAGCCTGTCACAACTGCTCGACTCTGCTACTGCAGCACAGAAACAGCCAAAGACATATAATAAGTGAAGGGGGTGTGACTGTGTTCTAATAAAACTTTATTTACAAAGACAGGTAGGGGCCAGATTTGACCTGTGGGCCATGGTATGCCAGGCCCTGCTTTCTGCCAGCACATATCTCTCCTATACATAACCAATAAAGACACAGACATGGGTATTTAAAAAAAAAAGTGATATTTCTTTAATTTAAAATTATGACCTGGAATGAACCAGTCAGTTTAAGTGATCCAGGCTTTCCTCTTTATACCCAATTGGAACAGACACAATATTGGCTCAGGTTGCTAACCCCAGAGAAAAACCAAACCAAAATAAAAAATCCTCAGGCAGTCCCCACAACTACCCTGCTGGGGCCCTCAGGCTCCTGGGAGGGAGGGTGCCCAGGTTGCCAGGGGCTACTGCTTTCCAGCCACACTGAGAAGAGCTTTTCTTCCACCACCCAACCCCCTCACAGGCCCGATGCCTCTCCATTGCTCTGTAGCTGGCCCTGCATGTCCTCCACGGAGAGGCTGGTGGCACAGGAGTCACCTCCCAACTGCCTGTGGGGGCACCTTCCTGGGACTGCAACAGTGGAGCCGAGCAATTCTGAATGCACATGCCCAGAAGGGCAGCACCTTCGTAGTTTATCTGGAGCCTTGAGTTGTAACCATCAGTCATGTGTGGTCAAGGCACCAGCAGCAAGATGGCACACTTGGGAAATGATCTGGAAAAAAATGCAAGGTCTCAGTAATCGATTCAACAGATTTCATTCTGAAAATGAAACAGACAAATGCCATCTGGGTAAACTCCTTACAAACGGGAGAAGGCAGAACAGGGAACACCACCTCCTTCAGGACTCCGAGGTCTGTCTGCTCTGCCGAAGCACAAACATCAAAGGTCCCGCATCCTAGGTCAGCAATGCTCCCACCTCACACATTCAGGGCCAACCAGGCCTGCGGGTTCGCCCAGCCTGCCACTGGGGTTCTCAAAAGAACTCAAGGCTCTGAATAGAGTGTGAAGGGAGTCCAGGGTGTGATGCTGAGAGGTTTGCTTGCAGGGTTTTGGAAATGTACAGTCAGGAGAGAGGAAAGAAGGAAGGGCGTGGCCAGAGTGGCCCCCAGAGATCCTGAAGGTCTTCCCAGGAGGGGTTCATGGACAGAATAAACAGAGCTGGCTGGAAGCAGACCTTCTGGAAGGAGCCTACAGGTCACCACAGACCCACTGCAGCGGGGCAACAATGTCCGCACTGGGTTGCTTTCTCTAAACTTTACAGCACCCAAAGCCTGATGCTTGAGCTGAGTCAAGAGCTCCTGGGACAAACCACTAAAGGGCTCTCCTGGACGCCGTGGAAGACCAGATGGCGGCCAAGCCATCCCCACCACACAGCGTTCCTGAGCCCGTGGACGTATCCTAGGTGTGTCGCAGAGGCAGCCCAGGGCACTACCAAAGGCCCCTGCTGTGCAGAGTGGGTGGGGAAGAGCATGGCGTTAGAGTCCCCTGAGAACAGAGGCGCAGTGAGGAGGAAAGGGTGGGGTTTCTCTGTCACTCTGCCTCCCGAGGGAGGGAGAAGATATCACTGTGCTGCTGCCAGCACCACTGCCAATATCTTACTGAAAAGATGGTACCTGAGGGTGGGGCACTTGAGCACAGAACCAGGGCTGTGTGATCATTCCCCAGGGACAGCCTTCCTTACAAGGGTCCCAGGTCGCGTCTGGGTCATGTCAAGAGCCCAGGCTCATGGCAACACATGTCCCACCCCCCCAGTGCCTGACCCCCAGCTAACCAGTCTTAACAAGGTTCTTAACAAGGCAGCTCCAGTGGTGGGGGTAAGAGTTTGGATCTCAGGACCCCAACAAGTTCCTCTTCCCAGTCTCCTTTCTATCTCAGAAATGGTGGACCTCCTGTGTGCCTATTAAAGAGGGAGCTGTCCGTGAGGCCGGCCCTAGCCAAAGGCCAGTTACAGAACCCACTTACAGACCACCTGGTGTCATCCAATCACAGCAGAAGGCTGGCTCGACCCCTCCCCTCACGGGATGATGCTGTCCGGCTGTCCATTCGGGGCCATCTGTCCAGGGTCAGAGGCGGGGGCAGGGTTGGATGTGTTGCTCTGCAGGTAGCGGCGGAAATCTTTGATCATGGGCCGGAGGATTTGGATGAGCACGCTCAGGGCCGCCTGCGTGCCCTCCATGGCCTGAGCCTGGCGCTCCTGGGCGCAGGCCTGCACCTCCTGTGAGCGGCGGATCATCTGCAGCAGGTCGTTCTGCTGCTCCAGGTGCTGGGCGATCTCCTTCACGTGCAGGTTGGTGACCCGCTGCTCCTGGATCAGCTTGGCTGAGTTGAGGGCGATGCGGCTCTTGAGGGCCTGTGGCTTGACTGAGGGGTCAGCATGCTGGGCGATCATCTCCACAGGGGTCTCCGCTGGCAGGGGCGGGGGCGCCTCAGCGGTGCAGTACTCAACCACCCCCTCCTCCAGCGTGTGGTAGGTGGTCTCTGTGGGGACTGTGGACAGAGCAAAGGCAGTGTCAGGTCGCTTTCTAGAAAGAGGAAAGCTGGTTATGTGGGATGGGCCATATTAAGCCCTATTCTGGGGAATTCAGGCCTCCTCTGGCTGTATAGCTATATATATATATACCTAACTAAATCTAGAACGTACCAGGTTTAGAATCTTAATCTATTTGGTAACCAAAGGGTCAGTCCCAGATATGGCAAAAGCAAAGATGCTAATAATGATGCTAGCAAAAAATTTAGAGTACCTGCTATGTGCCAGGCACTGTACTAAGCCTTTTGCACTCATTTGCTCAACAAATCCTCATGACATCAAGAGGTAAGTCCTGTCATATTCATTTTCAGAGATGAGAATGAACAGACTCAGAAACATGGAGTGACTTGCCTAAAGTCACACAGCTTGCTCAGCAGGTGCAGGAAACAAACCCAGGTCTCCCCAGCACCAGAGTCCACAGTGCTCAATTCCACCCCACTCGGCTGCTTCTGCTAATAAAGGCATGGTCACATGTTCCCCGTGGCACCGGTACACAGCAGGCATCTGGAGTGGGAACCTCTACATGAGCTGTTTGTAGCTACACTAGTCCTACCTCCTTCAGTTCCTTCTTGACTGCTAGTCTCTTATGGCCAAGTGGAAAAGGAGATGGGAGGGGACTGGCAAAGTGTCCAATAAATGCCTCTCTGTCTTCTGATCACGTTGGTCAATGGAATACCTAAGAGTTCTTACTGTTCCAGAATAGCAATTGATTTAGGCCAGTGTCGGATCCTCTTTCCTACCTCAATACCCTTGAGAAATATGACACTGCAGGGGACGGCACTCACATATACCCAATTCCCAAAGCCCCACTGAGAATCACTGATCTGATCAGTGTAGTGTATAACCTAGCACAAAGAGGCAGTTCACGGATCCCAGTGCAAACCCTTATCTGAACTACAAAGTTCAACCCAAGCCACTTCCATTGTTCTTCAGCTGAGAGCCTTCGGAAGGATTCTAGGTGGGCTGTTTGGGCCTCCCTGCGTAGAGGAAGGGTGAATCTTCTCCACCCTTCAATGCCAACATCAACTGTGTGTCTCCACCAATCAAGAAGCCCCCCCTTCTCCTCTGAGTTCTTATGTTCTCCCAACTGACACTGCAGCTACTCAGTTATGTCTTATCTGTGCTACTAGATTATAATTGGGCTCTGTCTGACACACCTTGGTAATCCCAGTGCCAAGCACAGGGTTTGGCACAGAATAAATGCTAATGTTTGATGAGTGAATGAATGAGTAGATCAACACCAGGAACCATGAGGTTCCTCCACTGTGCCTGACGAACGTTTGCCACACCGAAAACCCAGACTGTCTCTCTGTCCAGAATCCATGTTTGGCTTGGGCATGGCCATTCCCACCTATCTACTCATTGAACAAACACATTCTGACTGCTTCGTAGGTGCCAGGCCCTGTGGCAAGTCCTGTGAGGATAAAAACATGGTCTTTGTCTGCAAGGACCGCACAGTTCAGTCATGGACACGAAGGGTGGCAAAACGCACTTGAGAGCAATCCAGCTCATCAGAAGCCCAGACTGTGTGCTGAGGAAGTCCCAGAGAGAGCAAGATCATTTCTGTCTGCGGAGCTCTTGGAAGGTCTCATGGTCTTCCAAGACTCCTATCTGACCTTTGACCCTTTACAGTCAACCTTCCCCAGGCTGCCCTTCCCATTTATGCACGCTGGACTGGGCAGGAGAGGTCACTCACTCTGTGTCAGGGTGACCGTGGCTGCGGCTGCAGTAGCCGTGGGTCCAAGGGCCACAGGGTGGATCTCTGTGGCACTGGGCAGGCTGATGATGGTGGCCTCACCCAGCAGATTGCAGATGCGCTGTTGCATGGGGGTGAGCAGGACGGGGGCTACCGCTGGGCCACCGCCACTACTGCCACCACCTGGCCCTGGCCCGCCAGCTCCATCTTCCTCATTGGGCCCTGGGGCCTCGCCACCCTCCACAGCCGCCCGAACTTGGGCAACCTTGCGACGGACCTCAGTCTTGAGATCAGACCACTTCTTCTTGACCTCGGGCAGCTCCCTGCGGCAGGTGGCCACGGCGTTCACCCTCCTCAGGATGCCGTGCCAGGCCGCGCTCTTGGCAGCCAGCGGGACCCCGGCGTTGAAGTGGTTCACCAGCAGGTGCTTCTTCAGCTCCAGCTCCTCCACGATGATCTCCACCTCTCGCTCCGAGAAGTTCATCTTCCTCTTCTTGGCTGGGACGGCCATGGCCTCTCCCTACCCTTCTTTTTAAAGAAATTATAATCCCTTCAACCGCCCAATTTCCCTTCTCTTCTTCCTCGGCCTCGCCCCTCGCACACCCCCCTACATGGGATAGGCCGAGTTGGCCAAGGCCAAGTACCAGGCCTTTGGTAACCCCTCCGTTACGCAAAGTGCGTAGGGCCCGGCGCCGACCGGCCCAGCCGCTGCCAGCCAGCGGCGTAATGGCTTCCTGAATCTGCCTCTTCCGCTCGGGTGTGCGGAGATCCGCCCACTTCCCTTCCTCCCGCCTCCCAGCGCTGCTCCGGGGGAACCCGCCCTCCCGGTTGGTCGCGGCTCAGTATCAGGACACTCACTGGTTCTTGGAACCTGTCGCTCAGCTACAGAGCACGCCCACTTACCGGGATCGACTTGATCATTGGTCTAAAGGTATGCCTGTCGCTATAGAGTGCTCCGATCACTGAGTCTTTATTAACTTCCATTGGAAATTTGTTGTCGTTCAATCAGCAGTATTACGAATATTATCCTATTAAATTCAGCTATTTTATTGGTTTAGGGAGCTAGATTATCAAAACCCGGCCTTCTGCGGATCCCTAGTGCTTTCAGCTTGAGCCGTTGGCCAATTAATTTAGAATTCCACCCACGGGCGCAAACTGGTTTGAAATGCAGCTCACAATTACTCCTCACACAAATCCTATTTCCCACCGAAGACACGACCTCTCCTCCCATCCTTACGATTCTGAAGTCCAGAGTTACTCAATGGAAACTGGACGCGGGACCTCCCGCCTGCCAATCACATGACTTCTGCCTATAGCGGCACGATTTCCTCTGTTTGGCCCGGTTCAGCCAATCCCTGCCTCCCTCAGTTTGAATCGGCCCCAGGCTGAGCCGGAATCGCCCCGCCCACTCTATTGATCCAGGCCGGCAAGGACGATGTGGGCAGTCCTTGGAGAGGTCCCGCCCCTCCGGGTGGTAGTGCCGGCCTGTGACTAGTCGGCGGCGAGCTAGGGGCGTGGCCAGAGAGGCGGGGCTCCCGGAAGCCGCCCCTCCCGCCCGTTTGCCGGCATCTCGGAACCCGCGCCCGTAGTCTGAGGATACCCGCGTGTCTTCTGCGTTCTCCTCGCCGCCCGGCGCCCCTGCCTCGCGCCCGATGGTGAGCAGTGTCTTGTGCCGCTGCGTGGCTTCCCCGCCGCCGGACGCCGCCGCCGCCGCCTCGTCCGCCTCGTCGCCGGCGTCTGTGGACCCGTGCGGCGGTGCCGTCTGCGGGGGCCCAGACCACAGGCTGCGTCTGTGGAGTCTCTTCCAGACGCTCGACGTCAACCGCGACGGCGGCCTGTGTGTCAACGACCTGGCCGTGGGGCTGCGACGTCTGGGATTGCACCGCACCGAGGGCGAACTCCGGGTAGGCGGCGCGCACCGTGCGCGCGGGCAGGGAGGGGGCCCCCTGCGTGTCCCAGACTCCGGGGAGGTCCAGGGATGGGACTGGGGGGCAGGTCTGAACGCCCTGGCTTATGGGGCTGCCCCTTGGAGCGTAGCAGGTCAGCTGGATGGCCCCTTGGTCTTGGTGGGACCCCCCGAGTGACTGATGGGTCCCCTCTTTATGTGCTGGTGGGAGTGGAGCTCCTTGACCGCTGTGGGCGCTTAAGCTAGAGGGAAGTGCTCTGCGTGGGCACAGGTGGGCACCCTCTGGGAGCCTCTGATGGGCGAAAAGCCCCTTCCTGCTCCGGCTTTCCCCAAAGTAGAGGCCAGGATTCGGAAGTCTGCCTTTCCTCACCTCCTGACCTCAAGGCTAAGCTTGATGCATACCCCTACCCACCGCTGACAAGTTCATCCATCCTCCTCCAGCGCCCCGCTCCCTCCCCTCTGGTTTCCATGCCAGCCATTGGCCCGGATCTGGTTCTCTCAGAAGCATGTGGGGATTGGGGGGAGGAAAAAAGGGAACTGGGGTTTTAGGCAGATCTGTGATGGTGTGGGTGGTGAGGACTAGCAGCTCTCTCGGTGTAGGCTCATTCCTATCGACATGCTATCCCGGAGATGGGATGACGATCCCTTGCAGCGTTGCAGGTGATAAAATAATCGAGGGGCAAGACTTCCTAAAAGCGAGGGTGTTGCATGCCTAGGAGGGAATATGTTACTCCTGTTGAGGAGTGGGCTCTTTGGCCCATCCAGGGGGAAGGGGTACGGAGAACGGCCCATCTCCAGGCCTGCGGGAAAGATCAGTGCTGTCTTCTCTTTATAAGAACCTCAAGCTGAAGCTCTTTCTTCCCCTTCTTTCAAGATGTTTTTCCATCTGACTCTGTGGCTGTCGCTTCCCTTTCCGAATGTTTCATTTACGTGTGGCTTAGTCTGATTTACAGCCTGGGGGAGGACCGCTGTGTACCTAGTAACCTGTTTTTCTTCTAAGTTAGTTTATTTGGTCCATTTGTACAGAATCTCACAGCCAAGTATGAAGAAATCTGGTAGAATACCAGAGAATTAAGCCAATTTTTTGATAGGCCAGGTATGTATGTAAAGTGTTTTTAACTCATGTCCAAGATATCTTGGATTAACATCTAAGGTATTTAACCTACTTAGGATCTGCCTGGGAAGAAGACCAAGGGTAACACTATGTAAGAATAGAATCAATGGGTTAAATCCAAGTGGTTTATCGAGACAAGTTAAAAAAATTTAAGTAGCCCTAGCCAGTTTGGCTCAGTAGATAGAGCGTCAGCCCGTGGACTGAAGGGTCCCGGGTTCAATTCCAGTCAAGGGCACATACCTGGTTTGCAGGCTCCATTCTCAGCTCTGGTCGGGATTGTGCAGGAGGCAACCAACTGATGTGTCTCTCTCACATCGATGTTTCTCTCTCTGTGTCTCTCCTTCTCTCTTTCAGTCTCTAAAAATCAATGGAAAAATGTCCTCGGGTGAGGATTAACAAAAATAAAATTTAAGTGAGTTTTACACAAAATAGTAGTGTGAGCTTGATGTTGTCTCGTACGTATCTGATGAATAAGTCACTTGGGAAGATAGTATGGCTAAATTCAGAGAGTCTGTCAGGCTTTATGGGCCCAGCTTTACCTTTCTGCTTCTTTGCACCCACTTGGCATATGCTGCAGGCACATCGAGGGCATCTGGCGGTGGGAGGGTATTCAGTGTTGACGCTATGCTCAGTGCTAAACTAGAGTCACAATGTTCTTGTGATTCACGGCACATCTGACATTGATCCTAATCCATTTTTCTGGCACTAAATTTCTAAGGGCAAATAAGGAGAAAGGAATCATTTTTCTTTCCAGCGTTGAAAGAAACCTTTCTGATTAACCAAAGGTTGCCTGGCCCCTTGGTCCCATTGGTTCTAAGATTTTTGATTCTGTGAATGATCTAAGTTCTATTTATTTTTTTTTTAATATTTTTTATTTTTATTGTTGGTTTGAGAGAGAGAGGAAGGGAGAGAAAGAAACTTGAGTTTGTTGTTTCACTTACCCATGCATTCACTGGTTGACTCTTGTATGTGTACTGACAGGGGATCGAACCTGCAACCTTAGCTTATTAGGTAATGCTCTAACTGAGCTACCCAGCCAGGACTCTTTTTTTTGTTTGTTTTAAATATATTTTTATTGGTTTCAGAGAGGAAGGATGAAAGAGAGATAGAAACATCAATGATAAGAGAGAATCATTGATCAGCTGCCTCCTGCACACCCCTGACTAGGGATTGAGCCCACAACCTGGGCATGTGCCCTTGATCAGAATCAAACCCAGGACCCTTCAGTCCCCAGGCCAACACTCTATCCACTGAGCCGAACCAGCTAGGGCCGGACCCTTTTTTATTCTTGTGGTGTGGGGATTTAGTATGGACTCTATTTCCATAACTCTTTTGGCCTTTGAATAAGTTAAATTATTATACAGGGTTGAGACTAGGAATTATGAATTGTATTTGTTTATTACCCGTAAAGGAGTACATGCCAGTCCTCTGGCGAATGGTTTAAGTATTCAGAGAGAGAAAATCTGCTTTGTTGTAAATAACCAGGCAACAGGAAGACACCCTGCCGCATGAACCCCCATACCACTTCCTGTTGAAATAATATCAGTGTTCGTCACGAACAGAAAAAGTAGTGCTGTAGTTTTGCAGAACTCGAAAAGCCAAGAGAGAAGGTGGGGGCCCCTGGGTTAGAAATGGGTCGTCATTCGCGGGAATAGCGTTGAGAAATCCATCCGACTTTGGCAGCCGCTTCACGTGACCCTTCGGACCAGGCAGAAGTGCTGGGGTTTGCTCAGGAATCAGCTCTGAGTGCTTATCGGTGGGTGAGGGCGAACCCAGCCCTGTGACTACCAAAGCCTCTTGCTAGCTTTACAGCAGGTTGGGTCAAGTTTTCTTTAGAAATGAACCAGCAATTTTGGCATCTGCCTTTTTTTTTTTTTTTTGTCCAGAAGAAATTGGGACAGTCGAGGAAAAATTACTTAAAATGGAAGCGGGCAGCCAGCCAGGGAAATTTCCTTTGTAAAGGACATGTGAGCAAGAAGCCCGTCCTGAGACAAGGAAAGGAAGCGTTTATTTATTTTATTTGGGGGGGAAGGGTTTATTAAAGAAAGAAAAAAGATGACGGCAGGCAGCGGCAGTGACTTGAGGAAATGAGGCTTCAGCCGGAGCTAATTATAGCGTTGCCTATTTAAGGCATTTTCATGTGACCAAACAAAATCTGTGTCTTAAAACAGATTTAAAACATAGATTCCAATTAGACGAAGAAGGCAAGCTGGGTTAGATGCAAAAACAGTGTCCCTGTAGCCGAGGCTGTGGGGCTGGAGTTTCATGCGGGTGAGGGTTTTAGAAGGGGGAGTGGTTTGCTGGCTTAGAGACCTGCATATGCACCAGCTGGTTGGAGCCTCACAATACCTTTGTGAAATGGGCAAGACCGGGATTTCACCCCATTTTACAGAGGGAGGAACAGAGGTTGAAAAAGATGATAAAACAACCTCAAAACTCGTTTGACCGCTAAGGAATTAGACGAGAGCAAGAACTGGAGCCAACTTCGGGTTTGAGCTGCACTCCCCTTTAACGAGACCAGTTGTTTCTGAGGGACATGAAGAGAGCCCCCACCTGGGCTTTTGGGAGAACTTGAGAAAGATGAGGAGGGATCAATTTAGAACCACATCTGTTTTTCCCCGAAGTAGGTTTCAAGATTATCCAGAGATTATCCTGTCAAAGAATGAGAATCCACCCTGCCCTAATTCTCTCCTTGACCTGGGCAGTGTGCAAGAGGCCATCGCTATTGGCTTGAAACAATGAATGGACGATCGTTAAGGTCAGGTTGGTAGTATTGCTTAACCAGACAGTACTGTTAAACTGTGTACCTAGTAAATGTGTGGTCATTTGGCCCAGCTGGGGTGGCTCAGTGGTTGAGTGTTGGCCCATGGATCAGAAGGTCACGATTCGATCCCCAGCTGGGCTGTAGGCTCGATCTCCAGTAGAGGTATGCAGGAGGCAGCCAGTCCCTTATTCTCTCTCGTCATTGATGTTTCTAACTCTCTCTCTTTTCCCTTCCTCTCTCTGAAATCAATAAAAACATATTTAACAATATTTAAATGTGTGGTCATTGAGGGGGAAGCTAGACTTAGATAAGACAGTCCACAGAAAAAGAAGCCTTTTTCATAGAAAAGGAATAGATATAATTTGGTATAATACAATAGCCCGTTAGAAAAAGAAAAATGCTATTTGCAGCTTGGATTAGGTTCCTATATTAACCTGATTGTTATATTGTTGCAAAATTGGTTCCTTGCTTGAAGTAATTATCATCAAGATATGATTTTTTTTTTTTAGCCCTAGCCAGTGGCTCAGTGGTTAGTGTCAGCCCTCGAACTAAAGGGGCACATGTTCAAATCCCGTAAAGGCACCTACCTTGGTTGCCGGCTGGATCCATCCAATCAATGTGTCCCTCTCACATCGATGTCTGTCTGTCTGTCTGTCTCTCTCTCTCTCTCCCTCTCCCCCTCCCTTCCACTCTCTCTGAAAGTCAATGGAAAAAAATATCTTTGGATGAGGATTAACAAACAAACAAAAAAGCGTGTGTGTGTATGTGTGTGTGTGTATATATGTGTGTGTGTGTGTGTATGTGTGTGTGTATGTGTGTGTGCATATATATGTGTGTGTGTGTGTGTGTGTGTGTGTTTTAAGGAAGCTTAAAAAAAATTAGTTGATAATTTGGAAAGGTGGGATCAAGTTCCCTGATCTAAAACCAGGTGAAAAATAAGGATACAGCCTAAGTAGGCCTGACCTGGAGCTTCAGTTGGATGCATTCCTTTGATGTTGAAAGAGTCATTAATTGCTGAAGTCTCACCGAAACCACAGGGGAATGAAAGAAAGAAATATTTTGCTGGTATTCATTTCTAGTCCAGCTGAGTACAGCCGCAGGTGGAATTCAGTGGACAAAGCTGTACTTAAAGGACTAGTCAGTCTTGGTAAGTCAGGCCAGACTTTTCATTTTAACCATTTCTTATACTGATGTGAATTTGCCAGAACCAAAGAGTTTGATCTTGATGGGTCATCATAGGCCAGCCTCCTACCCAGCGTGGGGAGCATTCCTTCTGGGGCATCCTCACAGGTGGCCGGGCGGCCGGCCCATTTCACGGTGGACTGCTTGGGGTTATTGCGAGTACAGCACTTTATGTCAGACTGAAGTCTGTCTGCTTGTATCTGCTTCCCATGTGCCTCAAGTTTACCTTCAGGAGCAATACACAAAAGTGACCCAAGGGCCCTTTAAGTATCGGAAAACTCTTATCTTACAGTCTCCGCCGCTATAAAAACTGGGTTTTATCATGCACTTCTCACACAATAAGCTGTCCACACCTTTCATAGTCCCTTCTCGGAGTCAACGTCATGGGAGTTAATTAAGAGGACAGCCCTTCCTTGGAAATATTACACCAAGTGAAAGAAGCCAGTCACAAAAGGCCATATGTTATATGATCCGTTTCTGTGAAATTCCAGGATAGGGAAAGCTGGAAACTGAACCTAGATTAGTGGTTGCCTAGGCCTGGGGAGGGAGGAGAATGGGGAGAAAGGAAGGTGAGGGTTTGGGGGTTCTTTCTGAGGTGATGAACGTGTTCTAAAGTTGATTGTGGCGATGGTCGCACATATCCTGGGAGGGAAACTGCTTCTGGGCCTCTTATGCTCCAGGCCATCTTGTGAGGGCCACAGCCTGACCTCTCGCCCCGACTGTGCTAGCCGGAGTCACAGTGGGCACCGAACTGTGTCTGCAGCCATTGTCTCTGTCCTCCCCGCATCCCACCTTCCTACTCATTCCAATACCCCCACCTTCAGGTATCCCAATGCGTGGGTCTTTCAGGGGGGTTTCTGTATTGAGCAGGCGATCCTTGTGGAGTTCTGGTTGTCTGACTTGTAAATTTAAGGGGAGAAATGAAGTCTTCTCACCCCACCCTGATGTGGTTATCACTTCCAAAACTGTTTTTGTTGTTTTTAAATCTTTATTGTTGAAAGTATTACATATGTCCCTTCCCCCACACACACACCCATCATTGACCCCATCTAGCCCATCCCTGCCCTTCACCCCAGGCCAGAATGTGTTTGTTTTTTTTAAACATACAGTATCGACTTTATGGTGTAAACCGAGGTTCAAATATTGTTTTTGCAACTTGCTAGCCATGTGACCTTAAGCAAGTTACTCAACCTGTCCAAGTCTGTTTTCCTTAACAGATACATGATATGAATACCAGTTTCATCAGGTTGCGGTGGGGATTAAATTAGATAAAATATATAAAGAGCCTGACACTCAGATGTTTAACACACAGTGACATTTTCCTCTATTGAGTCTTTGAAAAGAACATGCCCACGATTGGTCTTAACCACCTGCATTTTTCCTGAAGTGCTTAGGTGGAAAGTGCAATAGAAGAAGTAGAAGTCTGGGATGTCCGTAGGAAAGGTGTGTAGCACCCAGGCAGAGCGCAGTCTATTGTCAGCTGACAGGGCCTTCAGCAGTTTAGGGAGGAGGAATGTAGGTTGCAGAGCGCCTGGGCCCTATAGACATTAGGAAAATTAAAACAAAAAAAGAGGCTGCCACAGGCTGGTGTTACTCAATGGTTGACCCATGAACCAGGAGGTTACTGTTTGATTTCTGGTCAGGGCACATGCCCAGGTTGCAGGCTCGATTCCCCGTAGGGGGCATATAGGAGGCAACAGAGCAATAATTCCCTCTCGTCATTGATGTTTCTATCTCTCCCTCTTCCTTCCTCTATGAAATCAATTATATATATATATTTAAAGAGGTTTATGGAACCACAGGCTTCAGTGCAGATTATGGCCAAATCCAAGAGCCACACCGTGAACAACCAGTTACAAAAATGGCACAGAAATGGCTTCAAGAAACCCTGATCACAAAGATACAAATTTCTTAAGTTCCTGGGAAACATGTGCTTGGCCAAGAGGCCCCACAAGAAGGGCCTTCAGAAGATGCAGGCCCACAATGCCAAGGCCATGAGTGCATGTGCCAGGCTATTAAGGCCCTTGTAAAGCCCCAGGAGACCAAGCCCAACATTCCAAAGGGCACAGCCACAAGCTCTTTGACTGGCCTACATCACTCACCCCAGCTTGGGAAACATGATGGTGCCGCATAGCCAAGGCTCCCAGGCTCTGCCGGCCAAAGGCCAGGCCACGCCTCAAATCAACCCCAGGCTACAGCTGCAGCCCCGGCTCAGGCTTCCAAAGGTGCCCAGGCCCCCACGAAGGCTCCACAGTAGAGGTCTCTGCTGATGTGAGGATGGGAGGCCTGATCTGGTCGCTGGACCACTGACTGCATGGGGCTGGTGTCTTCCTGTGCTATTTGTACAAATAAACCTGAGGCAGGAACTGTAAAAAAGAAAAAGAAAAAAGAAACCCTGGTGTTAGGAGGTTTCTTAAAGTTGTTGAAGTGGTCGAGTCACTCTACACATAACAATGTCTTTCACCGTATGTTTCCCTGGATGGAAATGGGCCATTTTCTTAATGCAGAGTTCACTTTGATGTGAAAATGGAAGCTTCAAGCAGAGCTTAGTTAAAACCCTTGGAGATTACCTCACTCACTGCATCATTTCGCGGAAGGGGGCTGTGGCTTAGCCTTCCAGTTGGTTGAAGGCAAAGCTAGCAGCAGAACCCAGGATTTTGACTTGGCTCAAGTTAGGTCAACATACACTGCTTCCTACTATCACTATAGATACTTCACTAGCCCCTCAAATTTGGCAAGGTTGATATTCACAGTTTATGACATTGCCATATCTGTGCCTAACACCAGCTCAGCTTTTTAAAAAATATATGTATTTTTATTGATTTCAGAGAGGAAGGGAAAGGGGGAGAGAGAGAGAGAAACATCAATGATGAGAGAGAATCACTGTTCGGCTGCCTCCTGCGTGCCCCACACTGGGGGTCAGGGCCGCAACCCAGGACCCGACCAGGAATCGAATCATGACCTCATGTTTCATAGGTCCACGCTCAACCACTGAGCCACGCCAACCGGGCCAGCTAGCATTTTAAGACCCTCTGATGGTGCTCAGGAAGCAGCCACTGAAATGATAGGTACACTCTCGATAAGTATGGGATATGAAGACTCCACGCATGCCTAAAAGAAAGGCTTTGTTGTCTTAAAGATGCACCTTTCTTTGAAATAAATAAATTATAAAGGTAGATCATAAGGAGCTTCTTATCTGCTTTCAGCTCTTGGCACGGCTTTCCTGGAGCTTGAATTCCCCAAGGTCAAAGGGGAAACTGGAGAGGGTAGCTGCTCCTGTTCCTGCTGCTGCTTTATGAAGCTTTCCACATTCCATCAACCTCTGGCCTCATGCCTTCCTTCCCCAGCCCACCCTCCTCCACTGGAGTCTGATGTGACTAAAACACACAAAAAAACCAGCCACTTACAGTGTTGAGAAAGCTCTCAAAAACCACAGAAATGCGGGGGGAGTGCTTGGGGGGGTGGGGGGGTCCTTGTCTGTAGGTCTGACACAGTGAATAGTCCTGTTGGTTAAAACCAGCCAGCTGTGCGCACCTTCGCCAACCTGTTGACCTTTTACATTTATAGACAGTACATTTTTTCCCTTTTTTATTCATATCTTGGGTATATTCTTTTTGCTAGAGTCTCTTCTTTAGCCTATATCAAAGGTAAAGATAGTATCTGGTAAATAGTTTTATAGCTAAAAAATGCCTTACCTTGCCCTGGCCGGTTTGGCTCAGGGGATGGAGCATCGGCCTGTGGACTGAGGGGGCCCAGGTTCGATTCCAGTCGAGGGCATGTACCTGGGTTGCATGTACCTGGGCACATCCCCAGTGGGAGGTGTGCAGGAGGCAGCTGATCGATGTTTCTAACTCTCTATTCTCCCTTCCTCTATGTAAAAAATCAGTGAAATATATTTAAAAAAAAAAAAAAGCCTTACCTGAATTGTTTCTAAGAGCCAGCTTGATGTAAACTAGTTATTCTTTTGTGTGTGTGTATGAAATGTAGTGGGGTTGTGTGTGTGTGTGTGTGTGTGTGTGTGTGTGTATGTGTGTGTGTGTGTGAGTGTGTTTTTAAATAAATTCTTTATTGTTGAAAGTATTACATATGTCTCCTTTTCCTGCTAAAGCAGTTATTCTTACACAGACTTCCCTGGCCTGCCCTTCTCACCCTGGGGGCAGCTGTCGGTGGGTTTCACACCCCTGTCCTCCCTGAGTCCCGAGCAAGCAGCTGCTGAGAGCTGTTTGCATTCATTCAAACAATCTCAGTTTTAGTCTGTGATTCTGAAATCACTTTTAAGAAACTGAAAACATTTGGTGTTACTTTTAGTAATGAGTCTGCTGATTCGCCTTTTCCTGTGGAAGGAGGGAAGGCATGAATAAAGTGGCTGCAGCAAGCAGGCTGAACACGGGCCCGTGTTTTGGCTCCCACTGATCAATTCTGGATCAGTTGAAAAGATTCTGATCATTCTAGGTGATTGGGTTTTACATGCCAGCCTCAACACCATATTCACCCCCTGCCCCTTATTCTTGGAACATGTTTAGCGAAGGAGAATCAAACTCTTACGTGGTCTCTTCTTGCTTCTGCAGAACTTTAGTTTACATGCTACACCTCAAAATCCTACATTTAACCCAACTAAATTTGGGCTAATTTTGTACACTTCTAACTTTCTATTAGACAGAAGAAAAAAAAGTCTTTGTTAGTAGGCCTTGACCTTGAACTTGGGACTCCATGGAGTCTGGGTTTTCACCACTAGTAAACAGAAGCTATCAAGAATCTTTTTTTCTCTCTAATACACTACTCTTCCTCTTCCTCATCTAAAGGAGTTTTTTTTCAGGGAGCTTTTGCCAAAGCTAGAATTTCTGGTTTTATTTCCTAGAATGGAAATAGATTAAGAGGATTTCACCTTTTTTATCATGGCAGGCATCACCTTCAATGCCGTGGTTTCATTTGTGCCAAATTAGATGCGAGTGCCCTGCTCCTCTTCATTGTCTAATTGTGGACTGAGCCACAGGCAGAAACGTGTTCAGTAGTCCTACGGTGCATCCAGAAACCCAGCTGCCAGAGGGCTGTGCAGGACCGCACGTAGCATCTAAGCATCTACATTCTCCTGTTGGTTCCTAGCAGAGGAGAGGGATGGTTACCTGCTGCAGTTGTGCCTCTGAAATAATAAATCGCTACCACATAACAATATATTAAAGAGATCCTTCAAACTCCTGCTCCTATACTGTCCTAAAAGAATTTAGAAAGCAGGTATCCCCTTGAACATGTTCAAGTTGACATAAGTTTAATGGCTGCAGAGATATAATTACTGGCATATTATATATCGGCTTTAAATGTTTTTAATTGTCAGTTTTGGATCTGGTTTTGCTCAAAACCTTGGTTTTGCAGATTTGACTCATTCAATTTATGGAAAGTGCCCTCACATAACCTAATTGGCCCAGCCAGTCTTCACTTTCAAATCAAATCAGTCTGGTTTTCTGTCAAATCAAACCTGGCTTCATTTCTCAGTTAAAAAAAAAACACGTGTGGTCCCTTTGACAACAGGTCTTCTGGAGAGAGCGATTCTAAGATAGACAGGTAGTAAGTGCTTCAGCTGGTGGACGTGAGACGGGGAGCGTTGCCCTGGAGTGCGTCCTGGGAGAGTTCTCTGCCTGGCTTTATAAGATTCCGGGTGATGCTCTGGGGGCACTTATCCCCTGGGCAGTTTATCAGGTTAATGTGGAGTGGGTTCCCTCTGGGCGTCCATCCCAGTACAACCTGTTGTTTCTCTGAAAAGTATGGGAGATCCTGTGACTCGCTTTTATTCAGCAAGTCTCTTATTTTCTAGATTCTTAGGAGAGTGGGCTACCTCTGCAGGTGACTAGCCTCATATTAACCAGTTCTGTTGATGTTTATAAGCTCACTTGCAGGAGGGTTGTACTTGTCCACTCTGTCGTTGGACATGGGCGATCCCTCAACCCCAAGAAAGCTGAGCCTGGTAGGGTTGTAGTGTAGTAACTGCACGTAATCCAAAAGAAACTAACAGCCTGCTCAGTGCTGCTGGTTTAGGTGATGCTGTGGTAACGAAAGAGACATATACTGTACTCACCCTTGAGGAAATCAAAGATTGAAGAAAAGGGGCTTTAGAATAAAAATATTAGCAAAGTGTGCAATTGCACACATTTTCATTGACCTCTGGCTTAAATGGTGAACAAGGGAGGTTTAAGAATAAATAAAACACCGTCTCTTCTTCCCCTACTTTATTATTTTCTTTCTTTTGCTTGTACCCATCCTCTACACTGTAGCCTGGAAACCCCAGCTAGCAAGCTGGGGCAATCGTGGGCTCAGCTCATTTGTATAGATCTCCCAGAAGTCACTGTCCTTTGTCACCTGAAGTCCAGTGTCTTGAAAACCATCGTTTTATATATTTCGTCTGGACATTTAATTGTTATTGGCAGGAAGGTGAATTGGCCCTGGTAGCTCCATCTTGAGTTTATAACTCAGTTCTGTGGTATGTAGGAGTCCGTTAAATTAAAAGCCAGTAACCAACCAAATATGAGATTTCTCTTATATCTTCTCCATTTCACCAGATTTTCAGTGCATAAAAACAAGATTCATTTTCATGAAAGGATTACTTGTTTAGTTAGGGTTTTTGGCTCTGGATGGGTTCTTAGTATTTAAAAAAAAAAAACAACAACACAAAATTCAACCAAGTACATTTGGAGATCTAGTTAGAGATCTAATTGGCTTCATTAAATGTCCTATCTAGCAACTAGAAGGGCACTCCGGAGAGTTGTACAAGATGGAAGGCTTTTATAGGAAGAAGGGTGAGGCAAGGGTGGGGCTGGCAGGGGTGTGTCAGGCAAGGATTTGATCTGCCGATTGTCTCTTGCCTCTTCTTCCTATGGGGGATGGAGAGGACCCACGTGACAGAGTACTTTACTAGTGCTTGATCAGAAGATTCCAGACTGGATGACTACGAAAGATTATGTTTGTGGGAGAGGCTTAAACTGCAGTTAGATCAGGTATTAAGTCTAGGTTTAGTGTCATGGGCTTCTAGCACGAGGGACACCATTTAGGGCCTGTGGGTTTTCTCTTTAACAGTATTAAAACTACTTCCCTCCAGCCCACTGTGCTTTCTGATCCCTCTGGGTTTCTTTTGTTAAAGGAGCCAGTGACGTAAGTACACTGAGAAGACGTAAGTACACTGAGACACTCATAAACTGAAGGAAAAAAACACCTGAAAAGATTACAAAATTAAGGGCAGACCACAAATAAAGGCTAATGGGGACAGTGCCCAATTTAAAAACAAAGGAAGCAGAACTAGTTGCATGAGCTCACAATCATTTTCTAGATAATGGTAATAAAATAGCTAGTAGTTATGAAAGAATGTCCAAACCTATGGAAAAATTTCATAAGAGTTTATTTGAGTCAAATTTTGGGGGACATGTCTGGAAGCAAGGTCTCGATAGATTGAGAAAGTGCTCGGGAGAATTGCAGTTTTGCAGCTTATTTTATACACCAGTCAAAGGCAAAGACCTAAAGAGGGTTACGTGAAAAACACTGAAAACACTGGGGTAGATTAAGGAGGCAGGAGAAAGCCAAGCAAGGAAACCTCTAGGATTGGACAAGAAGCAAAATGGAGAAACACATACTTCTTTCCCATTAGGTGGCTACAGGATAGTTAATAATTAATGTTTACAGCACATCGAGATAGTATGCGGGCAACACGATAATAATGGGTGGGGGATTCTGTGGTTTGTGCTCTGGTGCCAGTGGTTGTGCCTCCAAGGGGACTGGAAAAGAAAATCACTCTGACATTTCCAAGGGATGTTTTCCTGGATGTAAGAACAACGGACAGAGCTCGCTTAAGCTTAAGCTTAATCCTTGCTAAGGAAGTTCTAGTCCTGGATGTGACGGCCTGCCATGCATGGCCAGTTAGGAATGTTTATGTTCAGACCATCTGTGTGGTTACTTTTTTTACCTTATCTATTTCTTTACTAGATGGCGCATGAAATTCGTATACTGGAGGTGGGGGTCCCTCAGCCTGGCCTGCACCCTCTTGCAGTCCGGGAGCCCTTGGGGGATGTCCGACTGCCAGCTTATGACCACAGGGAGCGGGCCTAAGCCATCAGTCGGACATCTTTAGCGCTGCCGCGAAGGCAGGAGAGGCTCCCACCACCGCTGCTGCGCTTGCCAGCCATGAGCCTGGCTTCTGGCTGAGCAGTGCTCCCCCTATAAGAGCGCACATCATAGCAACCAGTCGTTCCACTGTTCAGTCAATTTGCATATTAGCCTTTTATTATATAGGATTAAATTTATCGGGGAATGTGGTTACTTTTGATCACTGAGATTATCAGGTTTATTACATAGCCCCATTTTTGTTCACAATGCTTTATATACTGTTCTAAGAGCTTTACGTATTATCTAATTTAGTCTTTACCAACTCTATGAACTAACAATATGGTTCCATTACTATTCTTATTTTGCTCATAAGCATAAAGCGCAAAGAGCTAAAAGTAACTTGACCAAGATCATACAAGTCATGGCCAGGACTTGAACCTGGGGTCTGGCTCCAGAGACTATACATTTAATCAACATACAAAACTGCTTCTAGATAAAGTCATTCTTAGCTTGGCCATCTTGATGCCCCTTCTTGTGTTTTCTTTTTAAATAATTGTTGTATGTATGTATATGTATGTATGTATGCTTGGTCGTATAAGCTCATGATTTGTTTTCACATGATATAAGGATGTTCAATGAAAGTAATCTCCCATCTGCCTTTCTCCCTTCAAACCCCCAAGTTCCCTCCCTGCCCCTAACTATCTCTTTACATTTGGTGGCTACAGGATAGTTAATAATTAATGTTTACAGCACATTGAGATAGTATGCGGGCAACAAGATAATAATGGGGTGGGGGATTCTGTGGTTTGTGCTCTGGTGCCAGTGGTTGTGCCTCCCAGGGGACTGGAAACGAAAATCACTCTGACATTTCCAAAGGATGTTTTCCTGGATGTAAGAACAACGGACAGAGCTCGCTTAAGTGAGCTCTTCAATTTTAGTGTCTTTCCAGAGATACTCGTCACATGTACAAGCTTAGAAATAAATGGCAGCATATTGTCCCCTTTCTTCTGCACCTTGCTTTTCTCGTTTAGCAAGATATTTTCAAATCATTCCATAAGAGTGTTAACTTAAAAATAAAAGCCAAAGTGAGAAGAACAAGTACCGTATTTTTCCGTGTGTAGGACACCCGCATGTATAAGATCCCCCCACACACACTTTTCCAACCCAAAAGTAAGAAATCAATATTTTAAACATTTTTGCTGGTTTTCCTCTGAAGGCCTTCTTCTTTTTTGGCATCTTCAGGAGTTGTTCTTCCTGTTTTCTCCACTGTCTGGTCATACACTCAGTGGGAGGAGGTCCACATTATCTCTCTGCAGCTCTATTTCCATGCTCTTTTGCATAGCTAATTATTCTGTTTGAATTTTGGAGAGTAAGACCATCGCTTACCAGTATTGATCTTCTTATTTTTTGACATCTTTATGGGCTCAGAACGCTCTGGTCCCTGTTGCATCTGTGCACACTTCACCTCCACCTCCAATTTCGGCATCAGCTGACGTCAGTAACGATAGGGTCGAGATTGGAGGAAGCCTGTTTGACAAGGTATGGGCAGCTATGCACCTGCACGGCTCCCTCCTCAGCGGAGGCTGACTTCCATGCATAAGACGCCCCTGGATTTTCAGAAAAAAATAGTGTCTTATACACGGGAAAATATGGTATTTATTTAAGATCCAAAAGCACAGCCATTCAGGAAGCACTGATTCAGGCAGAAACCCAAATAGTGACCTGATTCAGAGGTAAAAGCCAAGGGCATTTGTGAGAAAGGGAAGGAGCATAATGACAATAGAAGGAAGGATTTCTATGGGTACCAATAAGCCAAGGAAAGAACTTGTATATCTACAGATAAGCTTGCAAGCTAAGTCTAAAGATGTCTTTAATTTTCAGTCTGGTAGTCAGAACAAATAGTTGTTTGGAATATAATGTTGCTTCAGGCCCGGTCTAAAGGTTAATTTGCCCAATTTACAAAGGTTTGAGGAGTAAGGTCCGCAAGGCAGTTCCTCTGGGAGGGCAGCTCCCCCTCCATTTTGAAGTGGCTCCATTTATAGTCTTTCTTTCGAAGGAGGTAAAGAGCTGCCTCATTCTTTTGAACAGCTGCATAGGGTTCCACGGTGTGGATGTGCCGTGATTTATCCGCCCATTCCCTTTTACAGCACTTTGTTTCCAAACTTGTACTATTATAAGCAAGGCTGCAAAAAATATCCTTATGTTTGATCACACATATGTATCACACATATATCATATACATGTGTATGTAACTGCTCACATGTGCAACCATATCTACAGGATACATTGCTTAAAGTGGAATTGCTATGACAAAGGGTTTGTGCTTTTGAAATGTTGGTAGCTGTGACTAAATTGCTCTTCAAAGAAGTTGTCCTGATGCGCACGCTCACAGCAGCATATGAGGGTGTTCAGTTCCCCATACTCTTCCCAACATTTATTACACTTTTTTCATGTTTTTTTTAAATAATGATTATGAACACTGTATCAAAGGGCCACTTTTGTGAGGGGTGGCAGTAGTTGGTCCCTGTATTTATCTGCTAGTAAATTAAGAATCAAATGAGCAAAGACACATTCCCTTGTATTCTTAGTAATTTACTCAGTTCAGGCTGCAGACTTAATCTGTGCCCGGTTCTGGGTGCTAGGGGTGGAAAGATCTGTCACTTGGTCCCGGTCCCCAGGCAGCTCACCGTGTGCAGGGCGGCATGGGAGAGCAGCAGCTGGGACACGATGTGCGCAGTGTTACGCATGGTTGGAGAGAATGGGATCACGGAACAAGGAAGCGTGCTGCTAGCTCTCTTATCAGGGACTCTTGATCATGTCACACTTGATGGTGAATGTCATCCCAGAAGCAACCCAGGTGGAGAGGAGGAAGTTGGGCTCCGGGGGATGAGCCGGCGCTGGTGCCTTCAGCGAGCCTGTAGGCTGCCATTGGCACCTCCCTGCAGAAGTGCTGAGCTGCAGGCCGGGAATAGCCGCCTGTGATTGGAGGGATGTTGCGGGTTGGGATAATGAACTTGGTAGTGTCGGCAGAGGTGATTGGCCGCGCCCTGCTGCAGTGAGAATGCAGACTGGATGCTCAGGTCCTCGCTTGTGGGATCAGTAGTTGAGCGAGGACAGATGAATAATTGGGAGCGCGAAGTTGCTTCTGCCTCCGGGAGAGGTCTGTTGGGCTAGTGCTTTCTCCTCTTTTTAAAAAGCCAGACGTTTGAGAGCCATCCTCCTGCAGAAGTGAGCTTTTCCTGAAGAAGCTCTCGCTGCTCCCTGCGCGTTGCCAGCACCGCGGGCTCTGGGAGCGAGCTGTTTCTCAGGCCAGGCACGCAGCGGAGCTCGCAGATTTGAAAGAGCAGGAAACCGCCGCTGCATGCAGAGCGGCCAGCCTGACAGCTCCCAGGCCAGTCTCCCCGGCAGCCGTGTAGCCGCGACCCTCAGTATTGTGGTCACATTCCCCCTGAGAAGTGACGGGTCACCGTCAGCGCCGCTGGGAGAGAGCCGTGATGCTGCAGATGCTGTGGCATTTTCTGTGTAGCTTTTTCCCGAGGGCTGGGTGCCAAGGCCCCACAGAGGGGAGCGATAACGAAGTCAGAGGCGCCCCAGCTCCTGCTCGGGGAGACCCGATGTCAAGCTTTTTGGGGAAACAAGACGGCAGGGCTGAGGCCACGGAAAAGAGACCCACCATTTTGCTGGTGGTCGGACCTGCAGAGCAGTTTCCTAAGGTAATGGCAACCTCGAGACGACCTCCGAGTTCAGGGACTGGCCTAGGAACATTTTCCTGAAAAAAGCTGGAGTGTGGGGGGAAGCGAGGACTTGTAAGTCCATCAGTTTGGTGTTGGGGGCCGGGGAGAAGTGTCAGACAATAAAGAAACCCCAATCTTGAGCCGGAATCTTTGCGGCCACTGCAAAAGCTTTATGACCCTATTATGACCACTTCAGTGTGGCCATTAGGGGGAGGGAGGTTGACTGCAATAGAAGATTTGCCTTCGATTTGTCAGTTTGGCTCCAGAAAGTCATTTGAAAGTAAAGGCAAGTGACTAGAGTGTGTCTTGTATGGTATGGTATCTGAACAATTTAGGGACGGACGAGCGAAGTCAGCTACAGAGTGCACCTTTGAAGTTGAACCAACAGCCTGGAGCTGGGCAGGGCCAGCCTGCCCTGAGTCGCGATGGTCAGACCCCTGGCCTTGGTGGGCGGATGGCCTTTGGGTCTCGCAGGAGGGAGTGGTCAGAGGAGAGGCTGGAGTTTGCAGGTGCGGAGGCCTGTGCCTCTCTGGGTTCTGCGGGTCTGAGTGCCAGGGCCTTCCCTCCAACTGGTGCCCTGAATGTGGGTTATCTGTCTACACAAGAGCCAGGGTAAGTGGTGGTATCCCCGTTTCCTAGATGAGGAAACTGAGGTGCGGAAAGTTTAAGTAATTTGCCCAGGGTTAAACAATGAAGGAGGGGTGGAGGCGAGACTTCACCCACATGAGCCTGGAACTTTACCCTGTATTGTCTCCCTTCCCCTTAAAAAAGCAGTTTCCAGTGGGACCAGGGGAGTTCTCAGGGCTAGAACGGAAAGTGCCGTCTGGCTGAGGTGCCTCCTGCTGCAGTAGCAGTGACCTTGTCACTTCGTGAGCTTTGGTTACTTGGGATCTTTTCTCCTTTCTCAGAATAAAAATCAGCGAGAGGAGACTGTGCCCTGTGTCTGGCACATTGTAGATTCCTGAAACATGTTCGTTGAATTGCTGTGTTTAATAAATGTTCATTTTTCCTTTGCTAAGTGGCTGGGACCTTTGATGCAGCAACTTTCGCAATCTTTTATGATGAAGCGTTGAGGAGAACCCGAGACGGTAATGAGCTGGTCCTGGCCGGCAGCCTCTCGGCGTCTGCAGTATGCGTGCGGCGTGCGGCGTGCTCCCAAGGCGCTCGTCCTGCCTTTTGGTTGTTTCAGATGAGCTCAGAGCTGGCAGCGGTACCCTTTTGTGAGGAACATTTATCTACAGGCCAGCTTGCCTTGAGGCCAAGGAAACAAGAGGTTGGCTGGCTCCCTTTTAAAGTCACCTACTTCTGACTTTAATAATTAACTGGTCCATTTTCTAGACTCACACTGGCACCTCCTGCCAGCCCTCTCCCAGGGTGGCCTGGCACCGGGACTCTCTGTTCTGAACAGCTTAGTCCGGGGCCTGCAGAGTCAGGATTGCGGGGCACTGAACCCGAGACCCACCTTTCCCTGGCTCAGAAGGGAGACAGATCAGCTGGCTGGAGGGTGGGGGGAGCCCCGAGAAGGAGATGGATCAGCTGAAGCACATCTGGGTGGTGTGGACTCTGAAAAGCAGATAAACCGAGTATTGGAACAGCGGGAGCGTTTCTGCACCGCGTGGTAGGCTTTGGGGTTTGTGAGCAGCGGCCAGTGGGGCCTGGCCTCACCGTTTCTCTCAGGAAGAGGCTCCCCAAACATTTTGGAAACCTTAGAAGTTTAGGTTGGTTCTCAGGCTTCTCAGTTTCCCAGCAGCACGACTTTGTTTGGCTCTCACTTCCTCTGTCTAAATATGTCTGCCCGTGAGTCAGGTCCCTTTGAGCTTTCATTCTAGGACCTGTTCCAGTTTCCCCTTTATCCTCAGCTGACAGTTCCTCTGCTGTTGGAGCGGAAAGCCATTAGTTTGGAGAGGGAGGTGACCTCAGCCGCATCCAAGCTTTCAGATCCTGAGGGGCTGTCTTCTCAGAAGCCCAGAGAATTCTGCTTATTGTGTGTCTGATTGGCAGTGTAGGCAGGTTTCAGCTACACTGGGCTGTCATGGCAACCTGATCATCAAATGACACTGTGGCCACAGCAGCAAATGAAGTTCCAGAGCCCTAGGGGTGGGTGGGGCTAGAGCAGCCGGATGCTGGGGAGGCTCCTTCGCATATTAATCTTTGGGCTTGGTCTGAGTCATTGCAGAGGAGGGGGAACACTTTATGACCTAATGCCGCACTCCCTAAAGTAGTCTCCCTGCCCTGGTCTTACTCATGGTATTTTGGCACTTACCTGGTGCAGGAAGCACCTGTTTGTTGGCATGAAGCGGAGTGGTAGAACAAGGAGAGCTTGTGGTGGCATTGGCCGATTTGAGGGTGAGAGGATGCTCTGGGAGGAACTGGACTTGACAGAGTAGGTGAAACCTGATCCCACTGAATTCCACGGGCTTTGGAGTTGCTGTCATTGTTCCCCAAGCTCATTGTTTCAGAAGAAACACAAGTAGATCTGGGCCACAAAATTAGGATAAGAGGGCAGAAGGGGAGACCGCCGGGTACAGGGATTTACAGCGCCTGCCGGTGCGAAGCAGGAGCCCTGCTGCCATCTTCCACCTTATTTGTGTTCCTTCATGTGTTCAGAAGCAGCAACACAAATACATTTGTTGTTGTTTTCAGCTAAGGCTAAGCTTAAACTTGCTCTGGTGACAGCCTTCCCACACACCTGCCACCTTCCAGTTTGAGGTACTGCTTGCAGTAGTTCTCAATGTCAGCCTAACAAGCCTTCTTTGGAAACGAATTTTGCATCTCCTTTTGGCAGCATCGGGTTTGGTTTGGGCGCTGTTAAATGGCTGTTGTAATAAGAGCCAGGTCCTGGTGAGGCTCAGCCCCACCATCTGCAGGCTCTGGGGCCTGGTCAACCTCTCCTGGCCTGTTTGCTCATCTCAGAGATTAGGGGGTGACTCCAGAGCCCCTCTGGCCCTCTATCTGTAAGTCCAGGGATAAAGCATTCACTTTGGACTCTAGGTGCCTGGAGAGGGGCTTACTTGGAAAGAATCCCCAGCCAGTTTCTGTGAAAATGGAGTTCTGCATGACCTGGGAAACTCGGGAGGACAGGTGGTTAAATGCCAATTTAAGTTTGTCCAGTGAAGACATTCTATTGGGCTTGATCACAGCTAAAAATAAGTTATAGCCCCTTTTAAAAATAACATTGGAATAGAATTAATGTTAACATTGTAAAATAACATCTTGGCAAACACATTCCTGATACCATTGGTCTGTCAAGTAATGAGCTTTGTTATAATCAGGGTAATTCCATTATTTTTTTCTGGAAAATAGTTGAGCTTATTTGATTAATGTTTTTAACATATTTATTTATTTATCCTCACCTGAGCATATTTTTTCCATTGCTTTTTAGAGAGAGTGGAAAGGAGGAAGGGAGCTAGGGAAGGAGAGAGAGGGGGGTGAGAGAGACACATTGATTGGTTGCTTCCCACAGACACCAGGGATGGAACCTGCAACCCAGATACGTGCCCTTGACCTGGAATCAAACCGGAGACCCTTCTGTGCGTGGGCTGACACTAACCACTGGAGATACCAGCCGGGGCTGGTTAACATTTTAATAATTTTTTCTTAGACACTGAATATAGATTTCACTATATATATACATACACACACACACACACACACATATATATATGTATATATATATAATTGATTTCAGAGAGGAAGAGTGAGATAGAAACATCAATGAGAGAGAATAATTGATCGGCTACCTCCTGCACGCCCCCTACTGGGGATGGAGCCTGCAACCTGGGCATGTGCCCTTGAGCAGAATCAAACCGGGGACCCTTCAGTCTGCAGGCCAACGCTCTGTCCACTAAGCCAAACCGGCTAGGGCACATTTCACTTTTATTTGGTATTGTTTTCAAATCTGTTCTCAGATTTGTCTTGTAAATACATCATAAAACTCAATGATACAAAAAGAAGAATAACTCCATGGAAGTGAACAGCTCCAGTCGACAGCTTATTTTGTCAAAGTATTTGCCATTTTCGAATAACTACAGTCATCATTGAAATGAGATACTTCAACAGATCTGAGTAATTTATTTTTGTTTCAGAAGCAAATGTGAATAAATTAGCGAAGGAACATCAGCATTTTGAAATTCAGCCCTTTTATTTATAAACTTGAGGCCTGATGCACGAAATTTGTGCAAGAGTTGGCCTTCCTTCCCTCTGGCCTCCGGCAGGCACCCGGGACCCAGTCTTCCCTCACAGCCCTTAATTAGCATATTATGCCTTTATTATAGATGTGAACCTCCTTTAAAATAAAAATAATAATACATTATTTTGTTGAGATGGGTGAGATTGAGGTCTTAGAGGCCTGCCAGCCCCCATTCATTCATTCATTCATTCAGGAACTGCTTATATCCAGCACCTTCCAGGGTCAAGGCAAGGGCTTCTTCCCACCAGGAGGCACAAACGTTTGAAACAATAGCCTCCTGCCTTCACGGATCCCAACAGTAGAGATAAAAATAACCTCAAAGCAGAACATTCGGGATTGGACAGC
The DNA here is from genome assembly GCF_000327345.1 of Myotis davidii. Taxonomy (NCBI): domain Eukaryota; kingdom Metazoa; phylum Chordata; class Mammalia; order Chiroptera; family Vespertilionidae; genus Myotis; species Myotis davidii. The sequence continues at coordinate 1,293,939 of NW_006294400.1, read as the reverse complement.
TTAAGAGACAGCTGAGTGTCATGGGATCTAAGTGGGGATGTGGATAGTCCTGAGGTGCCTCTGAATAGCTCGTTGGATGCGCCCTAGTGAATTGAAGCCCAAGACTCGCCACCAGATCTCTTTCAGAAAGGCAGAAATGTCATATAAGTTAATAACATCTGTTTTATGTAATATGTAAGCTTCAACATCTTATTTTAAAATCCTTTTTTCAAGTTCCTCACAAAAAGCTCTTTAGCAAGTTAAAATTCCTGTCACTTTTGTTGATCTCCACTTTTATCCCCCCCCCGGTGGGGCGCCGCGGTCTATATTAGGAAGCGGCACATTGGAGCGGGAGCAGCGCGACCAGCTTTCGTTTCATCGTTCTGACGTGTTTCCTTCCTCCGCGTCACGCAGCCCTGACACTGGGGAAGGATGAGGTGGCGATCGCAGGCTGGCCTCAATAGGATCATCCTCAGATAAAAATAAAAGCGGGACTTTGCGGGACGAGATTTTTCTCTCCTCCTCACCTCCAAGGGCATTCTAGAGCCGCGTTGCCCAGTAGGACTTTCTGTGATGGTGGACGTGCTAAGCTGAGTGCATGCAGCTATGGATACTTGAGCTGTGGCTCTGCTACCAAGAAACTGGATTTTTCATTTCATTTCAACTAATTTAAAGTTTAACAGCGCCCATGTCGAACAGCAAAGTTAGAAAGCTGCAGTTACACTAACGTGTCACGTGTTCCGAGTGAAGCTGGGTTCGAACACCACCTTAGGGTCTCAGTGAGGCCCTGGCTGACCCGAGATTGATGTTGCTGGGGGCCCCTTCGTACAACGAACTTTTAGGAGTGTCCTCTTCCTGTCCCCATCACGTCAGCGCCTCAGTGCTGTGGGTTCCCCCGGGGAAGCCTGCAGGGGGATGGGCGGGCCCTGGGGTGCCCACTCTGAGGGCTCGGAGCGGCCTGGAAAAGGTCCCTGGAGCAGGTCAGGGCTGTGCCTAGATTGCCCTGTAGCCCAGGTGTGGCCACGTCGTGGAGGCTCGGGACCTCAGCCACCCCACACCCCACTTTGACCCTCACAGCCGGACTGGGCCCGTTGTCAGTGAGCATTGATTTAATCTCAATATCCACTTATTTTTCTGTTGGGAACGATTGACTACGGGGGGAGGTCACTGTACTGTGTGACGTGTTCGGGGACCTTGTGAAAGAACAGGCTGACGGCTGTTGGTGCGTTTGGAGGGGCCGGCAGCCGGGGGGTGAAGGTTTGTTTGGACTCTGCCTGTCTTGGAAGAGTTAACCGGTGAGCGGTGACGCCAGTGCCGATCTTCACGCCGCCTCTTGTGCAATCTAGGGCTCTGTGCGGATTGGCTGCTGGCAGGACTTAGAGTGGGCGGGGCTTTCCCAATTAAGGCAAAGGGCGGGGCTGGAGCCGCCAATGACGGCCGCGCCCCGGCATATCTGGCGCTAGTTTGCCGGCCGGCAGCATTCTCCGTCCTCCGCCGCCAGAGCTGCTTGGGTGGCAGCTGAACGCCGGCTCTCCCCGTCAGCATGCTCTGCCTGTGCCTGTATGTTCCGGTCATCGGGGAGGCTCAGACCGAGTTCCAGTACTTCGAGTCCAAGGGGCTTCCCTCTGAGCTGAAGTCCATCTTCAAACTCAGTGTCTTTATCCCCTCCCAGGAGTTCTCCACCTTCCGCCAGTGGAAGCAGGTGTGTATGGGGGCGGGGCAGGCAGCGGGCACTTCATCAGTGTTGGCTGAGTGAGGGACGGGTGCTGGTAGTGGTGACACCCGAGAAACGGGGGAGTTCCCCCCTCCCCCCCGCCCCCCGTTGACATGTGGTGGCAGCCAGCGACAAGGCTACTTCACAGGCATGACTGGCTTTCACGTGACTTCCGAGGAAGGCTTGCGTTCTAGGGAAGGCACTTGTGGGAGGAATGCAAAGGAATTTCCTTGCTGAGGGGTGGGAGGGGGGCCTGAGAAGGGAGGTGCGGTCCAGCTGCTGCGGGGCTGTTTCTCTGAGCTGGAGGGAGGAGGCCAGGCAGACACAGGAGGGAGGGGCAGAGGCTTCTCCTTGGAGACCCAGGCTGCAGCTGCAGGCTGTGCCTGCGTGGGACCAGCCAATGTGTGTGGTGAGGGAAGCCTGCCAGATGTCCCTTTGGAGCAGGGAGGCAGCAGAAGCCCTTACCATTTTATAGATGGGAAAGCAGCTATAGACCGTGGCGATTGCTTGCCTCCTCAAGAGGTACCCCCACTTCTCTGTCAACCCTCTCCCGTGCTGTCCCCAGCGCTCATGCTGGCAGAGGAGGTCAGATGGTGTGCAGGGCGTGGGGATTAGCGTATCTTGGGAAGGGGACAGATAGTAGGCCCAGTTGTTCTGAGGTGGGAGCAAGGACTTGGGAGATTTTGAAATCAGGGCACCCACCCCAATAAGGCACATGGTTTGCGTTGGTGGCAGAGCAGCCAGATACCAAAGAGCTTCATGCCTACCATTCACCTCCTCCCTAAATGTCATGTAGATTATGTAGATTCTGTTTCCGCTCTTGCCGTAAATCTACAGTGACAATCCTATACGTAATTGTTGGCTGAGAGCACAGAAGTCTACAGGAAGTTAGCATAACTTCAGATAGTAGATAAAATACCAGCATTGGTTTCACATCCCAGCCACACCCACTGCGATGTTCCTGGGATCTGCCCAGGCCTCCTCCTAGCACCCGTGGTGGCTGAGCAATCACCAAGAGCCATCAGGTGATTTCAGAGACTGATTGTAATCGTTGGAGAGCCCCAGCTAGCCAGTGATCTGTCAATTCCCAAACCTATTGGTCAAAAGACTTGGAAACCCATATTGGTTTGTGGATAGTGAATGGATTCTCACTAAGACAAGCATGTCTAACTCAAAGGCTAACACGGGCCAATTATACGGGGCATGCGGCCTATGGGTCGTGAGTTTGACATGCTTGCACTAGGAGCATTGGGCAGTACAGGAAGACGATGACCATTTTCCCTGGGAGGTTTTTTTCCTAGTTTGGGGTGTTGCTGGGTTGGGGTGACTCATGTATGTGCTCCACCTTCTTCAGATTAACCCAGCAGGATCTCTAGGGAGGCGGCCTTGGAGTCCAACAAACCTGGCTTGAATGCTGCCCGCCACTTCCCTAGCTGTGTGATCTAGGATAGATGACTTAACCTCTCTGAGCTTGATTCCTTCTCTGTGAAGTGGGGAAATGATAGTACATCCTTCCTAGAGCTGTTTGTGAGGACTCAGCAGGTCACTAGCAGGACCCGTGGCTTAGAACCTCAGGGTCTCTTCAAGCCTCTTGGGTCACGAAGCTAAGCAGCACGCTTGTTCAGTACCTGGTTGAGGGAGCTGAGGTTGGTTATATCATCAGTTCCCCCTGAGATCAGAGACTGGCCGTGGCATCAAGCCTATGCCCCAAAATAGTTCCCTGGGGGCTCTTACTGCTTCTCCAGAATTCTCTTGGCTGTATTTGTGTCAAGTAGCATGGGCAGGGGCCAGCTCTGCCTCCTACCTTCACCCCGGCCACCCGCTTGTCCCTGGGCCACTGTCCCTGTGAAAAAAGATTCTGTGGGGAAAAAAGAGCTAGCTGCGGCGTTCCTGGTGGAATCTGGAGCTCCAGGCCTATCCACACATTTGGGCAGAGAGCATGTGGCTGAGGCCTGGCGCCAGGGGATAGCGCTGCAGGGGAGCCAAGCAGCTGACCCTGGCGGTACAGCAAGTTGGTCTTTAAAACACTTGGAATGAGAACTCACCAAGCCTGTCACTGCACGCCTCTGCCTGAGGGCTCCTCATGGTGTGTGTGTGTGGGGGGGGCTTTTTTCTTTGCAAGGTGGGTTCTTGGGCTCTGGGAAGCCTCTGGGTCATCCGGGCCACCTATGTTCACGGGTTAGTGCAGTTGTTTCCTGGGGACACGGCGTCACGAGGGACAAGCTGGTGCATGAGCTAAAGGATAAAGCTTTACTTCTGTTCCATAGAAAATTGTACAAGCTGGCGATAAAGACCTTGATGGGCAGCTGGACTTTGAAGAGTTCGTCCATTACCTCCAAGATCACGAGAAGAAACTGAGGCTAGTGTTCAAGAGTTTGGACAAAAAGAATGATGGTGAGCGCTGCCTCCGGAGCCAGTGGCTGGCCGCGTGGGTTCTCCGTGGGCCTGGCTCCCGCTCACGGCCTCTGTCATTGCAGGGCGAATCGACTCTCAGGAGATCGTGCAGTCCCTGCGGGACCTGGGCGTCAAGATATCCGAGCAGCAGGCAGAAAAGATTCTCAAGAGGTGAGCGCTTAGCCCGTCTCTGCATCTGGCCCACTGCAAACACAGTGTGACGAAAGCAGCGTTCTTGGGCTGACTCTGGTGGCTTTCACTGTGCTAACCCTGTTCTCTGAACTTTGGCTTCTGGTAGTTTGAAAGGATGAATGAGTAACCCTTCCCCAGGTTGCTAGTCAGCGCTTGTTTGAAGAATCCCTGATCACCTGGAAGTGTGCCTGTTCACAGTGACCCCATAGAAAAAGACTAGTAGGGGTGGGGGGGTGAAGTAGGTGAAAGGCAGCAGGGAGCACCCTTCTCTGCCTGGTGGGAAGGGGAGGGGCTCACACGGCAGCCCTCCACTTAAGGTGGACTTGACGCCATCATCGGATGCGCTGCCCCCAGAGATGGGTCTGAGGGGAGCCGTGGTCCTGGGGGTAGCAGAGCTGCTGCTGTGCTGGGAGGTTGCACAGAAGAGCCCCAGGAGCGCTTCCCCTCCTGGCTGGACCTCTCCCCATCCTGTGCCCTCTCCCCGGCTGCCGTTTAAGGTGGACTTGACGCCATCATCGGATGCGCTGCCCCCAGAGATGGGTCTGAGGTGAGCCGTGGTCCTGGGGGTAGCAGAGCTGCTGTGCTGGGAGGTTGCACAGAAGAGCCCCAGGAGCGCTTCCTCTCCTGGCTGGGCCTCTCCCCGTCCTGTGCCCTCTCCCCGGCTGCCGTGGGGGCGCATCCTCGTGCTGTGCTGTGCGTCTGCCTCAGTGACTTCTCCTCGAGCACTTACTTGTCTTGTTTCTCCTCTCTCCTCTGCATCCTCCTTTGTCTGTCTGTCAGAATACGAACGGGCCACTTCTGGGGCCCTGTCACCTAGTAAGTATCCGTGTCACCCTGGCGACTGCCTCCCTCCTTAACCTCTGTGCCCGATCAGAATGGGGTTCCTGTGGGTCATTCTAGCCCATTTTTGTGCCAAGTGAAGTGTGGAGCCACCCTGCCTTTTCTCCTCGGGCAGAGGCACCCTCCGTGGTGTCCTCGGTGGCCGTGTGCCTGCCTTTGGCTCACCGGGAAGGGGAAGTGCGGCTGACAGGTGGGGCCTGTTCACACGTGGGCAACCGTGCGTTCCTCTTGCAGCATGGATAAAAACGGCACGATGACCATCGACTGGAACGAGTGGAGAGACTATCACCTCCTGCACCCCGTGGAGAACATCCCCGAGATCATTCTGTACTGGAAGCATTCCACGGTGAGCCCCGTGCCCGGAGCTGGGGGCCGTTTCTCCCTGTCCGTTCACGGGTCCCATTGCCCAGCCTCAGTCCCCATCCCGGGTGGGGATGGGAGTAGGAGTCTCAGCTTGCCTCCCCTTCAACAGCGTGACTGTCCACTCCTCTGCCAGCCCCACAGAGCCCGCCACATGCCTCCTCCGTTCCCCACACGCCTGCCCACTGGATGGCCTGACCGTTCCCCAAACACAGGGCTCCTTTGCCAGCGGTGCCCGTCTGTCCCTATGGGCTGCCTGTTCTTCAAGGCCCACTTCACCCCTCCCTGATCACACTTGCTCTCCCAAAGCCAGTGTGAGCCTTCTGGGTGGGGCTCTCTCCAGGGAGCAAATGGCACAGCTGTTCGGTGTCTCCCCGCACTGCCCCGTCTTGTGTGCTGTTTCTCTCTGTGACAAAAGAATATGTTCCCACCACCGCACGTACGCTCTTCGTCTCATCAGAGCTGTCCTCACTGGTAGTGGCCGCACTGACTCCCTGCCCTCGGGCCTCCTGCATGCGGGATGCGACCCTCTCTGAGCACCCCCTCGATTTTAGTCTGATCCGCCCCAGGCTGTCAGCTCTGGGAGCAGAGGCCGAGGTGATCCTCCTGGTCAGTGTCCTGCAGTGCCCAGGCCAGGGCCTCACCCTCGGGACACCTGGCATCTTTGTTGGGTGAAGTTATGTGGGCTGCTGACCGTGGGTCTGGCCTGCAGCCCAGGTCTGGGCAGAGCTGGCTCTGTCTGACCAGCCAGGATGCCACCCAGAGAGAGGGTGACGCGCAGGCATCGCGCCCCCTCGTATTTGCTGAGGCCTTACATAATGTTCTGCCAGTGCGGTCTGATTACACATCAGGTTGCAGAATTTTCACCCCTGGCTTGATGGGTTCAGTACAGCCAGCCTGGCGATCCTCCGCTCAAACGCCTGAGTAAGCTGTTCCCGCAGGAGCTCCCTGGCAGCCACAGGAAGTCTGTCTGCGGGGTTTTGTAGCTGCTTCCTTCCAGCTGTGCTCTCACATGGCACACCTGGGCTCCCGAAGGCCACAGACAGGGACCAGAGCTTTGCCACCTTCACATGGAGGGGGGAGGGGGACTGGGCTGGTGCATCAGTTTCCTGCCCAGAGTCCTTGGCAATCTACCCCCTGGGTGGCCCCTTCTAGACGGTGGAAGGTTATGGACCTGCTGTCCAGCAGCAGCTTGGCCACACGCGTCAGGGCCTGCTTGTTTGATCTCTGGGTCTTCCCTGCAGATCTTTGATGTGGGAGAGAATCTGACAGTTCCCGATGAGTTCACCGTGGAGGAGAGGCAGACGGGGATGTGGTGGAGACACCTCGTGGCTGGAGGTGGGGCCGGGGCCGTATCCAGAACCTGCACGGCCCCCCTGGACAGACTCAAGGTGCTCATGCAGGTACGCAGGAAAATAGGCCCCAAACCTCTGGTGTCCACCCTTGGGCTGCTTTGGTGGGCTGGTCTCCCCGCCCCTCCCTTGTCTGGGGCCCTCTTTGCACCCATATTTTTTCTATCCCAATAAGTTAGATTGGAATTCTTGCTCAGACAAGGGCAACATTAGACCCAGGCCTGGGCAATGCACGTAGCTGATCTAATTTTATCGGAGGCCCTGAGCCAGGGGTCACATTACAGGGCTGTAATGTGACTGGTAAAGTGGTGAGGATGGGGTGTGGCAGGAACCTTTCTGTAGGACTTGTGTAGGTGTCGCATGGGGGAAGGTGTGAACAGATGGTCACTTGGCCCCGACACCATTCTGGCCAGAGGCCTGACTCCACTAGGACAGAGATAAGCTAGATCCACGTCAGGGGCAGGGTTTCAGCATCAACCTGCACAGCATTCCCTGTTGGACTTTGGCGTCTTCTGAACAGTGGCCAGTCGCTCCTTGTCCCCCTGTTTGTTCTGGCACCTTCCTGCTCAGAGAAGACGTCATCCTCTCCCTCCCCTTTGCCCTCCTGGGCCTGCCTGCGTTTGGAGCCTGTTGATGAATAACTGACTGAAACAGGGAAGTGGAGTGGTTCAGGGAGAAGGGCTCTAGGCCTGGAATCTGACCCCATGTAGGCCTAGAGCTGTGTGACCTCGGGCGAGTCCCTTGGCCCCAGGACCTCATTGCTCTGAGCCGAAGAGGCTTGAGACACATTGCCTTCCTTGTCAGGATTCTTTGCGAATCCCCAGGGATGCTGTAGACATCGGAAGCATTTCACTTGAGTGAAATGACACAATCCCACTGGGTGCCTTAAAGTAACCCAGCAGGGGTGGGGCAGTGCGGGAGCGGATTGGCTGTGGTTGCGTGCGTGTGGAAGCTGATCAAGGTTCATGGGAGCTCATTATATAATTCTCTGCGCTGTTGTAATATTTGAAATCTTTCCATAATAAAAAGCTCAAGCTCGATCTTTTTTCTTCTAAATCCTCACCCGAGGATGTTTTTATTGCTCTTAGAGCAGAAGCGTGAGAGACGCAAGAGAACATCGATGTGAGAAACATCGATGGGTTGCCTTCCCTATGCTCCCCAACCAGGGATTGAACCTGCAACCTAGGCACGCACCCTGACCAGGAATCGAACCCGCAACCTTTTGGTACACGGGATGACGCTCCAAACAACTGAGCCGCCGGGCCAGGGCAGTTCAATTTTTTAAATTTTAAAAAGTGGTCCTTGTGGAGGTGTTTAGCACAGTGCTGGCACGCAGTAGGTGTGGCGTGGGGCCTGGAATGGCTGTTTGGTTCTCAGGCTTAGTTAGGCTTCAGAATCCGAGAGGAAACAGCCTGCCCGCCCACCGTGACGGCTGGCCGTGGAGAGAAGGCTGTGTCGGACGACGGCCGAGTTCTCTCTGACCCCGTCCTTCCCTCTCCAGGTCCACGCCTCCCGCAGCAACAACATGTGCATCGTGGGCGGGTTCACCCAGATGATCCGAGAGGGAGGGGCCAGGTCGCTCTGGCGGGGCAACGGCATCAACGTCATCAAAATTGCCCCCGAATCGGCCATCAAATTCATGGCCTACGAGCAGGTGAGGACCCGCCCCCCAGGTAGTGTTGTCAATTGGCAAGGGGCAGCGGGGGGGCGGGGGGCGGGGGGGCCTGGGTCTGATCCCGTCGCTGCTGCCATTTCCACTGTGGGCATTTCCTTCTATTTCTGGGAAGCATCACATGGGCCCGGGACACCATGTCTGGGCTAAGCCTGGCTGGCTACGTGAGGAAGGTGGGGCAGGAGGGGGCGCTGGTCTCGGGTATATCGGTCTGTTTGCTCCCTGTTGTAGATCAAGCGTCTTGTTGGGAGTGACCAGGAGACTCTAAGGATTCATGAGAGGCTTGTGGCAGGGTCCTTGGCAGGGGCCATCGCTCAGAGCAGCATCTACCCGATGGAGGTGAGGGGCCCCCTTGGTCGTGGGCGGACCAGGGTGCCATGGGGCGGGCAGTGCACGTGGGGATGAGGCTGAGGAGTGGGCCGTGCTCACACTCTGTCGCTTCTGTTGGGTCCTGCAGGTTCTGAAGACCCGGATGGCCCTGCGCAAGACAGGCCAGTACTCGGGCATGCTGGACTGTGCCAGGAAGATCCTGGCCAGAGAGGGGATGGCCGCCTTCTACAAAGGCTACGTTCCCAACATGCTGGGCATCATCCCCTACGCTGGGATAGACCTGGCTGTCTACGAGGTGAGGCGCGAGAGGGCTCAGGCCCCTGGAACTGGCAGGAGAGATTCAGAAACCCCCTCTCACACGTCCCCACCTGTTGTCTCCATGCCTGACAGCCGCTGGGGATGGTGGGACGGGGACAGCACCAAAGAGATCTCATCCACTCAGACTCACTGCAAGGTCCCCTGCAGCCCCGAGTTCCGCCCCAGGTGCCTGGCAGGCAGATCTCCAGAGCCCATGCCCTGGGGGCTCATTGGGCCCCAGCAGACTCCAGGCGACAGAAGTCAGTTTCTCTGGGGGGCGAGGCCCTGCTGCCTCTGCCTCATCCCCGTTCCTGCCTGACCCAGGAATCCCCAGGGACAGCAGAAACAAAGGCAGGCGAGCCAGGAGCTCAGCCAGCCCAGGCCAAGCGAATCGGGTTACAGAGGCCTCACAGATTCATGTGACGGGTCCAGTAATGTCGTCACTCCCCCCCTCACTCCGGCCTCTCACGGCCTTGCAAGCTCTCGCTGGCACTTTGGCTCATCCCTGCGCCCTTACCCTTGCAGACACTCAAGAATGCCTGGCTGCAGCGCTATGCCGTGAACAGCGCAGACCCTGGAGTGTTTGTGCTCCTGGCCTGTGGCACCATGTCCAGCACCTGTGGCCAGCTGGCCAGCTACCCACTCGCCCTGGTCAGGACCCGGATGCAGGCCCAAGGTAAGGCTGGTCCTAGACCGGTCCCCGGGGGCCCATCTCCCTGGGAAGATTGGGATCCAGGGAAGAGCCGGCGAAAGGCCTCTGATGGACAACCTTTCTTATTTCTGCAGCCTCCATTGAGGGCGCTCCAGAGGTGACCATGAGCAGCCTCTTCAAACAGATCCTGCGGACCGAGGGAGCCTTTGGCCTGTACCGGGGGCTGGCCCCCAACTTCATGAAGGTGATCCCGGCCGTGAGCATCAGCTACGTGGTGTACGAGAACCTGAAGATCACCCTGGGCGTGCAGTCTCGGTGACGGGAGGGAGGACAGCCGCCCGGCGGACTCCTGATCCTGGGCTGCAGCCCCGGGATGTGTAGCCATCTCATTCTGTGAATGTGCCGACACTAAGCTGACTTAAGCCAAGCTGTGAAACCCCTGGGACGCACCGCAGGGAGGGTGGGGGAGCTGGCAGGCCCACTGGGCTTGTCCTGCTGACCATGGCCCACCCTCGTGTCCATTCCAGGGAAGGCCCGTGGGTATCCCTCGGGTCCAGGGGTCAGCAGGACTCAAGCTGATGCGCAGTAGAGACCGGATGTTTCCTGCAGGGCCTGCCAGACAGCAGGGCTTGGAGGCGGCTTAGTTCTTCCATCTCCTCTTCCCACCCAGACCGTGGGCCATAGGCCCCTCCCTCTGGCCTGCTGGGCATCTGCCCTGTGCCCACTTTGCCTCTTCCTCACTGCTGTTTGAGTATGGTAGGAGGAGGGCCACCAGCCCACTCCCATGCCCGCCTGCTCCTCCCCCTCAGTCCCCGGGGAAAGGTGCTTCCACCTGACCTCACGCCCAGCTAGGTTGTGCAGGGAGAGGGAGGAGCCTGGGAGTGTGCCCACCCCCTCTGTGCTCACCGGCAGAGGGGCGCCGATGCATGCAGGGGCAAGGCCCCGCCCCGCCGTTGGCTGCCTGGCACCGGGTGCATGGCTTCCCCGGAGCCCAGAGGCCTCTGCCCTGCGCTGCTGGGGCCTCCTGGTGCTCTGAGCTGGCTCCGGGCTCTGTCAGGACTGGCACCAGCTCAGATCCAGCTCCCTGTCCCTGCTCTGGCATGAGGCAGTGGGGTGTGGGGTAACGGGAGGTTTCGGCCCCATGTCTGCGTGCCCTGAGAAGGAAAAGGGCTTGAGGGCCTTAATTAGGTGTTTTTGAGGAAGGGTTTTGTTCAGAAAGACAGACTGGACAAATGTGCAAGCCCTGAGCTTCTGCAGGGAAGACAGAGCGAGTAGAGAGCTTGGCTGATGCATTACAGTCTGTCCCTGCGGCCCCGGGATTCCTGTCCAATCCCAGCTGGGGCGGTGGGACCAGCCGCACATTCCACTGATGCCACGGATCTCTGCTCCGAGCCTATTTATTTCGTATTTATTTGAACAGAGTCATGTCCTAACTATTTTTATAGATTTGTTTAATTAATAACCTGTCATTTTCAAGTTCATTTTTTATTCATATTTATGTTCATGGTTGATTGTACCTTCCCACACCCAAGAGGTAGGGTGAGGAGAGGTCGTGGGGGTGGCCTTCCTGCCACCGCCCACATCTGTCCAAGGACAGGAAAGGGGCCAGGAGTGGAGGGGGGGCCCTGGTCCCAGAGAGGGTCCTTGGCCGGTTGGGGAAAGCCAGTTTAAATAGGACGCAAAGATCAATGCAAAAATGACTGTCCTGTATAAACATAGTTCTAACTGGAATTTGTGAAAAAGAAATTAAGAAGAATTGGGAGTTGTCATTTAAAACAGCCTCTAATAAAGTTGTTTGAAAGCCGATGACAGAGCATGATTTTTCTGATCTGGGATTGGGTGGTGTGGGGGTGTTCCCATGTTAGAAAATGAGCCCAATTTTTTCATCATAAAAAACAAGAAAGCCAACCCCCCCCCCATGTTTCTCAGAGATGCACCTCCTTTAAAATGTGTGTTCGTTGGATTTGGGGTGCTCTGAGGGCCACTGGCGGTCCCCCTCAGTCCTCTGACTCAGCCCCTCCTGCAAAGCTGGCCGCTCCCTCCTGCTTGAAGCGGCTCCAGCCACCACCTGCTTCCCCTCATGGCTGCCCCTCCCCAGCCTCCCAGTCGGTTCCTGGTTCCTGCCTGTCTCCTGCTTGGAGATGTTGGCGGCCCCACCTGGCTTTATTTGCTTTCTGCCTGTCACCCCAGGAGAGGATGAGCCACTGGGGGCGGGGTTGTATTTGCAGCCCTAGGAGAGTGCCCGATGCACAAAGTATTCAATAAAATGTTTATGAAATAACGGTCCACGCTCTGAGAGCCTGGGTGCCATGGGTCAGGGACAGTGGCGAGAGGCTGTGGGGAGGCACGGAAGTGTGCTCCCGGGGGAGCTGGCACAGAGCACTCGTATGGGGCTGGAGGGTGTGTCTTGCTCTCCTTGATTTAGCATCTGTTTCCCAATGTGTGTCCACTGGGAGCCTCAGAATGTGGCTTTATTTGGAACCAGAGTTTTGCAAAGTATCCCAGTTAAGATGAGGTCATACCTTACTAGGGTGGGCCCCCAACCCAGTGGCTGGTGTCACAGAAGAGGGAAATTCCGACACAGACGGAGACACCGAGAACGCCCCGTGACCACAGGCAGAGGCCGGAGCGGTGCACCGTCAGGAAGGGTCCCACGCTGGCGGCCACGGCCTGCCGACACCTGCATTTCAGGCTGCGGCTCCTGAGCTATGAGCAGGGCTTGTTTTAGGCCCCGGCTGGGTGGTGAGTTGTCAGTCCCAGGAAACTAATATGCCATTTTCCCCAGCTGTGGTCAGGGTCACAGGCATAAATCACCTCCCAATCATTGGCAAGTTGGTGCCCCCTCGCCCCCAACCCGCTCTCCTCAGTTCTCTCAAGCTCAGAAGTTAACCTTGGGAGCTGCTCTGACGTGGCCAAAGCTCTGAGCCCACCACGCCTGCCTCCAGTCGTCTCCCTCATCCCTCCTTCGCTCCGTCTCCTCGCAGGTCCCTTCTCACCACGCCTTCGCCCAGCTCCCTGTTTAAATGGTAACCTCTTGGCGCTCGCTTCGGCAGCGCAGAGACTAAAGTTGGAACGATACAGAGATTAGCGTGGCCTCTGCGCAAGGATGACACGCAAATTCGTGAAGCGTTCCATATTTTTTTTAATAAAATAAAATAAAATGGTAACCTTGTGGCCCTGCCGGTGTGGCTCAGTGGTTGAGCATCGACCTAGGAACCAGGAGGTCATGGTTCGCATAGTTGGATTCCCAGTCAGGGCACATTCCTGGGTTTCGGGCTCGATCTCCAGTAGGAGGTGTTCAGGAGGCAGCTGATCAATGTTTTTCTCCCTTTCCCTTCCTCTCTCTAAAAAAATAAATAAATAAAAACAATTGTTCAAATGTAACCTGTTCCCCACCCAACCAGCCCCACGTCCTTTTGGCTTTCTCCCTAGCTGTTCACCACCAACTCTACTGCTTGCTCTCCTCACTCCTGGGTTTAGCGTCTGCCTCCTCCGTGAGAGCTGGGTGTTGGCTTTCTTCACTGCTGTTCCCAGCAGGTGCTGGGCACCCACTTGCTGCGAATGAGCAGTTACTAGTTGACGGAAACCCATCCAGACGTCTCATGGTGTGGTAGGCAGAATGGCGCCCCTCCCCAGGGTGTCGAGGGAATTAGGTGGCATGGCCAAGGGCATTGAGGCTGCAGGTGGAGTGAAGGTTGCTGATCAGCTGACCTTAAAATAGGGGCATGAGCCTGGGTTACCTGAGTGGCCCCGAGGAATCACAAGATCTTCGGGTGGGAGAGGGAGGCGGGAGGGGGCAGAGGGGAGGCAAGGACTCTGCCAGGTCCCTGGCTTTGAGGACGGAGACGGGGCCACAAGTGCAGGGTTGCAGGCGCCTCTCGGAGCTGGAAAAGGCCAGCCACAGATTCCACCCTGGAGCGTCCGGGAGGAAGGCTGCCCGCTGACACCTGGCGCTGAGCCCAGTGAGCGCACTGCGGGCCTGGCCTCCGGATTTGCCTGATGGAAAGTCAGCGGAGCCTGAGTGGAAATGTCTGGTCCTTAATAAGCAGTTTCATCCCCCAGCTCCCTCCCCTCCAGGATTCCAGACACACTAGTCATTTCCACCGAAATGCTCTTCATTCCAGCCTCCCAGTGAGGCGCCTCACATGGGCCTGGGATCTCTGGCGTCTGAAAGGAAGTCCAGCCGGTGGGGTGGCTGGGGGTGGAGGAGCCACGCCAACCTCCTTCCGGAAGCTAGAGGTGAAAGGTCACCTCTAATTCCTGGGAATGACACTGATGGAGCACCAGCTGGGTGAGCCCCTGGCAGTTCTAGGAGGTAATTCCTGTGCTGCATGCCTGGGGCTGAAGGCAGGGGGCTGCACAGGGGCTGGGACGGTGCCATGGTCCACTTCTGGGCACCTTCCCCGAGGGGCCCCTAGCCCCTGGCTGCTCTCCCGTGCCAGGCGGCTGCAGAGAACCTGGTGGGGGGGGGGCACCTGTACGTGAGTCAATCCTGGCACCGTGGCACCGTGGCACCGTGGCACCGTGGCAGTGGGGTCATGGGCAGATCTCATGCCCTCTGAGCCTCAGTTTCCTCACGAGCAAGAGGGGCCCAGAGCCTTCCTTAGAGCTCAGAGGGAAGGACTCCTCCAGGTTCATGCCGGGAAAATGCTGAGCTGAGTCAAACCAGCTTTGCTGACCCTGAGGCCATGTTCTCAGCCTCAGCTCCTGGCTGGGCTGCCCATCTTCCCGGTCTGATGGGGCTGGAATGCAGGGCAAGGGTGAGAGGACCAGCCCTGAGCCCGGCCCGCTGCCCAGTGCGGACCTTGCTCCCTGGCCTCCGGGCGGACGAGAAGCTGGAGCAGACCAGCGAGGCCCAGGCCCGGGGCCGGAGAGGCCGCCAGGGCTGGATGGGACGGGCAGAAGGGGGGTGACGCGGACAGGGAGGAGCCGAGAACGAGGAAACTGAGGCGAGCGAGGCCCGGCCCAGTCCCCCGGGGGAGCAAGATAGACCCAGGCCTCCTGCTCTTGGCTCTCGGCCAGGTAGTGGCCGCAAAGGGACGGCCGCTTTTGACCACTTGCTGCCCCCACCAGCTCAGCCTGTGGCCCAGGAGGCACTTATGTCCCCACCGCAGTTCGGAGGCTGAGAGAGGGCGTTGGCCTCGCCAGCACCTGCCGAGGAGCCCACCCCTCACTTCACAGAGGACACTGACGGGCGGGGGCTGGCCCATCCAGGGTCGGGGTCAGGCTGCTGTAGCGCAGCGGTTCTCACCTCGGCCGCACATTAGAATCACCTGGGGATCCTTTTAAAATCCTGATTTCTGGGCCCCATCCTCTGGAAATTCTGTGTCTTTGTTACTCATGTTGTGGCCGGACCCCATAACAAAGACACAGAATTTCCGGAGGATGGGGCCCAGAAATCAGGATTTTAAAAGGATCCCCAGGTGATTCTCATGTGTGGCCGAGGTGAGAACCGCTGCTGTGGCGGTTTCTCTTCCCAGGGGCCGTGTGTGTCCGGAGCCTCTGGCTGCTGACAAATCACCACAAACGGGGTTCTTAAACAACACCACGCTGACGGTGCTGAGGCCAGGGTCCACCATCAGCTTCCCTGGCGGAGAGCAGGGGTCCGCAGGGCGGTTTCTGCCGGGGCCGATGCCTCGCCTCTCCCGGCTTTTGGGGGCCTGCATGCTGGGCTGTGACCGCCTCCTCCAGGACCCCAGCCTCTGGCTTCTGCAGTCACGTCTCCCTCTTCTAAGGACACCCGTGGTTACCTTTGAGGAACAGGCGATTCAGGAAGCTCGCTCCATCTCAAAGTCGTGAATTTAATCCCTTTTGCCACATGAGGTAACTTTCAAGGCTCCAGGGTTAGGACCTGGGTATATTGGGGGGCATTATTCAGGCCTCTACAACGCCTGCTCCCCACTAGACACTGCCACCCAACAAAACCCTTGCCACTCGGCCGGTTACATTACCCAGGGAACGGTCATCCAGTGGAACACTGTGGGATGGAATTCTACCCCATCAACAATCATGAGGGAGAACAGTGTCTAATCTGAAACAGTTAACGCTTGAGGGGCTCCTGTGTGATCTGAATTTTTATTTAAAATAAAAACTACCCGGCTGGTGAGGCTCAATGGTTGAGCATCAACCCAAGAACCAGGAGGTCATGGTTCAATTCCCAGGCAGGGCACATGCCCAGACTGTGGGCTGGAGATGAGCAGAAGGCAGCCCATCGATGCTTCTCTCTCATCATTGATGTTTCTCTCTCTTTACCTCTCCCTTCTTCTCTGAAATCAATAAAAAAAAATTTTTTTAAATAAAAGAAAAACTTATCTAGAGAGAGAGGAGCAATGTGACACTGCTGAAGGTCACACTCCGGAGCCAGGAGGTCGGTTCAATCCTCCCTTTGCCACTTGCTGTGTGACTCCAGGGAATTCACTTAACCTTTCTGATGCCTCAGTCTCCTCATCTGTAAAATATCTGTACCTACTGCATAGGGATGTTGTAGGAATTAAATGAGGTAATATGTGTGAAGAGCTTAAAACAGTGCTTGCCACCAAATTTAACTGTTAGATATATAAATATACAGTATATATTACATATAAAATAGTAAATATAGCCCTAGCCGTTTGGCTCCGTGGTTAGAGCATCGGCACAAGGACTGAAGGGACTCGGGTTCGATTCCAGCCAAGGGTATGTACCTTGGTTGTGGGCTCCATCCCCGGTCCTGGTCAGGGTGCCCTGGTCAGGGTGCCCTGGTCAGGGTGCATGAGGGAGGCAACCAATCGATATGTCTCTCTTACATTGATGTTTCTCTCTCTGTGTCTCTGCCCCTTCCTTCCACTCTAAAAATCAATGGAAAAAAATATCCTTGGGTGAGGATTAATAACAATAAAAAAAAACAATAAATAACATAAAATATAAGTATATATGTGCGCTCTATGTAGGTTGCCTAAAAATTAAGCTAGAAGGCTTTACTCCAAAAAATTTTAAGAGGTTATATCACTGGGTGGTGGGATGGTGATCGTTGGTACATCTTTTTACTTAATCTTCCAGTTCTATTGATGTACAGAAAACATTATTTGCATAAATCCAGATGAAATTTAAAAATATAACAATCTAACAAACAAATAAGCAAGCGGGAACCTCCTGATCTCTAAAGCCTGGGCCGTGGCTGGCCCTCCCCAGGGAGCCCTCTGAGGCCCAGGGAGGAGGGCTCTCGCTGCTCTCAGGACTCTCGCATTTTTGCTCCCTGACGCTCTTGACCGTGAGCTCCGGGAACCTGGCTGGGAACAGAGCAGGGAGTGTGTTCTGAGAACAGACAGCAGACCCCCTGGCTGCATAAAAACGTCCCTCACATGTTGACTCCTGGTGCATTAACTCTGATGGTGCCAACCCCAGGGAGGTTAGCTGGCCTCCAAGGGCTTGTTGGAGGATGAGCAAGGATGGGGCTTGCCCAAGGCCACAGGGAGCAGCAGGGTTCCCACCTCAGGCCCTCTGCTACCATCAAGGCCATAGGGAACTTGAACATGACCAAGATGGGGCAGGGTTTACTGGCTTGAGCCCCTTATCCCTGGGAGGTGTGGCTTCTTCTACTTGCCCATCTTCAGACCCTTGAGTGCTAAACCCATTTTACAGAAGGGCACATGGAGTCCCTGGATAATGAAGATTGCCCAGAGAAGGTGCAATGCGGGGGTTGGCCTCAAGGTGGCAGCACCAGACCTGGTTTCCATCTCGTACAGGGCTTCGCAGCCTCGACCGCCCTCTGGTGGTTGTGGGAAAACATGCCCAGGGGCCAGGCTAGGAACCCAGGGAAACTGAGGCAGAGTTGTGGCGGGTGGAGGGCAGGATACTTGGTGAAAGCAGCTCAGCTCAGTTGGTGCCCCAGGGGGGCCCTGGGTTGACTAGCCAGTCTCCAGTCCCCGGAACAGAGACGGGGTCTAGCGGGCACAGTCCTGAGACTTCTCATCACGGTGACCATTCAGTGAGGGTGAGGATGACCAGGTGTGTTCCATGTGCCTGCGGCAGCCCCGGGGGGAGAGCTCTAGTCAGGAGTCGGGCCCCTGCCCCCAGCATGGCTTAGCCACCAGCCATAGCCTCCTCTGAGACACGGGGAGACGGAGGAGCTCCTGTGATACATGGAAACGGGAGAGGGGAGCAGACTGGTGGCAGGGACCCCGCCCGCCCCCGAGCCTCCTTAGTGGGTCTGGGCCTAAGGGGAAGCCAAGGCTGGGAGACATCGCTGGGCTGGGCAGGGGCAGAAAGGGCTGGGAGCACAGGGTGGGCTGTGGCGGCGAGTCCCTGCCCTGGCCACGACGTCGTGGACGGGAGGCGGACGCTTTGTCCCACGCCAGGCACATCCGATGCTCTCTTCGGGGCTGAGACAACAGAGAGGTGAGTGCCTCCTTGAGCAGCCGGAAGGTACCCAGCCACCCGGCGAGGTCTGCGGAGGCAGGAAGAGGCTGGAAGAGAAGGGAGAGTGGGCTGGGGTCCGCAGGCCACCCTGGGATTTAAGGTCTGGCCAATGACGTGGGGACGGCATTCTGGACACAGTGGTGGCTCGGGGCCTGCGACACCTATTGGCCCTTGGAGGCAGCTTCGGTGGCTCCTCATGCCACAGGCTGCTGTGGCCTCAGGCTGGGCTTCTCTCCTTCCTCTCACAGCCCTGCGTGCTCAACACTCCCAGGGGGGCCGGGAGGGGGAGCCACCCAAATACGCCACGCGGGCCTGGCTGGTGGGCTGTGGTCGGACGTGCAGCGCAGCCCTCAGCAGCCAGGAAGGAGCCGGCGTGGCAAAGACAGATGCCCACCACGGGAACCAGGACAGGCAGGCGGCAGCCATGCCCCGTGGGAGAAACTGAGGCCACCGCGTTCAAATGTCAAGCTGTTATAGGGAACATGCATTGTTTTTTTTAAAGAATAAAATGTCAAGCCGAAACCGGTTTGGCTCAGTGGATAGAGCGTAGGCCTGCGGGATGAAAGGGCCCAGGTTCGCATCCGGC
>NW_006294400.1:1272560-1275115 GCF_000327345.1 Myotis davidii | reverse complement strand
GCGCCTGCGGACTGAAAGGTCCCAGGTTCGATTCCGGTCAAGGGCATGTACCTGGGTTGCGGGCACTTCCCCAGTGGGGGATGTGCAGGAGGCAGCTGATCGATGTTTCTCTCTCATCGATGTTTCTAACTCTCTATCTCTCTCCCTTCCTCTCTGTAAAAAATCAATAAAATATATTTTAAAAAAAATGTCAAGACTCTCCAGAGTGGGCCTGGGAGGGTTGCCCAATCACCCCCCATGCCAACAAAGGGCCCAGGGGGTGAAACTGGGTACACCAGCCACCCTTCTGGCCTCGGGAGGGCTGCCATGGCCGCCACCGGGCCACTCAGTCAACAAAGACCCCGGCCCAGGGCACCCTGCTCAGAAGGGGGTTCCACCCACAGCCCCCCTCACTCCGAGCTGGCTTCTCCCTATAGACTCCGTCCCAGCGTCCATCCCTGTGATGTCCCAGGCCTGAGAGCAAAGCCCGGGCGGCCACTGCTGCCAGGGGCCCTGGGAGTCTGGTCTGTAGAGCAGGACGGAGGCCCTTCGGCCCCTCCTGAGCCCGGTACCCTTCTGTGCACTTGACCCGCATCTTGTCATCGAACCCTCCCCACTTCCCCGAGGTGGGACGACCATTATGCCCATTTAACAGATGAGAAAACTGAGGCTCAGAGAGGGGCACCACCACCCAGAGTCCCAGTCAGTCTCTCAGCGACCACCCACTGGGCCACCTCTGGTGTCCCAGGGACCGTGTGACATGAAGCCACTAAGCCTTTCACCCCGGCCTGACACTCAGAAACTGGGCAAACAGGGCTGGGCGTGGCCTCACGGCAGAATCTTTTTCTTTATTTCAAACAGAGTCTGGGTCGGGGGTGGGGGAGGGGAGCGGGGGATACTCAGGAAGAACGGGAACATGAGGAGCCAGGGAGGGTGCTCTCCCTCACCCGGGATGTCCCTATTCCTTGTCCAGGCGGGGCCCAACCCAGTTCCCACTCACAGGGTCAGGCAGGGCAGCCGCTGAGAGCCCGGGGCAGGGAGGAGGGAGGTAGCCTCCCTGTGCCCCTCGGGGGCTGTGTCCCCAGCGTGCTCTCCCTCACCCGGGATGTCCCTATTCCTTGTCCAGGCGGGGCCCAACCCAGTTCCCACTCACAGGGTCAGGCAGGGCAGCCGCTGAGAGCCCGGGGCAGGGAGGAGGGAGGTAGCCTCCCTGTGCCCTGGGGGGGCGGTGTCCCCAGCACCCCAGGGCCCCCGCAGGCGTCCAGTGTTAGAATGCTGTGGGGTGGGCGTGGACAAGAGGTAGAATGACCGTCACCCTGCACAGCATCGCCGAGTGCTGGTTCGGGGGCCCTGGTGCCGGCAGCTGCGTCTCCTGGGTCTCCGGTTCCTCTGGTGGTCGGGGGTGGGGGCCTCACTGGAGGGCCTCGGCGGCGATGGCCTTCTCCACCCGCAGGTACCAGGGCTGGATGCGGGTGTGTCGCATCAGGTCGTCGAAGGCCTCCAGGCCCTCCATCACGCGCAGCACACCATACACCGCCTGGGTGGGCACAGAGGGCATCCAGACCTGCCCGCCACCTGCCCGCTGCGTGCCCTGGGGCCCGCTCCCCGAGCTCCACAACCCACTGCAGGGCTCACTGGCCACGGGGCTTTGAACAAAGCAGGGGGTAACTGTAGGTTTGGCCTGCCCCCCACACACATCCCGCTTTTGGACAACACCCCCCACCAGAGTTTTCTTTGAGAAAACGCCTCCCCGACACTCAGATCCTGGGACCTCTCCCACAGCGCTGGGCCTGCCAATCAATGTTTCACGCTGGCTACAGGGATGCTTCACCGTGGACGTGGAAGCCAGGGCTTTTGCTGGGGGAGCCTGGGGCACTGGACAAAGGCTGGCCTTGGGCTGAGGTCACCTCCAAGGAGTTGGAATGCAACAGGGCACTGAGCCCCGGTAACACCACTTGGGCCCCGGGATCCAGCTAGGCCTGAAGCCAACCCCTCCATTACACTCGTCAGTTACGGGAACCAAGACGGTTCCTTGTAGCTGGTCTTCCTTACGCCCCTGGTAACATGGAGCCGGTGCCTCCGATGTGAGGGAGCTGGAGAGGTAGCACTGCCTACATCCGGGCGCTCCCTGCCTGGGCTTCCCCGACCCACAGACGGGACCCTCAGTCTGCGCACCCCCTCCCCACCACCACACTCACCAGATCAGCCAGGTTGGGCTTCTGGCCCCCCATGAAGGGCCGGTCTTTGCCCACAGCTGCCACCCACTTGTTGGCAGCCTCGTATAGGTCCTCACGCACATCATCCTGGAGGTGGTGCCTGGGCAGGGATGGGGGTGGTCCATCAGGGAACGCCAACCCAGGCCCGGGTGAGGCCAATGAAAAGGCCATCACGCACGCGCACACACATGCACCATCACCTGCTCTTGAGCCGCTTGCTGATGAAGTACATGGCAGCTGCGCCCACGTACTTGGCCATGGCGCCCTCCACTGCCCCGAACCTGCCCTCGCGGACAATGTAGTCGAAGGAAGCCAGGGCCTCGGCGGGCGTGCGGTACACGTTTGGGGAGATGAGGTGCA
>NW_006294400.1:1269027-1272312 GCF_000327345.1 Myotis davidii | reverse complement strand
CCCTCTGGGGAAGACCCCCCCCCACCACCACCGTGCCACCTCCCCACGCAGCCCCAGCCCCACTCACATCCTCGCTTCCTTCCCGCCATACATGCGCTGGGCCTCCTTCTCGTCTAGCATGAGCCAGTACTTGTTGCAGAACTCGGTCACCTCCTTGCCCTGGTCATTGGTGGCCTTCATGGGTGGATAGTAGGTGATGATGACATCCAGGGGCTGCCTTCAGGAGACATCCAGAGTCTCACCCAACTCCTTCCTCCTCCAGGAGACCCGCCCTCGCCTCCTTGGGGTGAATATCCATCCGGCCTGACCCAGCCCCAGGTGAAGCCGGAACCGACCCATAGAATTGCAGCGGGTCCTTATAGAGACAGACATCGGAGCACGTCCCCGACGGGGGGAGATGTGCGAAGGCGAGGACGGGGAGGCTCTGAGTGGGACGCCGTGACCCGTTCTGGAAATGCCAGCAGCAGCGCCCCCTCCCCACGCAGGGCTCAGGGAGGCCTCCCTGGGGGCAGCGTCCAAGGAGCTCCTTACCCCGACACCAGGTAGGACTTGAGGGCGCTGATGATGACAGAGGAGTCGTTCAGTTGTTGCTGGAGGAGAAGAGGGTGATTTAGATGGGGATAGGGGTGGAGGGGGGCTGGGGGGTGGAGAGCTCTAAGCAACACCGTGCCCAGGCATTCCTCAGAAACGGGCCGGGGGGACCAGGGTACTATTGGTCCGCTCCTGGGGGGTGACCCCTATAACCCATGTCCACTGAGCTCTGCCCACCCCCGGGATACAGCCCCCCTCTCAGGGCAGCTGATCAGAAGGGAGACCCACGTGTGGTAATGGGGAGGAGGGTGTGGGGAGGACCCAGGGTCTAGTCCAGGGGTCCTCCAACTTTTTAAACAGGGGGCCAGTTCACTGTCCCTCAGACCATTGGAGGGCCGGACTATAGTTTAAAAAAAAACTATGAACAAATTCCTATGCACACTGCACATATCTTATTTTGAAGTAAAAAAACCAAAATGGGAACAAATACAATCTTTGTATTTGCATGTGGCCCACGGGCCATCGTTTGAGGACCCCTGGTCTAGGCCCTGCCTGCTCCACCTACCTGGCCTCCAGGGCATGAGGAGCAGGGTGGATGCCAGAAGCTACACACGAGGAGCCAGGCATTCCCTACAACCTGGAGAATGGTCCTCTGTTGACTGAGGAAGAAGCCCAGAGAGGCTAAGTGACTGGCCCCAAGTCACACAGCCGGGGAGGGGCAGAGCCACATTGTGAACCCAGGCCTCGCTGATTTCAGAACCCACACTGCTAAGCTCTGTGGTGCTCTGATCCCGTAGACCAGGCTGGTGTCTGGTGTTGGTGGGGAAGGATGGCAGCCTACATTTACTGAGCACCTACTGTATACCAGCTACTTTCCCTTCATTGTCCTCAGCTGAGGCCAAGAGCCCGCGTTCCTTCCAGGGCTGACTCGGGGAGGACCCCAGGACCCCCCAGGACATGGTGGGGGCCCCGAAGCTCACCAGGCTCTCTCCTTCCTGGGCCAGCAGGATGGGCACCTTCCTGTAGGTGGAGAACTTGATCTCCGCCCTCCGCACAGGGTTCACCTCCACCACCTGGTAGGGCAGGGCGTGGAAGTCGAGGAAGGCGCGGACCTTGCTGCAGAAGGGACACGTTTTGTACTGGTACAGAGTCAGCTGCAGGCGGTCGGACAGGGAGAGCTGGATGGGGAGGGGGCAGAAGGACAGGGGCTTCTGAGGCCTGTTTCCCAGGCCCTGCCCCCAAACCCAGGCCCTGCCCCAAGCAAACTTGTTTCCCAGAGGAGCCTTCTAAGATGACCCTGAGAAAATGGGGAGGAATAGGGGGGCGGCAGGGAGGAATGAACACTGGAGGCTCAGCCTCAATCCAGTGGCCCCCATCCCTTCCCCAGCGTGGCCAGAGTGGGGTCTACCTCCAGTCTCCAAGGGGAAGGATTGTATCGGGGCCTTGGGCCAGGATCTGGGTCCTGCACGTTCTGCAGGAAAGCACCATGTGAGCTCGCTGCAAATTCTTGTTTGAAAGTCACAGCTGCAGTCCACGGCCCTCAATGCTCAGGTGGGAAACTGAGGCTGGACCCGTGGAAGTGAGCAGGGAGATGCAGAGAACTCTACACCCCTCCCACGCCCCCGACACCCTGGGTGCAGGAATATGTGGGTGGATGGGGACGGGGGGAGGGGGGCACCCCAGAGAAAGGCTGTGCTGGTGCAATGTACAAAGGATGGCACGGGCAGCTGGGCCACCACCTGGCTGGGGGAAACACGACCACGTCCCTTCCTGTCTTGGGACCTGGAATCTAAGGGTCATCGGTTCCATAAAAAATGCTAATAATAATATCCTATACGCCCTGACCGGTTTGGCTCACTGGATGGAGCGTTGGCCTGCAGACTCAAGGGTCCCAGGTTCGATCTGGTCAAGGGCATGTACCTTAGTTGCAGGCACATCCCCAGTGGGGATGTGCAGGAGGCAGCTGATCGATGTTTCTCTCTCATCGATGTTTCTAACTCTCTATCCCTCTTCCTTCCTCTCTGTAAAAAAAAAAAAATCAATATATTTTAAAAAAATATCCTATATAATAAAAGCGTAACATGCAAATCGACCCAACTAAGGAACAACTAGTGGAATGACCGGTTGCTATGACGCACCCTGACCACCAGGGGGTAGCCGCTCAATGCAGGAGCTACCCCCAGCCCACAGGCCCCCAGCCAGCCAAGGAGGGTGCCAGCAGGGGACCCCTGATTGCCCTGCCAATCACCCTGCCGGTCACCCCACAGATTGGCCCTGATCACCCGCCAGGCCTAAGGACCCTACCAGTGCACAAATTCTGTGCACTGGGCCTCTAGTCAGTAAATAAATACACCACCTTAGGATTTGAAGACGATGGGGGCCAACAAAATGTTGGGAATGGGATAAACTGAAAGAGGCTCTTTCTCTTTTCTGTGATCTCAAAATCTCCCCATTATAAAGTCTTTAAACAAGTTAGAAACACAACTTTAAGACAAAGACAATTCCAGTTAGCAGGCAGCAGCCGCGGCCCCATTTCACAGATGAGGACGCTGAGGACTTGGAGACAAAACCAAGTCACTGGCCCAAGGTCACGAGCGGACAGTGGAGGCGCTCCTGACCCGGCCGCTACCGAAGTTGAGCGGGGCGCAGCCCGGCCTACCTGCGCGGCGGAGGGCTGGGCGCGGAGATCCTGGGCGCGCAGGTGCCACCGCGCGGTGTAGTACAGCCCCACAGCGCCCCCCAGGGCCAGAGCCG
>NW_006294400.1:1267090-1268906 GCF_000327345.1 Myotis davidii | reverse complement strand
AGAGCGCCCGCGGGGCCACAGCACTCGTGCTGCCTGGGCCATGTTCTCTCTACCGGCGCCGCGGGCGGGCGCGCGAGACCAAGACCGCCGGGCTTAGACTTCCCTTAAAGGGCCGGGTGTCTGGTGAACGGCAGGTTGCCGGGGCAACAGTGACGCCGAGCGAGAGGCACAGAGAGGCACAGCCGTTGCAGGTTGGGCCCAGCTTTCATACTCTTCGCAGAGCCGCAGAAACACCTCCGGGGGTGTCTGCGAGTCGCTAAGTGCCCCGGCTCCTCAATACGTAGATGAAATGGTTCTCGGTGGTGACCCGGGCGCCAGCCTCTGCTCGGCCACACAGCTCCCGGGGTGGCCTCTGAGTCCCAACATTGGCCGTAACATGTGGTTAGTCATTTCTGCCTCATGCACCCAATCGAAAGAGACTGAACCCTTCGGAGCGTCAGGGAGTCACGGCTTCGGGTCCTTGAGGGCCGCGAAACCACCAGATCGACTAACAGCAGGAGGGCGCCAGAGACTCAGCTCTTTCTGCCCTCCCGCGCCGCTGCACCGCGTCTCCTACGGCTTGAACCATAAAATCTTCCCTACATATTGGGGACCTTTAGGAAACCAGGTGTCTAAGATTGCGCCCACGCAGAGGCGCCGGCTCTCCCACCCGCAAGTCCCCAGAGGTTGGATGGGGCAGATGGGGGAGGAATGAGGGTCCCAGTCTGCACCTACCCTCTGCCGGGATGGCTCGCCCTGGTTGGGGGCCCCAGATTCCGCCATCCAGGCTTCTCCGCGGGCAGACCCGAGTTGGCCCCGCCTTGCGGCCAAGGTCTGCGGGGAGGACTGGTTACGGGTGAGAAGGGGCGGGGTCTGGTGGCGGGGACAGCAAGGACCTCTGCTCGCGGTGCGGGCCCGAGAGCCTGGCTGGTACCAGGCTGGACGGGGCCGGGGTGCTGGAAGGGGGCGTGGTGGCTTCCCCCGCTTTACTTCGCCAGGTCCCACAGTTTCAGCTTCCACCAGGGCTCTCGGTCCGCACGAGGTCGCCGCGTTCCATCATCGCGCGGTCCTGGAAGAGCCTGAGCCCGCCACGTCGGGCCCCCTAGGGGACCTGGGCTTGCCGGTGACTCAGGGGGACTGCAGGAACGACCTGTCGCTTTCTCCGGGCACCTTCCTGGGAAGAGGAGTCGGGGCGGGATAGGGGTTTGTGAGGGACCGCGGAGCCCTCCCACCCCTCGCTCCTGGGTGGGTTGTGGCTGCAGACTCCCGTCTCGGTGAGCTCTTGCGAGTGGGTCTCTGGAAGCCTCACACCGAGAACTGTTACAGAAGCGGGGGGAACGGGCGCCGCTTGCGCACACCTGTCACCTGGCTCAGCGCCGTGGGACCACACCCCGCAGCCAGGCGGTCCAGGTCATCACCAGCAGTGATCAGTCCCGTGGGTAGCGTCTTCCCCTGATGTGATGTGGAACAAATGGCACTCGACCTCTGGAGTTTTCCTCCTAAAACTCATAACCCCAGGCTAATCCTGAGAAGAACGCCTGACCAGTCCCAACAGGGAGAGATTCTGCAAAATCCATGAGCAGTGCCCCTCAAAGCTGTCAAGGTCATCAAGACCAAGGAAAGGCTGCCGCTGGTGTGGCTCAGTGTTTGAGCATCGATCTGTGAACCAGGTCAGGGTTCAGTTCTCGGCCAGGGCACATGCGGGAATTGAGGGCTCGGTTCCCAGAAGGGTGTGTGCAGGAGGAAGCGAGTCAATGATCTCTTTCATCACTGGTGTTTCTATCCCTCTCTCTTCCTCTCTGAGATCAATAAAATAAGGAAAGTCTGAGCAACTGTA
>NW_006294400.1:1266709-1266921 GCF_000327345.1 Myotis davidii | reverse complement strand
CCCCCACTGCCGCCACTTCATCTCCTCCCTGCGGGGAAGCAGGGCACGGGGCTGGCCAGGGGGCGTCCTCAGCCGGGGCCTGGGTGGGGGGCAGGCCCACTATCTAGCCCGCCCAGTGCATGATGGGAGCCGTGGCCTGGGCAGCGGGTCCTTATAGAGACCCAGCCCAGCTCTGGTGGCCTCCCTCGCTGCTCACCCCGCACAGCATCTCG
>NW_006294400.1:1266281-1266677 GCF_000327345.1 Myotis davidii | reverse complement strand
GGCAAAGACAGAAAATGTCAACTTACTTATTTGTAATGAATGAACAGATGCAATTAGGTCTTAAAGCTTATTGCACACCTCAAACATGGATTTCTTACGTTTTTGCTCTGTCAAATATCAAGGTAAAATCCTGTAGTCTTTCCTATTACACCAATAAAAATGACACAAACCTCAGTATTCCCTACCCCTTGCTCTCCGCTTTGTTTTCTCTCCTTAGTACTTATCACCTTTCAGTATACCATATGATTGATCTTCTCCGTCTCTCTTCATTGAACACTAACCTTTACTTTGGACACTGTTCTCATGACCTTTTCTTATTATAAAACACACACTTGAGGCTGTGCATGTGCCTCGTTTATTGTGAGCCCGACAAGGCATTGAGAGCCTGTTTCACGC
>NW_006294400.1:1263743-1266262 GCF_000327345.1 Myotis davidii | reverse complement strand
GGGGGGGGGGGGGGGGGGGGGGCTTCCGAGTGTCCAGACTATTCAGCCAGGATTGCTTTTCAGATGGATCCTCCCCAAGACCCCTCAGGCCACGGAAAGACCAGTCACCCCTCTCTGCCTGCCCTCACGGAGCAGAACCCCTTCCAGGCAGCCTCCCCTCTCTGCTCTCCAGCCCGGCCCTGGCCCCACTCCACTGGCCCAGGTAGGCCCCTTCTCCGGAACCCTGACCCTGTCCTCACTGCCTGTCTCAGCCTTGCTCAGGATGCTCTCCGCCAGAGGGGGAGGCTCAGCCACAGACCCAACCACATCTGAAATAAACACTTAGTTCCCAACAGGAGGAGGAGCCCAGCTGGGACCCCCCTCCCCACTTCCTCAACCACTGAGATGAATGGGGAGGGGGAAGGGGCACTCAGGCAGATGTCAGTTCTCATTTAACCTGCCCCCTAGGCTGGGCATTCTCCTGGTGCATCCTGGGCACGGAGGATGCAAAGATAGAAAAAGCCTTTCGTGAGAGCCAGATCCAACCCCACACAAGCCACCTTTGCTGGTGTCCAACAGACGCCCAGCGTGGGCCCAGGGAGCAAGGAGCAGGGAGTGACCTGGCAGTAGCTGAGGTGGAGGTGCCCTCCCCTCGGTGCTGGGGCGACAGCCCAGGCAGGAGCGGTGCAGAGCTGCGAGGAGCAGAGGCCATGATGGGCACTCTGTCCAGCTCCACGGAGCCCAGCACCCACCCGCCCCAGCTGGATGCCTGCAGCCCACTGCGGACCCTGCTCAGAGCCGTGGCCTCCGGTCCCCATCCTGGTCCTCAGGGGTCCGCTCACCTGCGTGAGTCCAGGCCCCAGAGAGACGGCAGGAGCGGCCGGATAAGGGACATGCTTGGGCCAGGCACCGAGCACCAGGAGCAGGAGACTGCCCTGGACCCGGACCTTGTGGCAGAGCCTACTGCCCCCTGCCCCATGGACCCCTCTATGGGGAGGAATCCCGTGGGCGTGTGGCCGGGGATGTGGGAGGGGCTGCCTTTTAGAGCTTTTCCATAAACAGGGTCCCCAGCAGCTGGAAGGGGCAGGAGCCAGGAAATGCTCATGTGAGCCCAGCTGAGTCCCGAGCTGAGAGATGGGCATGGGGGCTGGAAAGCTGCTTCTAGAAACTGGAGAGTCCAGCCAAGGCCCAAGAGAAGCAGGCCTTTCCCCTCCTGCGTGTTTGGACCTGCAGTGGCCAAGGGGGGCCCATCTGGGGACACCAAGAGCCCCCGCTGCTGGGACTGGCCTCCGGGGGCATCGGCTTCTCCTCCACGTGGTCCGGGGTGCCTAGAAGCCTAGTGACCGCTGCCAGGGCCCCCTTGCCCAGGCCTCCGGCACGTCAGAGGGTATTGTTGTTCCCCAACCACCCATGGCTGAGCGCGGCTCACACGTTTCCGGGGACCAGTCCAGGGCGTTAGACTGGATTCCTGACATGCTGTCAGCACAGGGGACGCTCGCTGCCTCCCGGAAGGGATTAGACTCGGCCCGGGGCCTGGGCCCTGCGGTTGGGAGAACAGGCCACTGTGTCCGTGGGAGCCTCGCGTCCCGGGCCTGTGGAGAGGGGAGGGCCACCTGCCAGCCAGGGGGAGCGGGAGGGTGTCCGGAGCCGCCAGATTTCTCCTGGCTTCTCGCCACAGAGAAACCCACGTGTAGCTGGTGTGCCGCTCCTGCCATTGCTAAATGGACCCGGAGTGGGACTTGGCCGTGGCCCAAAAGCTTCCGTGCGGCTTGTGATGGGCCAAGGGGAAGCGGTGCGGGCCATTCTGAAGCCCTGTGCCTAGGGATTGCCCAGCTCTGGGCAGGGTGAACCTGAGAGTCCCTCCTTGACCAGGTGCCCAGGCCCAGGGGGAAGCGGGTGGCCGAGGAGCGGGGCCTCCAGGGTCCCATCCACCCTGGCGCCCTCGGAGTCAGCCTGTGCCCACACAGGAGTCTACCCCGCACCCCTCACCCAGCCCCAGTGCTGCCAGCTGTGCGAGGCGGTGCCTGCTGAGCGGACCCTGTCCCAAAAGCCCTGCTGACTCTGAGGCGGTGGCACAGCTTTCCCCTCTCACCCCGCCCGCCCGCAGGGCCCCTGCCTTCCTGAGGCAGAAGCAAGAAGCACCCTCGGCCGGTCCCCTGCCCTCCAGTCCAACCAGCCCAGCACTGAGTCTGCCCCGGTGGCGGCCATGACTGTCCTGGGACCCCTGCTGTTTCCCAAAGGGGTCCCCGTACATGGAGGGCAAGGAGAGGGCAAGGAAAGAGGCCACTCCAGGTGGGCAGGTGCAGTTAGTCGGCAAGGGAACTCACCGGGCTGGTCTTGGGCACGGAAGACAAGTAGCTCCACAGTCGCCGCCAGAATCTTATTTATAGAGAGGCCTTCACGGGGCTCAGGCACATACACATCAGAGGGTCAGTAACACAGGGCACTCAGGGCTGCACTGACGGGGAGAGGAGTGGGCAGGGATCACAGCATGTGAGGGGTGGGCAGGGATCACAGGGGGTGAGGGGTGGCTGCTGGTT
>NW_006294400.1:1247808-1256499 GCF_000327345.1 Myotis davidii | reverse complement strand
TAAAAAAAAAAAAAAGGCAACATGGTATCCTGGATGGGATCCTGAAACAGGAAAAGGACATTATGTACAAATTCCCCAAGGAAATCTGAATGAAGTATGGACTTTAGTTAATAATGTATCAAAAGTGGTTCATTAATTGTAACATGTCACACTAATATAAGATGTTAAGAATAAGGGAAACGATGCAGGATATATGGGAGCTCTGCAAACTATTTTCACAATTTTTCTATAAATCTGAAACAAAATTCAGAGTTTATTTTTTAAAACTTGTCTAATTGTGCTCTTCGAATATATTGCATGGCTGGTGTTCTCTTTGTGGGGAGATTTGTTAATAACTTGCCAACTCTGTGGATGTTTTAGGGCCTCTCTCTCTTTTACTTCATGAATCCACAAGTTTGAGTATTTCCCATTTCATTACCTATAACATTGTCTTCCCCTTTAATGTCTGTAAAACCTAGTTATAGATTTTAAAATTTCTACTTCTGTCTATTTGTGTCTTATACCTTTCTGTGTTGAGAATAATTTTTTCCCCAAATGTCTACTTATGTTATTAGTGTTTTTCAGGAGTCAACTTTTGGCTTTGATATTCCTAATGTATCTTTGTATTTTATTAATTTCCACTCTTCATTTGCTTCTGCCTTCTATTTTCTTTGGGTTTATTCCGTAGTTTCTTTTCTAAATTTTTTACTTTGGACACTGTTCTCATGACCTTTTCTTATTATAAAACACACACTAGTCACCCGCTGCCCGGGCACCTCTTGCCCAGTCCTCGGGCACATCAGAGGGTATTGTTGTTCCCAACCACCCGTGGCTGAGCGCGGCTCACACGTTTCCGGGGACCAGTCCAGGGCGTTAGACTGGATTCCTGACATGCTGTCAGCACAGGGGACGCTTGCTGCCTCCCGGAAGGGATTAGACTCGGCCCGGGGCCTGGGCCCTGCGGTTGGGAGAACAGGCCACTGTGTCCGTGGGAGCCTCGCGTCCCGGGCCTGTGGAGAGGGGAGGGCCACCTGCCAGCCAGGGGGGGCGGGAGGGTGTCCGGAGCCGCCAGATTTCTCCTGGCTTCTCGCCACAGAGAAACCCACGTGTAGCTGGTGTGCCGCTCCTGCCATTGCTAAATGGTCCCAGAGTGAACTTGGCCGTGGCCCAAAAGCTTCCGTGCGGCTTGTGATGGGCCAAGGGGAAGCGGTGCGGGCCATTCTGAAGCCCTGTGCCTAGGGATTGCCCAGCTCTGGGCAGGGTGAACCTGAGAGTCCCTCCTTGACCAGGTGCCCAGGCCCAGGGGGAAGCGGGTGGCCGAGGAGCGGGGCCTCCAGGGTCCCATCCACCCTGGCGCCCTCGGAGTCAGCCTGTGCCCACACAGGAGTCTACCCCGCACCCCTCACCCAGCCCCAGTGCTGCCAGCTGTGCGAGGCGGTGCCTGCTGAGCGGACCCTGTCCCAAAAGCCCTGCTGACTCTGAGGCGGTGGCACAGCTTTCCCCTCTCACCCCGCCCGCCCGCAGGGCCCCTGCCTTCCTGAGGCAGAAGCAAGAAGCACCCTCGGCCGGTCCCCTGCCCTCCAGTCCAACCAGCCCAGCACTGAGTCCGCCCCGGTGGCGGCCATGACTGTCCTGGGACCCCTGCTGTTTCCCAAAGGGGTCCCCGTACATGGAGGGCAAGGAGAGGGCAAGGAAAGAGGCCACTCCAGGTGGGCAGGTGCAGTTAGTCGGCAAGGGAACTCACCGGGCTGGTCTTGGGCACGGAAGACAAGTAGCTCCACAGTCGCCGCCAGAATCTTATTTATAGAGAGGCCTTCACGGGGCTCAGGCACATACACATCAGAGGGTCAGTAACACAGGGCACTCAGGGCTGCACTGACGGGGAGAGGAGTGGGCAGGGATCACAGCATGTGAGGGGTGGGCAGGGATCACAGGGGGTGAGGGGTGGGCAGAGGGCACAGGGGGTGAGGGGTGGGCAGAGATTTGCAGGCACCTGGCCTCGGTCTGCTCATGCTGCAGACCCTGTCCTACCCCTTCACAATTCATACCAGGGAGCATGGGCCATCTACTCCCTGGCTTTAAGAGTGTACTCAGCCCCAACTGGTTTGGCTCAGTGGATAGAGCATGGGCCTGTGGACTCAAGGATCCCAGGTTCGATTCTAGTCAAGGGCATGTATTTGGTTGCGAGCACATTCCCAGTAGCGGGTGTGCAGGAAGCAGCTGATCGATGTTTAAAGTCTACCCAATGACTCCTTCGTGATCTAGGGTACTGCCCCTCCCAAGTTATCTTTGGGGCTCCACCATCAGTCTCCCCCACATCCAACAGTCACCAAAGGCTCGAAGATTCCTTTTAAGGTCAAAGAGAGTGGCTGGGTGGAGTCCTGGCCCGCTGGCAGGGAGGAGAGGTGGGGGGTGGGGGGCGGCACGGTGCCTGGAGGGCACGCGGGTTTGGTGGCCACATCGTGGAAGCTTTGCTCATCTC
The DNA here is from genome assembly GCF_000327345.1 of Myotis davidii. NCBI lineage: Eukaryota > Metazoa > Chordata > Mammalia > Chiroptera > Vespertilionidae > Myotis > Myotis davidii. The sequence continues at coordinate 1,254,038 of NW_006294400.1, read as the reverse complement.
TACTTCCTGCCCTTTCGTCACCCACACAGGCAGCCCGGCCAGGGCCTGAGGGGCTTCTCGGTCAGGATAGCCAAGGCTGCAGCCCACCAGCTCAGAACCCGCCCAAAGCCTCTTCTCTTGGGACTGCTGCCCGGAGCCCGGCTGGGGGTGCTGGGGTAAAAAATCAATAAAATATATTATTAAAAAAAGGCTATCCAGTGACTGCTTGGTGATCCAGGGCACTGCCCCTCCCTAGTTAAAATTCTTTGGGGCTCCACCGTCAGTCTCCCCCATATCCAAGTCACCAAAGGCTCAAAGAACCCTTTTAAGGTCAAAGAGAGTGGCTGGGTGGAGCCCTGGCCCGCTGGCAGGGAGGAGAGGTGGGGGGTGGGGGGCGGCACGGTGCCTGGAGGGCACGCGGGTTTGGTGGCCACATCGTGGAAGCTTTGCTCATCTCTACTTCCTGCCCTTTCGTCACCCACACAGGCAGCCCGGCCAGGGCCTGAGGGGCTTCTCGGTCAGGATAGCCAAGGCTGCAGCCCACCCATCAGCTCAGAAGCCGCCCAAAGCCCATTCTCTTGGGACTGCTGCCCGGAGCCCGGCTGGGGGTGCTGGGTCCAGAGCGGCAGGTGGTGGGTAGAGCCACGGGTCCCTGTCAGTGTCCTGAGGCCCGGACACCCCAGATCCCCCTCAGGTCAGACTGCAGGCAGCCTCTGTCCTCACAGTGGCATCAGGAGCCATAGCCCAGGGGCTGAGCCCGTCACCTCTCCCAGGGACAGCCAGCGCCCCAGGGAGGAGCCTGCTCGCCAGGACGGAGTGGGATCAGCCATGGCAGGAACACTTCTGGGGACCCAGGCCTGGGCGGCTGGACTGCACAGACCAAGGCTGTGGCCAGAGATGGTGAGTGGTCTCAGCGACCCTCAAGGGCGAGCCAAGTCCTGCACTCCCTGGGAGCCGAAGCCCAGGTGTCAGAGTAGTAGGTGGGGAGCAGCTTCAGGCCCAGCCCAGCCAGCAGTGCGCACCCCTCACTGTCCCGGCTCCAGGATGCAGCTGAGCCGCTCCATGTGCGGCTGGAGCGCCCAGCCTGGGGTCTCGGGGCCCACAGGGGGGCCACTCCTGCACATGGGGCACGGAAGGGTGAGGGGCAACTCAAGGTGGGGGCCCTTCCAGATGAGCGTCTGAGGAAGGGGTCTCCCCTGTGCCAGGGCTGGCGGGGGGAGGCCTCTGAGAGCTCAGAACACTATGTCCTTCCCTGTCAGGAATGTTCACTTCCAGCTGCCCCACCCTTCCCTGCACCTTCTGAGAACAAGGAAACAGGGCCTCCTCTGCATTGAGAACCAGGAAACAGGGCCTCCTCTGCATTCGCTGTGCGAGGATCTCACTGCACTTCCAGCTGCCCACCCTCCACACACACCCCCCCGCCACCCCGCCTTGGCCCAAGCAGGGACTCCTGGAGGTCAGAGGTGACAGATCGGGGCCACTGAACACAAACAGAGTGGAGGGAAGGGCAGGAGAGTGTGCCAGGGGCCCCTGTCCCTGCAGAGGTGTGGCGCTCTGGGGAAAGTCCCCCGGTTCCCCAGCTGCCCCACCCTTCCCTGCACCTTCTGAGAACCAGGAAACAGGGCCTCCTCTGCATTCGCTGTGCGAGGATCTCACTGCACTTCCAGCTGCCCACCCTCCACACACACCCCCCCGCCACCCCGCCTTGGCCCAAGCAGGGACTCCTGGAGGTCAGAGGTGACAGATCGGGGCCACTGAACACAAACAGAGTGGGGGGAAGGGCAGGAGAGGTGTGGCACTCTGGGGAAAGTCCCCCGGTTCCCCCCTGGCCTTCCTGCCTCTCCACCATGCACAATCCTGACCGTGGAGAAAGGGCCAGAAATCTCACCGAATGTTCCGTAAGGTAGAGGAGTTGCTGGCAGTTACCTCACCCTTCCTGAATTTGGCAAAGGACATACCACTCCGCCCCGGGGGGGAGCGGGAGAGCGGGGACCATAAATAGGGCCCCCAGGCAGCCTCCTCACTCGCCTCTTCCTCCTTCACCACCTGCCCGGCTCAGTAGCTGCCCAGTTGCCTCAGCCCGCAACCATGCCCCCGCGGTCTCCTGTGGCTGGGCCTCACCCTCCTGGGGGCCCTGCAGACCCAGGCCCGGGACTCCATCCCAAACCTGATCCCAGCCCCACCTCTGTCCAGGGTCCCGCTGCAGCCAAACTTCCAAGATGACCAGGTAAGGAACCTGGGGGGCAGCTGTGGGGAGGCCCCCCGGAACAGTGGGAGCAGAAGGGCCGAGTCTTAGAGAACATTTAGGACGGGAAGGGCCCAGGTTTCAGCTCAGCCTGCCCTTATGCCTCCTGATGGAAACCATGTTCCCACCCCCATCTCCACCCTCACCCCAGCCTGGCTGACCTGCCTAGGTCCACCTTCTCTCCCGTAATCCCCACAGTCCCTGCCAGGTGGGGACATCTTCAGTCCCACTGCCCACGGGTCACACCATCCCTGCCAGACTCCGGGCTCCCTCTGGCCCACAGCCTCCATCTCCTGCTGGCTTTCTCAGTGCGGGCCCAGTGCAGGCCCAGTGCAAGCACAGTGCAGGCCCAGAGCAGGCCCAGTGCAAACCCAGTGCGGGCCCAGTGTAGGCCCAGTGCAGGCCCAGTGCAAACCCAGTGCGGGCCCAGTGCAGGCCCAGTGCAGGCCCTCAGGCCCAGAGCAGCCTAGTGCAAGCGCAGTACAGGCCCAGTGGAGGCCCAGTGCAGGCCCAGTGCGAGCCCAGTGCTAGCCCAGAGCAGCCTAGTGCGGGCCCAGTGCAAGCGCAGTGCGGGCCCAGTGGAGGCCCAGTGCAGGCCCAGTGCGAGCCCAGTGCAGGTCCAGTGCGGGCGCAGTGCGGGCCCAGTGCAGGCGCAGTGCAGGCCCGAGTCCCCATCAGGAGTCCTGCGGCCCTGGTGGAGGCGCTCCTGGTTCTGAGCCAGCCGCCCAGAGATGGGTGCAGAGATCTGTTGGGGCCCCTGGGCCCAGTGCAAGCACAGTGCAGGCCCAGAGCAGCCTAGTGCAAGCGCAGTACAGGCCCAGTGGAGGCCCAGTGCAGGCCCAGTGCGAGCCCAGTGCAGGTCCAGTGCGGGCGCAGTGTGGGCCCAGTGCAGGCCCAGTGCAGGCCCAGTGCAAACCCAGTGCGGGCCCAGTGCAGGCCCAGTGCGGGCCCAGTGCAGGCCCAGTGCGGGCCCAGTGCAGGCCCAGTGCGGGCCCAGTGCAGGCCCAGTGCAGGCCCGAGTCCCCATCAGGAGTCCTGCGGCCCTGGTGGAGGCGCTCCTGGTTCTGAGCCAGCCGCCCAGAGATGGGTGCAGAGATCTGTTGGGGCCCCTGCGGCCCACTCGGCCTGTCACCCGCCCCCTGCAGTTCCAGGGGAAGTGGTACGTCGTGGGCCTGGCAGGGAATATCATTTCAAAGGAAGACCAAGGGTTTAAGATGTACACCACCAACTATGACCTGAAAGAAGACCGCAGCTACAATGTCACCTCCACCCTGCTCAGGTGAGAGCCCCACCTCCCGGGAGCATGGGAACCTGGGGGCTGCGTGGAGGAGGGGCTCTGAGAGACAGACTGATGTCCCGGCCGAGCGGACAGGCAGTCACTCATCCTCTCCTCAGCACTGGACTCAGAGACCTGTGTCCTCCTTCCTTCTTCCCTTCATTACGTCAGCATTTGCTGGTCCCTTCTGTGCACACAGACAGCAGGAGGGACACACAGACAGCAGGGGGGACACACAGACAGGAAGAGGGACACACAGACAGCAGAAGGGACACACAGACAGCAGGAGGGACACACAGACAGCAGGAGGGATGCACACGGACAGTCCTCAGGAAACAAGGCAGAGAGCAGGGGAGTCCGGAGTGGGAGGAGGGTCCCTGGGCCCAGCCTGGAACCCCGCCAGGACCTCACTGGGGGGTTCCTGGGAGGTGGCCTCTTGACTGGGCTTTGAGGGAACCGATCTGCCTTGGAAGGAGGGGCAGGGGGTTCATGGCAGCGGCTGGTGGACTCCGAGTAAGAGACAGCCGCTCCTTCGGGCAGCAGCGAGCCATGAACAGCCTGGCCGGGGTGGGCACCACACTGCTGGGGCCTCAGGCACCGGCACCCAAGGGATCTGGTGAGAAGACAGGGCCCCTCTGGTTGCAGGGGGAAGAGGAATGGTGGGGTGCCAGGCTCACCAGCTCCTGTGGGTTTCTGGCTCTGGTACCTGGAGGCTGGGGGCTGGAGCATTTGGGCACAAGGGGCATAAGAAGGACAGGTTTGGGGAGATCGGCTCGCGGGTGCCAGGGACATGGCGAGATGAATCGCCCAGGAGGGGTTACAGTGGGAAACAGCAAGACAAGAGGAGGGGACAAAGGCCCAGGTGGGGAGGACACAGGAAGGCCGCCGAGGGGAGACAGCCCTGCAGACGGAAGGACAGTGGGTGCTGGAGGCAGGGCCCGGGCAGGGCAGCGGGGAGAGCACAGAGGGACAGACCGGGCCTCCTGCTGCAGCGGGGATGGGCTGGGCCGGACCCAGGGCTGTGGAATCCCAGCCCCTCCAGCGGCAACCCTGGCTCCCACCTCATCCAGCCCAGGGAGGCCAAGCCTGCGTCTCCCCTCACCCACACCTCTCCCACTCCCACAGGAACCAGCGCTGCGACTACTTTGTCAGAACTTTTGTCCAAACTTCCCAGCCCGGCCAGTTCAGCCTGGGCAACATAGAGGGTGAGTCCTGAGTGATGCGGGCCCTGGGGTTGGGGTCCCAGGCGTGGGGTCCTCCCAGAGGGGGAACAGGCCTCCCTGCACCTCCGCACAGAGGCCGTCCTGTGAGGGTGGGGGAGGAGGGAGCTGCTCTGTCTAACCAGCCAGGGCTGTCCACCCCGCAGCTTACCCTCCACTGCAGAGCTACACCGTGCGAGTGGCGGCCACCGACTACAACCAGTTCGCCATGGTGTTCTTCGAGTATGTTTCCCAAAACCAGAAGTCCTTCAAGATCACCCTCTACGGTGGGTCTTCAACCACCCTGGGGGACCCCGCTCCTGTCCCATCCGAGGGAGGGAAGGGCCCATCCCCACCATCCCCCGAGGCCCCCTCCAACGTTATCTCTGCCCCAAGTCCCCGGGAGGCCAGGGAACGAGGGCTTTCCGCAGACCCCCACGAGGAAGGGGTCTGAGGCTCATTCATCCATTCAACAATATTCATGGAGTGTCTCCCGGCTACTCGCCGGCCATCTTGGCCACAGGACGGACCAAGGAGCTGCCCCCTGAGCTGAAGGAGAACTTCATCCGCTTTGTCAAATCCCTGGGCCTCACCGATGACAACATCGTCTTCCCTGTCCCAATCGGTAATGCCAGCAGGGGAGAGGAGAGGGGGGTCTGGGACTGATGACGTCCCACCAGGGAAACGGGGAAGGAGGCCCGCTCCCCTCTAGTCCCTGCAGCCCCTGGGAGCCACTTTGGGTTCAGAAAGACCTGCCCCAGCCCAGGGTCTGCGGGGCCCCCGGGGGTCTGGGTCCCAAGGACTCTCCCCTGAGAGGTGACTTGGGCCAACCCAGATGAGCTGTTCAGGCCGGGCCAAGCTTCCCAGTCTCATTGCCTGGGCCCCCTTCCCCTATAGCCCAGGTCCTGCTGTTCTGGGCCACCTCCCCTCCCCCCTCCCCCGGGGCTTGCTCACCACTGAGTTGGGAGGTCAGCCTGGCCAGGGCAGGGGCTGTACCCAGGCCACTCACAGAGCCACCGGCCTCCCCAAGGCTGAGGGGCTGCCAGGGCTCATCAGGTCAGCGGGCAGGAGACTGCGGTGCCCAGCAGGCAGCTGGGCCTCGTTTGAGTCCTTGAGAACAAGTGATGCCCAGGTGTTCTCAGGCCTTTCTCTAGATCCCCTCCCCCATCATCTGCCCCTCTGCTGCCCCAGCCCTGAAGGGAACCCCTAGATCTGCTGCTCCTGGGCCAGGCTGGGGCCTGGGGCAGCCGCGGGGCAGGGCAGGGGTCCTGGTGGTCAGGGGTCACACACACATCCCTGCCTATTGTGACGAACTTTCTCCCCCACAGACAAGTGCATCGATGACCAGTGAGCACGTGGTGAGTGTGGATGGGAGGGGGCTGATGGGAGCCAGAGGGCCGCGGCCTGCTGCTCCCCTACCCGGCATTGTCGCCATCGTGACTCCCCTGTGTGCCTCTCAGGTGCCTCCTCTTCCTCCTTCCCGTTGCCTTCATCTCCGCCTCCACCCCAGGTGCCACCCCGCTGCCCCCAC
>NW_006294400.1:1239101-1247738 GCF_000327345.1 Myotis davidii | reverse complement strand
GAACTTGAGTCCATCTTTGACTGAACACCTCCTAAGTCCCAATCCTGGGTCCCCCCCCAAGCCAACGCTAGCCCTCACATGTCCTTGCCTTTGAGGGCTGCCCAGGCCAATGGAAACACTGAGGTCACACCTCATGTCTGCACTCAGCCACTTGCAAGGTCCAACAACAAAGGCCTTGCCAGGGCCAGGGAGCTGGAGGGAACAGGGGAAGCTGGATCCCTCACCAGGGTTCCAACTCACCAAGATCCCTGTGATGTTAGAAGATGGCAGCCAACAGTAGGTGGGACAGGGAATGCCCAGCTTGAGGCTGTGTCAGGCACCGAGGGTCACCAGGCTAGTCCCTTGCTCCTCTGCCAGCCTCCTGTGGGTCCAGTGCTCACCCTCCTGCCCCCACTGGTGAGTGGCAGTACCCATGCTCACCCCATTCAGAGCACTGTCCCTCAACCACCCCTCTTCTCTACGATGATGTCTGGACCACCTGGGGCAGGGCTGGGGGATGCGAAACGGGGGATATGCTGCCAGGGATCCAGATTCCAGAGGCCTGAGGGCCCCAGGCCTGCATCACCACTGGTGGCGCCTGTGTCTGGGGCCTGACAAGCTCCTGCCCACCCGGGCTGCAGCTGTAGCCCCTCTCCACCTGTGCCACACACGGGAACTCCCTCCCCCGCCTCTTCCCCCCTGGCAAGGCCAGAGACCCGAGGAGGCCGGCTTCTGAAGGAACCCCGGCTCCTTCCCCTCACAGACTTGCACACCTGTCCCATTCGCCTTGGCAGGGGCATGGGGAGGTACTGGAGCTGTGAGCAGTCCCAGCCTCAGCCAGCAGGGAGCAGGACAGACCTGGGGCCAGGCCCAACCAGATGCCGCTGTAGCTCGGGGCCAGACTCCAGGGAAAGATGAGTTTAGTGGAGCCTGGACTGAGAGAGGGATGGGGCCATGCCCAAGGCACCCAGCTGCCCCCAGGCACGCTCCTAGCACCCTCTCGGACCCAAAGATTCCTCTCTCTGCCGGAATGGTCCAAGTGCTGTCACCTGCTCCATCAGGGGCACAGGTGCTTCTCAAGGCGGCTGTGAGGGTGTGCCGGCCCCCAGTAGGGAGGAGTGGAGGCTTGGCAGGAGGGTGGCCCATTGGGGGACAGGAGAAAGGATGCCCCCACTTTATAGTCTGGGGTGGGGGTGGGGGTGGTGTCAGCTGACCTGGGTGAGGGACTGGTTCAGTTGAGGCCTCACCTCCACTCCCGTGGTTCAGAGAGAAGGCGGTGGCACTGATGTATGCAAGTCACTCCCAGCTGGAGATCACACGTCTGGGTCCCGCTCAGGAGCGACACTTGCTGGCTGGTGACTGAGCAGGGCTCCCTTTCCCAGCTGGCAAAGGGGTCGAGGTGATGGCAGCTGGGCCAGGCGTATCCCAGGGCCTTTCTTGAGCGACAGCCACACGCAGCACTCCGCCAACCGTGACTCTCCAGGAGGCTGTGAACGAAAATGTCCCGAAACCGTTAGGGGGTCCTTAGAAAGCACGCGTCTCAGATTTCGCCCACGCGGAGGCGCTGCTGGCCCACCCACAGGTCGCCAGCGGCAGGAGGGGCGGAATGGGGATAGAACAGGGGAGCCGGGGTCCCAGGCTGTGCTGCCCCTCCACCCTACTCGCTTGCCGGAGCCTCCACCACCTGGGCTTCCCGGCCAGCAGCCTGGGGTGGCGGGGCCGGGAGAGAGCGAGGACCCTTTTGCTGCCAAGGGCCATTTGGATATTTACACCATCATTCACTTAACCCCGCCCCCCCCGCCTTCCGCCCGGCGCGGGCTACGGCGTGACGGTCGCGGCGTTTCAGCGTCTCGTGGCCTCTGCGGCGCCCGAGCCCGCGATGTCGGGCCCCAATATGGGAATGCCGGTGGTACCGAGCACGGAAGACGAGGATGACAGCTTCGGGGAAGCAGGTGACGCGGGGGGACTGCTGAGAGGCCGTTGCTATCTCCGGGTACCTTCCTGGGGAGGGGGGCGGCCCGCATAGGGATGTGGAAGGAAGGAGCCCTCCCATCCCCCGCTCCTGGGTGGGTTGCAGGTTCCTGGCACCTGCCAGTGGGTGTCTGGAAACCCCAGCATTCGAGAACTGTGGGCAGCGGGCCCCATTTTGCAGAAACTGAGGCCGCTGCAGAGACACTCGCGCTTTGGGGGTTTGCTCCAGTGCTGAGCTCGGCCCCTGTGGGGACGTCGGGCCGCTCCGGCCCAGCCCAAGGGCCGTTCGGGTGGGCGCGCGCCTTGCTAAGTCAGCAGCCCCAGCCATCTTTTCTGGTGCGGCCTGGAGCCCTGAATGTGACTTGTTTCCAAAGCAGCCTGTTGTGTGCACGGCGCTGTGGAGGATGGAAGGTGGGTGAGGTGTGGAGAGAGAACCGTCAACTCCCTTCTGACCCTCGGAAGCCTGTTTCCTCATCTGTAAAATAACAATGATTAATCCCTCAGGCATTGAGATGTGTCAGGATTGAATGGGAAAATGAATGAGAAATAGTAGGTTCCAAAATGCAAGTGTTCAGTAAATGGTTATTATTATTCTCTTTAGTGTAATAAAGATTGGGTTATTAGAGTGCAGGATTTAGTAAATGTAGGGTGTGGAGTCTGCATTTTGTTTTGGTAACAGCTTTATTGAGCTATAATTCACATACTATACAACTCATCCATTTAAATTGTACAATTCAGTGGGTTTCACAGTATCCAGAGTGTGCATCTATCACCTCAATAGTTTCATTTTTTAAATATTTTTTTATTGATTTCAGAGAGGAAGGGAGAAGGAGAGAGAGATAGAAACCTCAATGATGAGAATCATTGATCGGCTGCCTCCTGCACGCCCCCTACTGGGGATCAAGCCTGCAACCTGGCCATATGCCCTTAACTGGAATCAAACCCAGGACCCTTCAGCTTGCAGGCTGACGCTCTATCCACTGAGCCACACCAGCGAGGGCATCACCCCAATAGTTTTACAACACTCCCATCACCCAGGGCCTGCGTTTAATAGAGGTAGACCTCCCACGGGAAGAGTGGTGAGCTGGCCGCTTTGCCCTGAACGGTGGCCAGATGTGTGTGTTAAGCTGCATCAGGACGGGCCTCCCAGGAGTCACATTGCGTGGTTGCCGGCCAGTTCACAGCACTTAGCACAGTGGGGAGGAGGGAGGCACAGGCTGGGAATGGGAAGCACCCTTGACACAGATAGAGCCCGGCCCGTGTTGTGGAGACACCGCCGCCCCCGTCCCTCCCTGGCTGTGTCTCTCGACACAGAATGTGCAACGTTGATAATAATGACCAAGTGTTAAGTACTTGCTGCGGCCAGACCCTGTCTGAGTTCTTGATATACTTGAGTCCTCACAGCCACCAGGACTGTCTCTCCCTTTTCCAGAAAGGTTGCAGCAACTTCCTGGGATGGAGCAGAGCTGGGGCTGAAGCCCAGGTGCCCCACTTCCCAGGTCTGCGTCTTGGCTCCAGCCTCCGACTAGCTGGAGGACCCTGCGCAAGTCCTTTCCTTCCTGGCCTCAGTTTCCCCACCTGTACCACAAGGTGGTTGGACTGTGAAGCCCAGCAGACTTCCCAGGCCTCTGGCCTCTGAGGTGTGCCAACTCTGGGGGATGGGCGCTCTTCCTCCAGAATGCAGACACATTTGCATCCATATCCCAGACACCCTCTAGCGCTGGCCTTTTCCAAACACTGCCAGCCACTTCCCCTTGGTCCCAAGCTGGCAGCGGAGTGTATCTGAGTCATGGGCTGGCTCAGAACTGGCTCCCGCAGTGGGCACAGGCCCAGACCTTGGGCCTTAAGGGACATTGTGCTGCTGGGTGCAGGTCAGGAGTGGTTGGGGAGGAGGGAGTGATGATTTCTGGTGGAGATCAGGGAAGGCTTCTCAGAAGAGGTGTTTTGAGCTAGTTGTTAAATGACTGTTGTTGTATTCTGGGTGGCAGGGACAGTCAAGCAAAGGCAGAAGGACTGGAAAGTTAGAGGCTTCATTCATTCCTCTATTCATTCACTCATTCAACAAATGTTCATTGTGTGTCACCGAGGGCCTCAGGGAAACGGCAGTAACACTTCTCACAGAGCTCTGTGGTCTGGTCGGGGAGGCAGACCAGCACAGATGATCACATCCGGAGGGAGGACCCCCGAGGTGTGTGGAAGGGGATTGGGCATAGAGGCCTGATCTCGTCTGGGGTGCTGGGAGGGCTCCCTGTGGTGACAGCCGTGCTGAGATTTGAAGCATGAGTAGGACTCATCCAGGAGAGGAGGGAGGGAGACAGGAGGGGGGACGGTGGGTTCCAGGCAGAGGCAACAGCGTGTTCAAGGAGCCTGAGGTGGGCCAAGGCAGATGTGAGAGAGGAGAGTGGGGTCTTGGAATCTGGGTGCCTTATCGGGGGGGCAAAGGCCATGGAAGAGCTGGCAGGAGGGGCTTGCCTGGGGACAGAGGCCTGGATGGCCCCACTCCGGAATGTGGGCTCTGGCCTCTCGGCAGGTGAAGGAGTGGGAAGGAGACTGGTATCTGGCGGGACTTCCCAGGCAGGACCCTGGCTGAGCCTGGGGTGCTAAGGTATTCTCTCTCCAAAGCCTTCCCTCTTTTTATACCCACCCACTTCCCCACAGTGACACGGCGGCTCAGGAAGGAGTACGGACTTGCCAAAGCCCTTTGGGAGTCAGGCTGGGGGTGGGGGTGGGGGTGAGGGTGTCTGAGCGCTGAGGAGATGGGATCTTGTTTTTTTACGCTGCCATCAACTCCATGTTGGACCAGATCAACTCCTGCCTGGACCACCTGGAAGAGCAGAACGACCACCTCCACGCCCGCCTCCAGGAGCTGCTGGAGTCCAACCGGCAGACGCGCCTGGAGTTCCAGCAGCAGCTCGGGGAGGACCCCGACGACGATGACGACGACGACTACGACTACGACGCCAGCACTTAGGCTCCGGGAGCCTCCAGGCAGCCCTCACCCTGCCTCCAGGGCCAGGCTCCAGCCTGGGCACTCACCACCCGATTAGATGCCTTCTCCAGGGCTGGCCTACAGGTCCCCTGGCGGCTCTGCCTGCCTGAGCCGCTCTTCAGATTCTCCCCTCGGCGTGTACGGGCCACCTCCCACCACCCAGCCTTCCCTCCTGGCGTCGGGTGTGGGCCTGCAACACCCCCACCTTGCCTGCCTGTCCCACTCCCGGGCACGCTCCGCTCTGCCCAGGCCTTGAATGTCCACATTAAATGTGTCTGCGCCTCTGACTGGGTCCTGGATGAGAACCCCGGGGGCCGACAGGTGAACAGAGCTGTCAGGGCGTTCTGGGCCTTGCTCATGGGCCTGGAGGGGGGCGGTTCCTGTTTTCTTTATTTCCGGACACGGTGTCCAGGTGAGGTCGGACTTCCTCCCCCGCTGGAATGCTCCTGGCCGGCAGTGCTTTCCGCCAGGTTGAGACAGCACTGGACATGCTGCGTGACCCCGTGGGATGCACTTAGCTCCTTGGGGCACTAGGGCTTTCACTGACAGCCGACATCCAGGCATGCCGTGCCACCTTGGGCACCACCCCCCCGCTCTTGGCCACAGTCTCCCCAGCTGGCCAACAGTACGGTTGATCTGGTTGTCTGATCCGTAGGGGTCTTTCCAAATGGGGAAAGAGCAGAACTGAAGATCCAACTCAGCCCGGGCTCCAGTCACTGACGATTCATCACAGGTCACTTGACGAGAAGGCAGGGTCACCGTTAGTGCACCACGAGCTCGGAACCGGAGGAGCAGCAAGGTTCCCCTTCCCGTACTTCCCCTCCCACAGAATCCGGCTGGGGAGAGCTGGGCCCAGTGCTCAGGCCTGGAGTCAAATCCTGGCCACTCACCAGGTGTATGACCTTCAGGAAGTCACTTGACCTTGCTAGGCCTTAGTTTCTTCATCTATAATTTGGGGGTGATGAGACCACCCTCCTAGACTCACTGTGAAGATTAAATGAGATCTCACTTGAAGATTTTCCTGGCCCTCGTATATTAAGAGGGAAACTGAGGCTCAGAGAGGTGAAGCGCCTTGTGATCCCAGGATCCCTGGTTTGGGAGCCTGTGTGTGGCTGTCTGGTTTGCCCCCACACGGAGCCTAGAGACGGAGAGCTGGCTGGGTGCCTCCCTTCCCCTGTCCACCCGGACAGAGTGCTGGTGGGGACTAGACAACCAAGCTACCTTTTATTGGATTTTTGGGTAAAAACACCAACCATGTCAAGCTTCCATGCAGACCCCCAGGAAGCACACATCCGGACCCACCCCAGGTGGCTGGGGGAGCTCCGATCAGGATTTGAGGCGGGCTGAGCGCCGGAATGGCGGGGGCTGGGGAGCTTGGGTGGTCACCTTGCTGGGGGGTTTGGCTGTGTCCTGGATGTGTGAGCGGCCGCTGGCGGTGAATAGAGCAGTCAGGGCGTTGCGGGCGGTGATGGCACACCGGCGGCTCACGGGCCTGGCGGCAGGGCTGGGGTCCTGGGCCTTCTTGTATTTCTGGACACAGAGGGTGCAGATGAGGCAGGGCCCTCCCTGCCTGGTGCACTGCCGGCCAGCAGCTGCTTCCCCTGCCCCACTGAGACTCTGTGCTGCGCTCAGCCCCCCTGGGCCGGAGCTCTGGCGCCCCCAGCCTGGCCCTCAGCACCTCTCTTCCCCAGAACAAAAGCAGAAGGAGCCCCGCCCCGCCCTTTGTGGGCAGGTCCTCCCTGTTGGGGGGGTGTCTGGGAGCTGAGGTCAAACACAGGGGGGAGGAGGCCAGTGGCCATCGCTCCCAGTTTGGATGGAGTGGGTCCTGGGCAGGGTGGGGTGGGGCTGGAGGCCCAGCTCACCTGCAGGTTCTCCAGGTGGCCCGAGGACTTGCAGTGGGAGAGCTTTGCCCCCGAGTTGCCGTGGTAGAACTTCTGGCAGATGCGGCAGACGTAGCCCATCACCGGCACCATGAAGTCCACACCTGTGGGACAGCAGGGTCTGTGCACTCACATTCCTCCACACCAGCCAGGTGTGCCTCCCTCTTTAGGGGCCCATTTATCCCCCCACCTTCCAGTGGGAGAAGAGGACGAGGGGATCGGCCGCCTGGCCAGGATGCTGTGGCCGGGACCTGGGGGGTCACCTGGAGCTGAGGTCAGACCTGAGGTCTTACCATGTGCAGTGTTGGGGCTGTGGGTCTCTGGGTCTTTCCACTCCTCTATGGCTATCCCTCTGGACCTCACCTGGAAACATGCAAGTGTGGGCCTCAGGTCTGACTTCCCCCAGAGCCCCCCAAACCTGAATGCAGGTGGGGGGCCCTGGAACCCAGCCATGCTCTTAAACATAGTCCTCTTGGTTTTGAGGAGGCTGTGGGTGGCATTCTCTGAGCCTTTACACAGCCAATCCTGCCTCCCACAGTACCCTTCCCAATCTATACTTCGTAGGCTCAGCTCCATCAGTCGCTTCCTCCAGGAAGCCCTCCTGCTCCCACAGTGGCCATAACCATGCCAGGTGTGCCTGACACATCACACATGTCATCTCATTGAATCCTACCACCAGCACCTATGGTTCACGCATTTTACATAAGAGAGAAAACATTAACTCACTTGCCTGGTGTCAGTCAGCTGGTTTAGGGAGGAGGTTGGTAAACCCTGGTAGGCCCCAAGTCCTGCTTTCACGTTTGACCGTGAGCCCCCTGCCGGCTCCATGAGTTCCCACCTGATGCTGCAGTGACCTCAGTCCTGGGGGGTGGGTTTCAGGTGACCCAGGACCCCTCGTCTCGCCTGGCCATAAGCCCCTTCCAGATGAGGCCACCTGACGCCATGCCACCCTCACCATGCCCAACAGTGCCTCCCACACACCAGGCAAGCAAACACGGCTCCTCGGAGTGACACCCACTCCCGTTTGCCAGCCGGGGCTGTCGCCCTCACAGCCTGAGTGGGGACTATTTGAACAGAGGAAACAGGCTCAGAGATGCCAAGGGGCTTGCCCAGGACACCACTTCTGACTCTGACTGGCAAGGCCAGCCTCACCCCTAACCTGCCTGGGGCCGGAGGCCACCCTTGCACCCCTCCACCCACAGTCCCTCTGCGTCCTTCACCACCCTGGGCTGTAACGGGCGAGTCTGCCAGGGGCCAGGCCTTCGTCCCCACATATCCCAGCACCAGGGTCTGGCCTGGAACAGCTGCTCCGGAAACATCTGTTAAACTGAAGAGAGTCCACGCTTCTCTAGCTCCTCGCTCACGGGGGGCAGAGTAGCAGGGCATTCTGAGCACAGCCTGGCATCCAAGTTGGTGAGATTCTGCCAGGAAAGTGCTTGGCACATGCCTGGTATACAGGTAGGTGCTCTAAAAGCACCGACAGCGCTATCAGCATTAGCAGCATCTTACGCTGACTTCCTGTATGTGCTGCGTCGCCCCCCACCCATGCCTTTACTGATGCTGCTCCCTGGGCCCAGGGTCCCCTTTCCCTTCCTCAACACGTCAGCACTGCAGCCAGGCTTCGAGGCCCTCACAGATTTCACTGCCCCCCTGTAGTCACCTGGGTGTATTTACATAGTCCTACAGGAATAGTTAGTGCTAGCACTAAGTTGTAGCAAGCATTAGTGCCTGTAAAAGCCAGCACAGTGCCTCCTGGCCCCGGGAGGTGGGGTGCGGTCCCTCCTGGGCTGGGAGTCCAGCCTCCAGCCTGCCTCCCAC
>NW_006294400.1:1234653-1238918 GCF_000327345.1 Myotis davidii | reverse complement strand
CCCCCCCCCCCCCCCCCCCCAAGCACCTGCTTGCAGAGTTCCTCCTCAACCTCCATCTCTTCCTCATTCTCCTCCTCCTCCTCGTCTTCATCGTCCTCAAAGCAGCCCACGGCGTCCACCGTGATGAAGTGGTCCTCATCTTGGCCAGCTATCTCCTTCTCGAACATCTTCATCTGCCCAGGAAGTGGGTCAGGGCTCAGGCCAGCTCTGGGTGGCCAAGGTGCCACCCCCCATCCTCCCCCCACACGCACACCCGGTCTCCCAATCGCCCTGGACCTGCTATGAGTTCGGGCTGGGATAAATCCCAACTTGCTGTGCGGCCTTGGCCAAGACTCTGCACCTCCCCGAGCCTGTCCCCGAGGGAGCGGGGCTACCTCCTTGGCTTTGTCCTTGTGCCCCTGGGACTTCACGTGCTCCACAAACTTGCGGGGGGTCCTGAAGTAGCGGTTGCAAACGGTGCAGAAAGGTCGCAGGGACTGTTTGGCCATCTGGGGGGAAGGAGGGCAGACCAAGGGGGTGGCGGGCAGTGTCGGCGTGCCCTCGCCTCCCTCCTGCCGGCCACCACATCTGCGATCTCGGGCCCTGTGCCAGCGCACGGGCAAGCACGTCCCTTCCCTGTGCCATTGGCTCCGAGATGGGATGGCCGATGGCCACAGAGAGGAGACAGGAGAGAGCACACGCGCTGGGAGGAGCCCCCCGAGCCCCACGGCTCAACGGCAGGGCGAGATGCTGCCTGGCCCACGCCGGACAAATGGGGAAACTGAAGCCCAAAGAAGAAACGCGCTGGTGTGTTGAGAAGCCGCACTTCCGTGTGACGGCCACACAGAGACAGACTGACACGGACTTCCGTTCCAGCCTGGACTCCTTCCCTCCCGGCCCTCGGCCTGGAGACAGCACATCCAGGGCCGTGGCAGCGTGTGGCCTCGCACCTTGTGGTCCTGCGTCCTGCGGTGCTGGATCAGGTCCCCCGTGTAGTAGGCCCGGCAGGTGTGGCACCAGCGCCTCAGAGGCGGCTCTCTGAATGGTGACAAGCAAAACAAGGGCAGTGTGACTCCGCGTTCCCGGAAAGACGTTGCTCTCCCACATGCTCTGTAAACGCAGGGCCATTCCAACAGGAGCTCTTTGGGAAACTTAACAAAAGGGTTTGGAACTTCACCTGGAAGAATACTCAAGTAAGAATATGAACAAGGAGAGTTGGGGGAGAAATGAGATTTAGAAGCATCCGGGATGCCAGAGGGTCGCCAGGACAGTGACAGCACCAAGGATAACTGGCCTTGGAAACCTTTCTTTATCCTTCAGTTTAATGCCCCGTGGTTCCCAGAGCTGCCCTTGCCCCTCACCACCATGCCCCTGTGGCAGGCAGGGTCGGCACATGCGCCAGGGAGCAGCCCCACAGCCCACGTCCTTCCCAGGTGGACGGTCACGTGTTCCTGCCCGGATGGAGCCCTGAGAAAGGGTTTAGTTCATGAGTTCCTGCCTTACACCCCTTACGAGGACATTTTACAGACAAGGAAAACTGAGGTCCAAGGTCAGACAGTGAATGGTGTGAAGAGGCCTCTGGGGGAGGGCAATGCCTAACACAAAGGCAGACCTTGCAGATGGTAGAATCAGGGCCCGTCTCAGCCTGGCCTGGCCTGGGAGACTGCCCAGCCCCCACACAGGGCCTCCGAGATCCCGCACTCACTCGTCCTGTCTCTCCAGGACATCCCGGGGCACGGGCAGCAGGGACAGGAGGCAGGCTTGGCTCATGTGCTCGATCTCCCCGAGCCGCTGCTGGTGCTGGGCCCCCAACATGTGGTCCTGGAATTCCTACGACAGGAGGGAGGGAGGGAGGGGCATGAGGACTGAGCCCCGGAAGGCGGTCAGGGCTGGGCCGAGGGAGGAGGCCTCCAACCTTGGCTTTCATGGCCGCCCCAACACCACTGAGAGGCCATTTCTCTTACAGCAGCCCTGTGTGGGCCACAGAAGGATGGTAAACTGAGGCACAGAGCGAGCACACCGCAGCCAGAGCCTCCGCTCCTCCTGGAGCCTGTGTGAGCCTCAAAGACTAGGAGCAGTCTGAGGAGCTCTCAGGTCCCCCGGCTCCGCTCCGCCAGGCACAGAGTGGCGGGGTGACTACAGCCGGCGGGGTGACTACAGCCCCCGGGGTGGCAATGCGAGTCTAATGCTGTTATGAATGCTATGCTCGCTCCGGGCCGGGTCTGGGGCTCATGACTTCAATGTCGAGTCACTGAATCCTCAGAACTACCTGATGTGGTGGGTTCTACATGATTCTTCATCTGACGCATGGGGAAACTGAGGCACAAAGGTGAATTCCCTCCCGAGGTCCGCAGGGCTGGGCAGGGCCGGTTCAAACCAGCTCTGCCTGACTGTAAAAGCCTGTCTCCGTGGCTGCTCAGAACATGTGCTCTGAGCGATGCTCAGCTGCCAGGAACCGGGGCTCAGGGGGCCCCATGTGGCCACGCAGGCAGCCGTGGACCGGGCGGGCCGGACACCCCACACAGGCCCTCCCCTGACCGACCCACTGCCCAGGGCAGGGTGGCAGTACCTGCTGGCTGCAGCAGCCGGCCCTGCAGATGTAGCAGAAGAACTGCAGCGCCTGCTTGGAGGGCACGCTGGCGGTGGCAGGGGTGGCGGAGGCGGAGTCACTGGAAGGTGGCCCGGGTGCGAGGGAATCAGTGCTAAAGGCCCGGCTGTCACTGCTCTGCAGGATGGTGACCTTCAGGGAGCCCCCGGCACCCCACACCTGCGCCAGGAGCAGGAGCAGAGCTACTGCCAGCTGGACACGCATGGCGGACCAGCCCTAGTGCTAAAGACCTCTGAGCGTGGTCTCATCGGGCCTCCGACGGCCCCCTTTACAGATGGGGGAACTGAGGCTCTAAGCTGTTCGAGGATTGTCCAAGCTCACCCAGCTGGGAAGCACTGCAGGCAGGATTCAAAGCCAGGCCCCCCTAAATCTAAAGCCAGGTCCACCCCCTCCTCATACACATGACAGGGAGAAAGTGAGACACAAAGGAGGGAATGGGCTTGGCCACAATCCACTGGGCAGCAGAGCTGGGCCCCGAACCCCTGGCATGGGCTGACACTCCACTCTCTCTCAAGAGCAGCGTTACTCATGGGAGGGGACTAGACGCTCCAGTTTGGGGATGAGCCGGCTGGAAGGGACTCCTGTCCCCAAAGTAGCATCAGATCTTCAGAGCCAGGGCGCGTGTGAAGGCAGCTCGAAAGCAAGAAGAGTTTGACGAACCAGTCAAACCCACTCGCTCCGCCCACAAGCCCAGGCTGCAGGCACATGTCCCAGGCGGGGAAACATGAGGGGGCCCCGAGGGGGCCTGGGATAGAGAGAGGCCCTCCCACCGCTGGGCACTGAGGTCCTCACGCTGCCACATCAGCAGCTCTACCCACCCTGAGCATCTCTCTTGCTCTTTTCTCACATTCTCCCACATCTAGGCCACCGGTCAGCTCCTCCTGGCTCTCCTCCATGCTGACCTGGGCCGCCGCCGGCTCCGGGGAGGCCTCCTCCAGGCCTGGAACGACACATGGGCTCCGTTTCCCAGGGCCCACCTCCCACCGGACCCAGAGGGACCTGGGCCCAAGGGCCACCTTCTGTGCTCACAGCCAAGGCCTTTAAGACTCTGGTGTGAATGGCCCCAAACCCTGGTTCTGGGTCCAACCCTTGGTCCCAGGCAGCGCCCGGTCAGAGCTGGGCAGTGTCAGGGGAGGACAGAGCGGTCTGGACAGAGCTGTCCCAGCACCGGGCCGGCTGGGAGCCAGCGCTCACCTACCTGCTTCAGCTTCTACTGCACTGGGCGGTGCCTCCTGCAGAGGGGAATCAGCCGGAACTGGTGCTTGCTCTGATGCCGGCACTTGTGGCTGCATCGCAGGCTGCCCCTGGGTCGGGTCCGGTGGCTGCACTGGCAACTGCACCGGAGGTTGCTCTGGTGGCCACTCCCCTGGCTGGGCCCTCGGCTGTGTTCCTGCTTGGACCTGTGGACATGTCTGGGTCTGTGCCTGCTCCTGCAGCGTCGGCTGCACCTGCCTTGGGGGCTGCACATGTGCCTGTAGCTGCGCCTGCGTCGGCGGCTGTGCCTCCGGCTGTGCCCGCTGCGGCAGTAAGTGCTCTGGGGAGGTCTGTGTCTGTGCCTGCTTCTGCCGCGGCGGCTGCACCTGGGCCTGGATCTGCAGGACCCGTGGCTGGGATCGTGGCCGCACTCGGGCTTCCAGTGGCTCAGGCAGCAGCTCGGGTGTCTGCGTCTCGGCGCTGT
>NW_006294400.1:1226495-1234612 GCF_000327345.1 Myotis davidii | reverse complement strand
GGCACATGTGCACATGTCTGGGTCTGTGCCTGCTCCTGCAGCGTCGGCTGCACCTGCCTTGGGGGCTGCACATGTGCCTGTAGCTGCGCCTGCGTCGGCGGCTGTGCCTCCGGCTGTGCCCGCTGCGGCAGTAAGTGCTCTGGGGAGGTCTGTGTCTGTGCCTGCTTCTGCCGCGGCGGCTGCACCTGGGCCTGGATCTGCAGGACCCGTGGCTGGGATCGTGGCCGCACTCGGGCTTCCAGTGGCTCAGGCAGCAGCTCGGGTGTCTGCGTCTGCTTCGGCGCTGTCATCCGGGCCTGTGGCTGGACCTTTGCCTGCAGCTGCCCTGGGGGTCCCTTTTCTGTGGGCTTCTCTGAGCTAGGAAGGATCAAAGGAGATCAAAGTCATGTCTTCCAACCGGCTCCCTAGAAAGGCTAAGACCCAGGTTCCAATCATCACTCTGCCACATTCGAGCTGGGCATTTGGGCAAGCCCCTTCGGCTCTCAGCCTAAATGAACTGGGGGGATCACTTGCTCCCACCTCCCACAACTTGCTAATATGCCACCAAGGCCTGTAGAGCTGCCCACCCTCTGCCCACCCTAGGTCCCAGATGCACATCTCCACCCCTCAACCTGGCCGCTTCGTCTGTCTCCAGGGGGCTCAGTCAGTGAAGACATGAGTCTGTCTGGCCTGGGGCCTTCCCAAGTGAGATGCAGAATTAGGTTTGACCTTCCTCCAACCCAGAAGCCAATGCCCTGTCCTTGTTCCAACTCCCCTGAAGAGTCCTTTCCCCACCTACACCCGCCGCCCCCTGCCTGCCCGCCACGCCCCCCCGGCCTTTGCAGGAATGAGAGTTCAGGCCTCCTGGGCCCGGCAGGGTTTCAGCATCAGTTACCTCTTTGACCTTTTAGCTGGTGGCCCAGACGCTTCACAGGACTCTGGCTCGGGTGCCGAAGTGCAAGTCTCCTTAGTAACGTCATCGGGGCAGGGAGGGGAATCTTGATCTAGAAGGAAGGGACAGGTCAAGCACCAACCATCTCTAGGAGGTAAGGCCTGGGCTCACCCCCAACCAAGATCCCTGCCTCCATGACCAGCCCTTCACCCCCTTGCCCCAACCGCCATCCCCTCTGAAGGACCAGCAGCTCCCTCACCTGGCGTGTCCGTTCGGGGCTCCGCAGCTTCCTCAGACCCCTCTGGGGGGTCCGCCTCATCTCCCACAGGCATCGTCTGAGAAGAAGAGTCCTGCTTCCGTTCAGAAACCGTTTCTGGCACC
This sequence comes from Myotis davidii, assembly GCF_000327345.1. Classification (NCBI taxonomy): domain Eukaryota; kingdom Metazoa; phylum Chordata; class Mammalia; order Chiroptera; family Vespertilionidae; genus Myotis; species Myotis davidii. The sequence continues at coordinate 1,233,360 of NW_006294400.1, read as the reverse complement.
CACCGCCCACCTTGCAAATCCATCCTTGCCCAAGAGCAGCTGCTACGGTCCCAGGAGATGAGGGGCCTAGGGTCTCTCCTCTGGTGGCCCTGGCCCCAGAGCTGCCAAGAGATGATCTTAAACTCCCCAGGAATCGTGTCCAGGGCATTCCATCTGGTTGCTGACGTCAAGTAAACCCAGGTTTGGGGGCCATGAGCCCTCTCCTGGCCACGGTGCTGTGTCCTGACGTCCCCCCCTTCCCTGCAAGCAGCTCAGAGGGACCCTTCTCAAATGCACACCCGATCACACGTCTCATCTCTTTCAGGCCGAACCCCCCGCCCCCCGACTTCTTGTAGCCCGGAGTGCTCTCTTCACCCCGAGCCTGACACCACCTCCCCTCCTTCCTATACAAAACGACCTCTGCCCCCACACCCACCCCTCCAAGCTGGAGGCCAAGGTCCTTTCCCCAAAGCCCCAGGCCTTTCCAGAGCCCCAAACGCACTTCTTACAGGAACCCTTCAGGGGAGCTGAGCAAGGAAAGGAAAGGCACTGGCCTCTGGCTGGAGGAAGGGCAAACCCAGTTCTGCACCTCCCCTGGGAACCAGCACTAAGCGGACCGCCCACCACATCAGGCCTCCGTGCCCTGCAGCAACTACCCGCAGGACATGGGCACAGGCCTTCAAGTCAGGAAGCCCAGCTCTGGGTCTTTCTCCCCCAGGGAAACCTCCATCCACCCGGCTCTGAGCCTCAGTTTTCCCATTTGTAAAATGGGGGTGGGGTGCTCAGAGACAAGCCTGTGAGGAGAGGCCCACTGGGAGGTCAGAGGCCAGAACCCCTCTCTGGAGGGAGATGACTCACCCCCAGAGGGGGGCTGCCTGGGAGCAGGCAGACAGCGGGTACTGCCCCCACCCCAGAATCCTCTGAGGAGCACGGTGTGTGTGAGGAGCTGCTGGGACGTTCAGGGCCAGGACAGTCTCGGGGAGTTCGCTATTCCCTTTGCCAGTCTCTCTGAGTCTTTCTGCTTATCAGGGGACCCTCCCTCTGAAGCGTTCACCCCACTCTCACACGGGGAGGATACGGGGTGCCGGCTCAGAACCTTCGGATGCCAGTGTGGGGTTCAGGGCTTTATAATATGGTTTCACCCCCATTACCTTTCCTTTCTACTGTTTTATTTTATTTTATTTTACTTGATTTTATTTTATTTTATTTTAGGTAGTGATATCATATGTTTCCTTTTTAAATAACCGAGCAGAGGCCCTGGCCGGATAGCTCAGTTAGAGTATCATTCTGATCTCCAGTCAGGGCACATCCAAGAATCAACCAATCAATGCATAAATAAGTGGAACAACAAGTCGATGTTTCTCTCTCTCTTAAATCAATCAAGCAATCAATCCCGGAGCAGAGTCCAGCTCACTTCGAGCTGTCCTATCCCCGGCAGCAGCCATTAGCCACAGGTGGGTGGCTTCTGAGTACTTGAAACGTGGAAAGCCAAACCGAGATTTTGGTATAAAATCCACATCAGATTTTAAAGATTTAGTACAAAAAAAAGAGGGAGAGAAATGTAAAACGCCTCGCTCATTTTTTATATCAATTACATTTTGGAATGATAATTTTTAAATATATTGGATTAAATAAAGCATATTTAATTAAAATCAAATTCACCTGTTTTGTTTTGCTTTGTTAATATAATTACTAGAAAAAATTAAATTCCATATATGGCTTGCATTTTATTTCCATCAGGCAGTGCTGATTTTAAGGAGAACTCCTAAAACTAATATAGTGTTATGTGTCGATTATAGCTTAATTTTTTAAAAAAGAGAAATTTTAGCCCTGACCGGTTTGGCTCAGTGGATAAAGTGTCGGCCTGCGGACTGAAAGGTCCCAGGTTCGATTCCAGTCAAGGGCATGTACCTTGGTTGCAGGCACATCCCCAGTAGGGGGTGTGCAGGAGGCAGCTGATCGATGTTTCTCTCTCATCGATGTTTCTGACTCTCTATCCCTCTCCCTTCCTCTCTGAAAAAATCAATAAAAATATTTTTTTTAAACAAGGAGACATATGTAATACTCTTTGTAATACTTTAAGCAATAAAACAATAAAAAATAAAAAAAATTTTAAAAAGAGAGAAATTTTAGGTTAATAATACTGATGATATTTGGACATGGCAAAAATCCCATCAGGGGTTCAGGAATATTTGAAGTTTGAGAAACACTACACAAGTCCAACTTACCTCCTGCTCACTTTACAGGTGAAGAAACTAAGGCATAAAGAGGGGTGTGGCCTGCCCAATGTGGGCCAGAGCGGGGAGCTGGCTGATAACCAGGCCAGCCCTTTCCCATCCCTGCCTGCCCTGCCCCCCGCCACCACTCACCTTGCGATCAGGGGTGGTCCGGGCCTGTTTCTGGGGGTTCCGCCCGGCAAGGATGAGCTTGGAGGGGTTGATGGGGACCCTGACAGGAGGGGGGCCCAGCAGGGACTGCTGAGTGGCCTGGGGAAAATACTGCTGTAGATTTGGGGTGGCCATCTGGGGGGGCGTGAGGCTGGGGGCTGTCAGGTTCGGGGTGGCCAGGTTGTAGCTGCGAAGGTTACCTGGAGGCAAGAAGATGGAGAAGAGGGATTATAACACGCTGCGGGCGGAGCATTCCCGTGCTTTCGCGTTACACAGTGCTTTGCAGAAAAGTCAACGGCACTTTCACATCTGGTTGGATGGTGGAGGCTAAGCTTTCTATGCGTGGCCCCGTCACTAGGCCCAGCCATCAGCAGGGTAGATACTGTTTCTACTGATGACACAGAAGACACGAAGCGGAGGACTTATCCAGGGTCCCCGGGAGTCTGGACTCCTCCCTCTCTTTATCCCCCCACCAAGCCAGCACCAAACCCTACCAACCCTTTCCCCTGCCCCTCTCCCAGTCCAGCCTGACTCCCCTTCCTAGCTCCACTCCCAGCGCCCTTCCAACGCCACTTCATCCCTGCCCGTCAGCCAGGTTTGCACTGGAGAGCAGCGAAGGGTGATCTTACCAAAACCACACTCTGACTTTGCCCTTCCCCCGGTCTAAACCCTTCCACAGCTCCCTGCTGCTCATGGTGCCAGGTTCCGCCTTGCCCTCCTCCCTGACAACCTTTCTTTCTATTCGCCCCGCACATGCCCCCACTAGACTCCAGCTATAGGCTCCCATGTATCCCTCAAACAAGCCTGGTTTCTTCCTGCCTCTGTTCCTTCCGCCTGGGACCTTCTGCCCCCACTACCTCCCAGTTACTCAAGGCCTCCGTGTAGGTGTTTCCTCTGGAGGCTTCCCCGGAGCCTCTCTCAGTCCCCAGGGCCTCGAGCTTGCCTGTTCCAGGACCGGCTGCACAACTGCCTTGTCTGCTTCCCACTGCCCATCACCCCACCACCCGGGGACACCGCATCAGGCTCAGCATCCCAGTGCTGGGAAGTATCTGAGCCACAATGGACAGTGCAAGTTCTTGCCCCAAGGCTCGGAGGAAAAGCAGGGGTTCGGGGCAGGCGTCAGATGTGCTGTGACAGCTTATTCAAATCCAGACTCAACAGTACAAGCTCTGTGACCCTGAGCAAATCAGCTCCCCCTTCTCAGCCTCAGTTCCTTCATCTGTAAAATGGGGATAATAACAGTGCTTGACTCAGTTATTAGGAGGATCCAATGAGATATACAAGCATGCCTTGTATATAGCAAGTGTTCAATTAACATGGATTTAAAACAAATACATGTACACAGATGTGCAGGGAGAGAACAGAACGCCAACCAGCTGTTACAGTGAGATGAAAGATGGCACACTCCCAAAGAAAAATGACAAAGCCCTCATGCCCGCCAGAATGGCTACTATCAATAAATCAACAAACAAGTGCTGGCGAGGATGTGGAGAACAGGGAACCCTGTGCACTGCTGGTGGGAATGCAGACTGGTGCAGCTGCTGTGGAAAACAGTATGGAGTTTCCTCAAAAAATTAAAAACTGAACTGCCTTATGACTCAGTGGTTCCACTTCTGGGTATGTATCCAAAGAAACCCAAAACACTAATTCAAAAGGGTATGTGCACCCCTGTGTTCATTGCAGCATTATTTACAATTAGAGGCCTGGTGCACCAAAATTCGTGCACTGGGGAGGGTGTCCCTCAGCCCGGCCTGCACCCTCTCACAGTCTGCGAGCCCTCAGGGGATGTCCCACTGCCGGCTTAGGCCCGCTCCCTACCAGGAGTGGGCCTAAGCCATCAGTGGGACATCCTTAACGCTGCTGCAGAGGCAGGAAAGGCTCCCCCCACTGCTGCTGCACTCGCCAGCCATGAGCCCGGCTTCTGGGCTTCTGGCTGAGCGGCACTCCCCCTGTGGGAGCACACTGACCACCGGGGGCAGCTCTTGTATTGAGCATCTGTCCCCTGGTGGTCAGTGCACATCATAGTAACCAGTCGTTTCACAGTGTGGTCAATTTGCATATTACCCTTTTATTATATAAGAATAGCCAAGATTTGGAAGCAGCCCAAGTGGCCATCAGGAGATGGATGCATGGATAAAAAAGCGGTGGTACAGAGCTGAATACAATGTTCGTTGGAACTCATCACTGTGGTACAAACTAGGTTCTTTGTAAATTAAAAAAACTATGGTGCTGCAATATTTTTGGAATTAGTTGTGATACATTTATTTTATATTCATAAACTCTGTTACATTCTATCAATTGAAGAGACGCTGTAGCTGTTACAATTTACAACTTTTTAATGTAAACACAGAGTAACTAAACTATAATTTTTGTGTGTAACACAGCTGGTGTTGAATTAAAATTATATCTCATCATGAAAAAAAAAGCTGTGGTACAATTACACATGGAATACTACTCGCTCATCAAAAAGAAGGAAATGCTACTCTTTGCAACAGCACAGACAGATGTGGAGGGCATTGTGCTAAGTGAAACAGGCCGGTCAGAGAAAGACAAAGGCACATGATTTCACTCATATACGTGGAATCTAATGAACAAAATGAACTAACAAACAAAACGGAAACAGATTTATAGATACAGAGAACAGAATGAAAGCTGTCGGGGGGTGGGATTTGGGAGTGGATGCAAAAAAAGTGAAGGGATTATGCAAAAAAATAAAATAAATAAAAAGAAAAATGGCAAAGGACATGGACAAGTCACAAAAAGAAATACAAACGTTTAACAGACCATTATAAAATGTTAAACTGCACTAGCACTCCAAGAAATGTAAACGAAAACATCAATAATATAGCTTTTTGCCAACCAAGTTAGTAAGTTATATGTATATACATGTATATATATATAAAAAAGCATATAATACCCAGTGATGCTGTGGGCATGGTGAGACCGGTACTGTCATACGTGGCTGGTGACATTGCAAACTGGTCCAGTCCTTTAGGAAAGCAATTTGGCAATACTTATCAAGAGCCATAAAATACCCATCCCCCACCCACCCAGTTATTCTACTCTTGGGAATCCATTCTAAGAAAATAGTCTCAAACAGGATATTCGTCCCACTGTTATTTAAAATAGAAAAAAAAGAAGAAAGAAAGAAATGGCTGGGGAGGTTTACGTAAGCAAAGGCACATCCCTCCAATGGAATATTAAACAATAACCACCATCACACTCCAGTCCCCACGGTTGTACCTAGAAAAGAATGGGAGGGAACGCACCAAAACCTTGACGGTGGTTCTTCAGGAGGTGGGTGGGGCTACAGACGGGAATTTGGGTTTTCTTATCCTCTTTTAAAAATGCTCTTTTCACTTGTCTTTGAAGAGTGCAACTTTTTAAATGGGGGGAAATATACGCATATATTGTGGGTCCCTGTGTGGTTTTATCTCTCCACTCATCTAGCTGTCATTTTTCTTTCTTTCTTTTTGTTGTTGATTTTTTTAATGGAATTTATTTGGGTGACATTGGTTAATAAAGTTATATAGATGTCAGGTGTACAATTCTATCTATCATTTCTTAAGATTTTTAATTGATTTTTTGAGAGAGAAAGGGAGAGGGAGAGAGTGAGGGAGAAGAGAGAGAGAAACATCGATGTGAGAACATCGATCAGCTGCCTCCTGAGGATCGAGCCCGCAACCCAGGCATGGGAACCCAACCAGCAACCTTTCAGTGCATGGCATGATATCCAAGCAACCTAGCCACGCCAGCCAGGGCTGTCTGTCATTCATATGTAAGCTCCCAGAACCATTCACACCCAGGTGGCCCTGGCAGGGCCGAAGAGTGACGACCATCACATCTGCCCTGGCTGCAAACCCTGCTGGGGGGCAGGAGAGTCTAGCGCAGTGGTTCTCAACCTTGGCTGCACATTAGAATCACCTGGGAATCTTTTTTAAAATCCTGATTTCTGGGCCTCATTCCGGAGGCTGAAAAACTGCTCTCCCCATGGGGAAACTGAGGCCAGGGCACAGACCTAAAGCACCCACTCAGAGATCCAGGGGGTCAGGAGGCTCAGGCCTTGGTCTAGCTCGGCCACTGTTGGTGCGGTGTGACCCAGGGCAAATGACTTCCCTTCTCTGGACTTTCAGCTTCCTCATCTGTCATACGGGATGCAGGGGAGGGTGGTCAAAACCGGTCTTTCGAACCAGCATCTCACGTAACCTGAAGGTCAGTGAAATGTGCTGAGTGCTGTCCACAGAGAAGCAACATGGCCAAGGGCACACAGTGGGTGCGGTCAGACAGACCCGCCGGCAGCTGAGCAACTTGTGCCTCCTGGAGCCTCGGTGTCCCGCTTGTAAACTGGGACGCCGCCAGCAGCTCCCTCTCAGGGTGAGGCTGTGGATCTGGGGGGACTGGGGGCTGCTGGGAAGCTGGCACTAAGACGCAGTGAGAGGACCTGTGGCCATACCTTGCAGCTGCTGCAGAAGCAACGCTCGCTGTAGCAGCACAGAGCC
>NW_006294400.1:1225674-1226432 GCF_000327345.1 Myotis davidii | reverse complement strand
GGCTGCTGCTGGGGGAGCCCCCTGTGTGGGGAGAGCGGGTGTCAGTGTCACCCCAAGATCCTCCCCTCCATTCTCTGCCCTCCTGGGGGTGGGAAATGACGACTTGCAGGACTCACACGGGCAGGTCTCTGGGAGGAAGGGCTGGGAAGGGGTCTCCAAGGCCTGGGTCTGAGTAGCAGGACTAGAGCCGCCACCCTCCCCGGGAACTCACCTGCTCATGGCCATGGGAAGGGGGGCCTGAGGTGGCGGCTGCTGGAGCAGCTGCTGGAGCTGTAGCAACTGCTGCTGCTGCTGCTGGAGCTGCTGCTGGAGCTGCTGCTGCTGCTGGAGCTGGTTGAACATGGTGGCTGGGGAGGAAGGGGAGGAAGTCTGGGCTCCCCACCCCAGGCCGGGCCAGCTCTCCTCCGTCCACGGTCACCCGCCCCCACCCGGGCCCTCAAATACTGCCAGCTGAGCTGTGCTCTCCCAGTCCTGCCCAGGCCGCCCACATTTGCTCCCTGCCCCATCATCACACCCCCAATTCTCCCAACAGCAGGAGCCAACCACCCTCCCGCCAATTTCCCCCAAATCCTGCCAACAGCCCCCAATTCAAAGGCCCAACCCGTCCTCCATCTCTCCAACTCTCAGGGTCCAGGGGGAGCACCCGACCCCAATACACCACCCGCTGCGGCCTATCTCTGCGGAGGCCAGCGCCCCCCTACCCCTTTCACCCCCCCCCACACACACACACACTCAGCCCCTCTGACACGCCCACCCTC
>NW_006294400.1:1219795-1224799 GCF_000327345.1 Myotis davidii | reverse complement strand
GGACATTCGGGAGCCGAAGGGGGCGAGCGGCGCAGCCCGGGGAAGGCATGTGCCCACTGTCCAACCAGCCGCTGTCCATTTGGAAGTGTTGGCTCGGGGGCGCGGGAGAAGGGCTGAGTTTAATGATGAAAACTCATCCTGGCCCTGAAACGGTCCTGCCGGGAGGGGTTCGTTACGGCTCTGTCCCCCGTCCCTACGCCCCTCCCCTCTGTCCCTAGACGTCCACTGAGGGACGGGGCAACCTGGAGGCGGGTGGCTTTGAAGGTGGGCCTGGGGGGTAGGGCTTTACCCCTGAAGGGCCGGGAGCGCTAGGGCAGGTGCCGCAGCATTGCGTTCTCTCCGATGAGGAAGCCCGGGCCCTGGCAGGGAGAGGAGAGGCGCGTGGAGATGGCCCTGGCTGCCCACCAGGTGCAAGCGCGCTGACACCTGATCTGGGCGCGAGCGCTGGAGACGCCCGGGCTTGGATCGGGGCTCACTGCCTGTGCCTCGGCGACCCTGGCCACCGGGGGAGTCCTCTCCGACCCGCTTCTTCCCCTAGAAAATGGATGTTCCCACTCTGGGGTGGGGGAGGGGGTGTTACATAATGCTGAGCACTGGCACCTGGCACCGAGTCTAGCAAATTGCCAAAGTAAAAAAAAAGAGAGAAAGAAAGAAAACCACTGAAAATAATGCTCATGCTGGTGAGGGGTGAAGGGGGGGAGACGGCGCCAGCTGCCTGTGTTTCCTGCTTTCTGGAAAGCCATTGGCAAAGTCTCCATCGAGACACGAAGGTGTTCTGCCCTTTGCCTGGTAACGGAGGAATCTAGTCCAAGGAAATAATAGAAAGGGGAGTTCTTAAAACCAGCGGGTCCTTTACAGGAACATCGTTTGTAGTAGCTGTCTGGAAAATCACCAACGTTAGGAGAACAACTAAATTAATCATGGTGTCTGCTTTTTTTTTCCTTCGAATTTTTTATTTATTAATTTGAGAGAGAGGAAGAGAGAGAGAGAGACCCTGGTTTGTTGTTCCACCTATTTCTGCATTCCTTGGTTGATCCTTGTCTGTGCCCTGTCTGGGAATGGAGCCCACAGCCTTGGTGTATTGGGATGAAGCTCTAACCACCTGAGCCACCGGCCAGGGCATGGCATCTGCTTCTTAAGGAAGAGCATAGGCCATCAGACTTTGTGTTTCCAAAGGCTGCTTAAACACTCCCAATACGACGTGAAGTGAACTCAATAGGTGACGAAACCACATACACATCATGATCCCGGTTTGGAAAGAATAAATATATTGTCTAGTGGACTCCCGGGTGTTTTTTCCCTTCCTCTCCCGCTCCCACCCCAATTTGCTATGATTGGTTTGAATGACTCATGGGGAAGGAGGGAGCGTTTTCAAGAATGCATGTGACCCTGTGCTGCATCCTTGAAGACCAGACGGGATAGCGGATAGGAAAGCTCTGGGGACAGTTTGGGGCTGGACGCGTGTTGTAATGAATCCCATTGCAGGCAGGGGCCCCACCGGAAGGGACATGTGGGGGGGGGACGAGAGGCCCCCCCTCTGTGCATCCCAAGTGAAGTCTGAGGCGACAGCATCAGCCCGAGGCCTCTCCCTCGCCTCTCATTTGAGACACATCTTTATCAGGAAACAAGCCCTGCTCGTGGGGACCTACGTCCAGACCTCCTCTGCTCCAGGAGGCCGCCTGTCTCTACGACGGCGCGTGGTGTGACTGTTACAGTTTGGGAATATATCTTCATGCTTGACAACACGAGCCCCTGACATCATTTTGCTGTATAAAGAATGCCTTGCCAATTCTCAATCTTGTACTTTTTTTTTTCAGATAAACTATAGAATGATTGTGTCCATCTTCTCCTCCCCCCTCAAGACTCTCTGCTGGTGGGGTGGGAGGTGTGTTTCCGGTGGAGAAGAGCTGGCACCGTCCCCCCGAGTGTCTCCGTTTAAGGCCGGGGTGAACATCTCCATCGATTGGAGCCTTGGGTGGCATTAGGGTTTCCCCAGTTTCCTCATTGAGCACCTGCCCGGGGTGGTGGCTATTGTCACCGTTTCCCCACTTCCCAACCGGCTCTTGATCGCGGTGTCCTTGTCTTGTCACCTGCCACCTCCTTACCCGGCATTACATCTGCCCTCGCGAGTGGCACGTGCCCCCGGGTGGCAGAAAGCAGCCGCTGACTGGGCCCGTGTCCTTGGGACCCAGCTCAGAGCGCCCCACATCGCGGTTGCCTGGGGAAGGTCGGTTACATGAGTGAGAGAAGGAATGAAGGGGTGACTCTAGCCACACTCCTCATCGCCCCCCTTGTGCCTCGGTTTCCTCATCTGTCAAAAGGAGCTGAGAAGAACTCCTCCCTCCTGCAGGTGGGGCTCCCAGGCAGGAACCGGCCAGGACGAAGGGCCCAGCCAGCCTGCCTGGTGTTAACCTGCCAGCACCGTTGAGGATAAAGCTGCAGGGGCTCCAGAGAGAATCCTCCCCTTGGGCGCTCACAGGAGACTCCAAGCCATTGTGACCCACTGAATTCATGGCCCCTGGGGCCCAGCTGCTCGGTGCTTGGCGAGGCCGTCTGCAATCCTTCAGGCCTCACCCACGGCTCAGGTGCATCTCAGGGTCACTTCCTTTCTGGTTCCCGGCTTTGCCTATCCTGGTTCCTCTGCCCAGAACATCAGCCACCTCTACACCCCACCGTGGCATTTTATTCATCGATTCTTCCAACTCAACTCAACCATTCTGAGCAGAGGAGGGAGAAACAGTGAGAAACTACGCAGCCGTGAACGAGGAACGGGCCGTCCTACCTGTTCTTCGGCTGCGGAAAGAGCTGCACCAGCGAGGCAGGCAGGGCGCCCCCCCCCCGCCCCGGGGTGCTGCGCGAGGAGCCTCCTGGGCACTTGGTTCTCAGTGGATCCAGGCTGTGACCCAGCAGGTCACGGTGGGCCTGTCCTCCTACGTTTCCGACAGACTCGGGGGGCTGCTGGTGTGACGTCAGCGGTGCAGCAGTGCAGGGAATGTGGTGTGAGCCTGCTTCTGTAAAAAGTGCATACATATGAAAAGCAGAAGAAACACTGAGCTATAGTAGTGGTTACCTCTGGGTGGGAGGACGATCGGAAGCTTTCAAACACTGTAAAGCCTGGTTTTTACAAGAAGCTTCACTATCCTCATTAGGAAAAACCACCCAGCCATGAGGGCACCCCCTAGGCAGGCATTTGCAAACTGCGCCCCCTCCCCAAATGAATGGCTCTACCCCAGGCTTCATCTCTGCTCTCGGGTTCCCGGAGCATAGTAACGGGCCGGCTGGGAGCGGCTGCTCGGGATGTGCATTGTGCGTAGCTGATGCCCCAGCTGGCAGGAGGGCTGCCATCATTGGCGTCCTCAAAGCAGCGGTGTCTCCTCAGCGCCAGGCCAGGGCCATGCCCATCACAGGCACTCAGATCTATCCTTATCCCCATTACCCAGATTAGATAACTGAGGCTTAGAGACCTAGAGGGACTGCATCATACAGCTTGTCTAAGACCCAGGCAGGCTCCTGGGGGAGGGCCTGCTTCTTCCCTCTGCCCACCTAGAAAAATCTCTCCCCTGCATGCCCACGTGTGTGTCACTTGCTTATTTCCTCAGGCCTCTGCTCAAACTTTTACCTCACCAATAAAACTATTTTTTAAAAAAACAACTTTTACCTTACCAGAGGCCTCCTCTGACCATCTGATCACACAATAGCAGCACTACTGCTCCCAACCTCCCCAGCTCCCTGCTTCCCAACGCACTCAGCACCACGTGACAAAGTCATGTTCATTAGTTTATTTGTTTTGTTTCTCTTTTTCCACTAGTCTATAAGCCACATGTGAGTGAGGACTTCTTGTCCATTTTTCTCCCTGCTTTATCTCTGGCATCCAGTATAGTGCCTGGCTCAATAGAAATGTGTTAAATGGATGAATAAATGATACTCCGATTCACAGGCCACTGCTCTCCCCACTTTGTCCCCGCCTATCTATAATAATAAAAGCATAATATGCTAATTAGACCAGACAGCCAAACGACCTTCTGGACATCCTTCCAGCCGAAGCCGAAGCTGGGGTTGCAAGGGCCGAGGCAGCCACCGTGGCTGCGAGGGTCAAGCCCCTTGCACGAATTTCGTGCATCAGGCCTCTAGCTTATGCACAGGAAACAATCCACTGACCCCCAACAGCACAGGGTAGGCTGGCCTCCCTTTCCTAGCCTCCTTGTAGGGAGTCCAAATAAGGTTCCTCCAAAGCAGAGGTGATGGCCAGGCCCGGGGCCCCGCGGCCTCTTTGTGTGAAAGGAATAAACAGGTAGGGTTGTAAGAGTCCCTGATTCAAATCCCACCGTCTTACCACCACGATGATGAGTTGGGGCAAAATCTCCTCTCAGGACAGGAAGTCCCAACCCTCCCGAGAATGGCCTTCTAAGTGGCGGGCCTCTGCGCCTGCTGGTCCTTCGGCCTGGCATGCTTTCCCCCGATCTGCCTGTAGCTGTGTCTTCTCCTCATTTAGGTCTCTTCTCAAAAGTCACCTCCTCTGAGAACGCCCCCCCCCCCAAACACTCCTCCCAGGCTGACCTGGACTTTGTGCACCCACACAGGTACCTCTTTTCAGAGCCTCTTTCTTTCCTCCATGGCTCTTAGGATAAACTATCTTCTCTTTTGCTCTTTCATTGACGTTTGGTCATTTACTGCCTGCCTGCCACCTGGATGTGGGATCTAGGACAGTCTTGCTCACGGCTGTACCTCCAGGGCCCAGGACAGGCCTGGCTTACAGTAGGTGCTCAGGAGACTGTGACCTTGGAGAAGGCCCATCCTCTCCCCAAGCCTCAGTTTCCCCATCTGTAAGATGGAGTGAGGCAGCCATGACCACTGTCCAAGAGGCCCGGTACTTGGCGTGAAACCCTCACCCATTCCCAGAAATGGTATCTTTGGTGCAGCATCCGCGTCCCCAGACGCTACACAAGCGCCCCGAAACCCGCAGAAGGAGAAAACTACAATCCCCACAGTGCCGCACGGCGCCTG
>NW_006294400.1:1206653-1219384 GCF_000327345.1 Myotis davidii | reverse complement strand
GACCGCGCTCCGCCAGGAGACCCTGGCACAGGGCTGCCCCCCGCCCCCATGGGCACTGAGGGGCCTGCATTACTCAGCGCCTCGCTTCCACTCCGGGAGTCCCTTGGAGGGGCAGCGCCCCCGGGCAGTGCCCCCCACCCCTAGGCTCCATGGAGGACAGCTCCCTCCCACCATGGGGACTCCTGGGCCGGGGCAGGGGACACCCGTCACAGCCCCCTGGAGAGGACATGGCCCCGTGGGCATCGCGGACCAGGCACAGCCTCACACACACACACACACACACACACACACACACACACACACACACCTCTGCGGCTCCGGCCTCCATCCGTGCGCAGCGTTGGTGGCGGCGGGGGGAGCGCGGGCTGCAGGATGAGGAAGGGAAGGGGGTGGGGGGAAACCGCTTCTGATTCCTTCCTGACCAGCAGGGCCCCTGCTCACCGCCGCCCCTGGGTGGAGGGCGCCGGTCAGTGTCGTTCTCCCCTTGGCCCGGCAGGGATGGTAATGGAGGGAGGAGGCGAGGACAGAGATGACTAAGACAGGGAAGCAGGGTGCAGGGGAGGGGGGAGCCATTTGCAGAACCTAATCCCGCTCCTGCCTCTGATCCCAGGAGGCGCAGGGAGGGCCAGGCGGCTGGGAGTCCGGGGCCACCGCAAAGACAGAAGGTCCTGGGTTTGGAGGGGCGCAGGGTCATGACCCTAGACTCCCCCAAGAAGGAGGACGCAGAGAGGGCTTTGGGGGTGCTGAGAAGGAAAGAGAGAGGGTGACGCTCTCCCCAGTGCTGAAGAGCTGGACGTGGGGCTGGGCTCCCTGAGGGAGAAGGCACGAGAATTGATCTTGACCTCCCGCCCTCCTCCCTCCCCTTCAGAAACCCAAGCTTCCTTCCAATGACCTTCATGGCCAAGGAAGAGATGGCCTGTGGGAGAGGGAGGCAGAGGCCCCTCCCTCCATCTGGGGAGAGACATCTTGGGCCCAAGCCAGGTTCTGCTGTGAAACCTCAGGCCAGTCACTTGCCCTCTCTGCGCCTGCCTCAGTTTTCCATCCCTAACGTGGCCAGTTGGACTGGAGGGTGGTTCCTTCCTCTCCTGTGAGTGACCTGGGAAGCGCAGTGCCCACTGTGAGGACAGAGAGAAGGGCCCTGACCAGCGCAGCGTATCTGTGGGGTGCTGGAGAGCCACCGTGGGGGTGGCTGGGCCCATCTGGTCAGCAGAGGGGGCGGTCGTCTGTCTCTTGGGGATCAGCTTCCCAAGAACCCTCCTCCTGCTCACGTGACCCTAAGAGCTGCAAAGACACAGGCCAGGGACACACAGATGGGCCGCTGCCCATGGCCAAGCAGTCAGAATGGGGGGCCAGGGGAACCCTGAGACAATCAAGCCCTGAGGCCCGCGTGCATGAAATGACACTCACGGATATCCAGCCCTCTGCAGTGTTCAAGCCGCATCCCTGCCTTCCATCCACTGAATGTTTGCCCAGCGCCTGCTCTGTGCCAGGCCGTGGGCTCTGGGCAGGGGCTATGGAGGGGAAGGGCTCAGCTCCCACCTACTCGCCCTTCCCATGTGCCCACCCCTGCTGCACAGGATGGCTCACACAGCCCCACGCGGCAGGTGCCACGGTGCCCGTTCTGCAGATGAAGAAACGGAGACCCTGAGGCTAGGTGCCTTGCCCAAGGTCACACCGCAGGAAGGACAGTGCCCATTAGACTACAGAGCCCAGTTTCTAGTGTTGGCCCTGCACAGCCTCAGAGAGCCAAGCCCTGCACTGGGCACAGGCTGTGCAAGTGTGGGCCTCCGTTTTCCCCATCTGTAGGATGGGAACACTGACAGCTGCTCCGCCGCCCACCTTCCTGAGATGGTGGCTGCGGGGCTGCAGTGAGTCCATGTGTGTCAAGGCCCTTCTGTAAACACATCAGAGTCGGGTGTTGATCCTCAGGTAGGTTTGGGTGCCTGTGTGCCAGGGCAGACCCAACCGCCACCCTCTCAGAGTTCACCGTCCAGCAGAGAGAGGTGCCAGCATTTGGCAGCACAGCAGGCCAGCCTGGCCACCGCGGTTTACTGGTGCAGTGGGGGCCCCCTCGCTGCCCTCCGCGCCCCAATGCCCTTTGAAGGCGGTCCTGCCGGAGGATGCACAGGTGTTCAGATGCGGGCCCGGGTAGAGCAGATGGAAAACCGAGGTTCCGTGGAGCCCCCAGTCAGCCCGGCCTGCTCCCTCATGGGCTCCCCGCCTTTCCAGGGCTGGGTCCCCAGACCCGTCAGCATGGTAACAGCGGCTCTGCCTCCTGGGGCTCCCCAGGGGTCAACTCCCCACGGAGAGGAAGTGGAAAGCGCATCAGAGGAAGCAGAGGCTCCTGGCAGGAGGAGGACCCTGCTGTCAGCTCTGTAATGGAGGTAGCCCGGCAGCCGCCCGGGGCCCTGCTCGGACTTGTCTGGGTGTTTCTGTGCTATTTCTTCACCCCTTTTTACCGAAGGGAAAACTGAGCCTGATTTGCTCAGTCATGCAGCCGCCACTCATGGAGTGTCCACACGGCTCCCTGCTGGGGTCCTATGGTAGAAAAGACAAAAGTCTGCACTCCAGACAGGAAGCTGAAATCGTGAGCACGGAAGCATGTCCGTGACAACTGGAGAATGTGGTCAACGCTGGGGAGGGAGGGAGGGCCGCTGTCCCCGGGAATCAGACAAGGTCTCCAGGAGGGGATGGCATCTGGAATGTGCCCTGAGGGACGAGAAGCATGTGGCTAACCCCGGAGAAGCATTCTATGCTGAGCTGAGGAAGCAGCACATGCAAAGGCCCTGGGGCAGGAATAAATGTGGTGTGTCTGAAGCACAGAAAGGAGCCAGGCTGGTGTTTGGTGAGCACAGAGGACGGCCTCAGAGAGGAGGCAGGGGCTAGATTTCCGAGGCCCTTAGGCTGTGGTGAGGGGTTGGGTTTGTTTTCATTATTACCAGAAGCTTTTAAGTGCAGTAACTTGAGCTGACTCCAGCAAGTGTGTGACTTGGGGAGTGGGCAGCAGAGGGGCGGGAGACAGATGAGAAGGCTGCTGCAGTGGCAAGAGGTGCCGGGGCCTGGACCAGGCTTTGGCAGCGGAGAGGGGGAAGGTGGGGTTCAGGACATATCCTGATTATGGGTGGGATGTGGAAGGTGAGGAAAAGGGATCAAAGAAGACTTCGGCGTCGTGGGCCCCGGGTGGGTGTTGGTGCCATGAACGGAGCACAGGGGGAGCAGGTTTGGGAGCGGGGTAAGAGCAGGAGTCTGGTTTTGAACATGTTGAGTCTGAGGTGTGGGGTAGGCAGTGTGGGAATGCAAGTCGGAGCTCAGGGGAGGGTCTGGGAATGTAAATTTGGAAGTGAAGTCATTCTTGTCGCGTAGATGAGCTCATCTGGAGGATAGTCAGACGGAGGAGTGTGCGTGGGCCCCCAGACACCCCAGCATTTCATGAACAGATGCCCGTGCAGCGCCAAGAGTGGGGTGTCCTGGACAGACTTCCAGGCTACAGCACCCAGGTCTCTCTCACTCTGGTGCCCAGGCAGGTCGACAAATGGGTAGGACCCACTCTCCCTGCCCACTTGGCCCCTGGGGACCGTGGGAATGTGGCAGAGGGGCCGGGGGCTCAGGCTCTGGAATCAGACCGAGGTTTGCAGCTCAGCTCTCCACTTGCAAGCTGAGCCCACTCAGCCGCTATGTTCCCATCTGTAAAATGGGGATAGCACCTCCCCCACGGGATTGTGGGGAGTGTGGGGATCGTGCCCGCAAAGTGCTCCCGGGAAGACCTGGCTGAGAGGAGGTGCCAGTTCTGTTCCTGCTTGGGCATAGGTGCAGGCAGAGGGGGGGCCAGAGGGGGGGTGGGGATTCCATCCAGGGTGTGTGGCAGGGGGCCTGGGGAGGGAGCCTCTGCCTGGAGCCCCAGCGGCAGCCTGGGAGGCAAGGTTTTGGGCTTCCTGGTGACTCTGCCGGCCCCGCTCAGGTGCCGCCTCCTACCAGTGCCCTTGCCCCTTCCTCCACATCTTCATCCCATCACAGCCCGGCACTGTCTTTGGCTTCTGAGAGCCTGTCTTAGTTAGCCCAGCCTTTCCCACTGGGGACAGCCCATCCCCACTACTTTGAAATACACCTTAGTGGTCCCATTTCTCAGATTTGGAGACTGAGGCCAAAGAGAAATGAGGGGATAACTGAAACATTATAGGTAGATGGTCACTGACGGTAGGGGGCAGAGGGAACTGACATCTCCTTGGCACTTGCCGCATGCCAGGCCCTCAGGGCACAGCTCTGAGGAAGCCCAACCATCCCTGCCCTCGGGGGCTCACAGCCAAGCAGGACAGACAAACCCTAAAGCACACAGACAGGAGCCTGGTACTGAGGGAGTGGAGTCCGCAGGGGTCCAATGAAGGCATCTGACATGGAAGTCTGGGCCTCAGCGAAAATTAGGCCTTGGTTAGGCAGAGGAGTGACCACACCTGGGCAAAGGCCCAGGGAGCCCCTGCTGCTGCCTGCGGGGCAGCCACGCTCAGCTCAGGCCTCTCCGTGCTCGGAGCATGCACCTGCCACATGCCGAGCCACGCCTATAGCTGGACTCCTGTGCCAGCGCGGCCAGAGGACATCTGCCCCCTCCACCCCCCACCCGAGTGGAGCTGGATGTGAAAGGTGACTCTGGCAGCCGCCATCAGCCTCTGCATCTGTTCCTGGCGCCAGGAGAATTCCCAGGCCTTGGCCAGGGTCAGAGGGTCAGAGCCTCAGGGGAGAGGACACGGGCGAGCCGATAGGGACAGAGGGACAGGGCAGGAGTGGAGGAAGCGTCATGGACACGGTGTCGTCAGGAGTGGAACAAGAGCCGAAGCGGAGGCCCGCGGGCCACAGGTCTAAACATCCCAGTTATAAACCAAACTGTGCCGAACAATGCATTCTGCCCTCCAACCGTGACCCGAACGCCTTCATCACAACCCGCAGGCTGGTCTGAATTTGGAATTTAGACCCTCGGCGTTCCGGGACGCGCTATGGAGGCTGCTCCTGTCTCTTCCCCCTCCATCCTGTCCCACAAGGGACCCCGTGGGCCGCAGGTGGACACCCCGCCCTCATATCCCAGCTCCATCCGTGGCCCCAGAGAGGATCCCCGCTTGGCCCCGGGACCGCTTCCCGGCAGTGAGGACAGCATACAGGCAGATGCTACCATGGCCTGAGACTGCGAGAGAGGGGATGCCAGGGCTCTCGTGTGGCCTAGGAGGGGTATAGGGGGTCCCCCTGGGGATCCCTTGCTCTGTGCCCTGTGCCCATTTCACTGATGGGGAGACTGAGGTTTGGAGCAGGGAAATATTTTAGTGGTGGAGCTAATGATAAGAAAACCCAGATGTAGCTCTGGGTTGAATGACGGGAAATGTCCGTGATGGCTGCTACCTAAGTGTGGAGAGGAGCCCAGTGTGTGGGGGCAGGTGGGGGGGCCCGGACTTTGTCTCTCTGAGCCTCAGTTTCTCCCACTGAAGGCAGGGACCCTGGTGACACCAGCCTCACACAGCCCTGCCAGCATCAGTCAAGAGGGTGCAGATTTCTTCAACAGCTTTACTGAGGTCAAGCTCACATGCCAGGAAATTCACCCGTTTTAGTGCACAACTCAAGGGCTTGGAGTGTCTTTACAGAGTTGTGCAACCATCATCACAATCTAATTTTAGACACTTCCATCACCCAGGAAAAAAACCTCGTGAGGATGCGGATTTGAAAGCCCCCGGCAGCATCCCTGGCCGGCAGTCAGCCACCCATCGGCGTTTGCCATGGTTGCTATCCGCAATGATAACACGTTTACAGTGGTGGCTCTGGGTGTGGGGGTGATGGTTGCTTTGTCATTTTGAAACATTGTTATATATCTTCTGAATATTTTTATTGACTTGATTGGGGGTGACATTGGCTAATAAGATGATATAGGTTTCAGGCACACAATCTATAACACATCATCTGTGTGTTGTAGTGTGTGCTCACCACCCCACGTCAAGTCTCCTTCCATCACCATTTATTTCCACTTCTGAGTGTTTTTTTAAAATATTTTTTTATTGATTTCAGAGAGGAAGGGAGAGGGAGAGAGATAGAAACATCAATGATGAGAGACAATCATGGATCGGCTGCCTCCTGCACGCCCTACACTGAGCCCACAGCCTGGGCATGTGCCCTGACCGGGAACTGAACCCTGACCTCCTGGTTCATAGGTTGACGCTCAACTGCTGAGCCACACCGGCCGGGATGAGTATTTTTTAAAGGGAGAACATAAGATTTTTAAAAGGAGGGGGCAAAAGAGAAATCTACTTCCATTTTGAAAATATGAAGTCATCAATATACTTGGAAGGAAGGAAGGAAGGAAGGAAGGAAGGAAGGAAGGAAGGAAGGGAAGAAAGAAAGGCAACAAAGAAAGGTGGGAAGGATAGAAAGATAGAGTGGAAGGAAAGATCACAGATTTTCTTTAATAGAGAAAATGGTTGTTGTGGAGACGGCTCTGAACTTGGAGTCCAGAGCCCTGGGTCCCAGTCCTACCCTGTCACCGCTTGCACTATGATCTTGGGCAACACTTTTCCCTTTTTTTTCCCCAGTTTTTTTTTTTAGTTTCAAGAAAAACAATTTTAAATATAATAACGTTACATGCAATAAACCTTAATATTTCAAGAAAAACGATCTTAATATAATGTTACATGCAATAAACACTAATATCTCAAGAAAAATGATTTTAAATATGATAATGTTACATTCAATAAACACCGATTATTCAAGAAAAATTATCTTACATATAATAATATTACAGGTAGTAAACATTAATATTGCCACTTTTTCCTTTCTGTGCCTCAGTTTCCACATCATACAATGGGGGCGATGGTGGGAAAACTGGAGGAGCTCATCTTCAAATCATTCTTTCAACCAACAGGGGTGCTGGGAGTGCCCGGGATATGCCAGGCTCCGTGCCGGGTGCTGGGGAGATGTTGGCAAACAGGACCAGCCCCATCCCTGCTCTCAGGACAGCAGAACATCAGGGAACGCCAGAGCCAGGACTGCCCTGAAACACTCAAACCTCCACTAGAAGCCCAGGGCTGTGTGGTGTGGGCGCGCCCGGCCCCGGGGCAGCAGGAACAGAGAGGGACTTGTTGCCCCCGAGGCAGCCTCACTCCTCCCAACTGTATTTCTTGGCCCACCTCCTCCCTGGCCTCCTCCCTAGCTCCCTGCTTTAGAGGGCACCTCAGAGCCTGTGGGCCCCTTGTCTCCCACTCCCTGGGGCCAATTTGGCTGGAAATACCCTGGCCCACTCTTCCAGCCAGCCCCCAGGAGCCCCGCCTGCCAGCTCCCTCCACCGCTCCATTTGGTGACCTGGTTGTGGGAGCCCAGCCTGTGTTCTCAGCGAGTTATCATACTTTATAGTCCTAACAGCTACCTTTTATCAGGCATTATCTTACATAAGCCTCACAGCAACCCATTTTACTGATGTGGAAACCGAGGCTCAGAGCGGTATGGTCATTTAAGCCACACAGCTCCTCAGCGGCAGCTCTGACATTCAATGCCAGGCCTGTCTGACATCAGAGCCCGGGAAACGGGAGACTTCCAGGATGACCGCCACTGGGTCCACGCCAGGCCAGGCATGGGGCTCTCGGGCACGGTTTGCATTCAGCGGGATCTGGGAACCAGGGTCCCTGAGCTCCGGGCCCAGATCTCAGGCACCGGAGTAGGGGTACCTTTCGCATGCTTTCTCCAGACCCCTCTGGGGTGGCGGTGCCGATGGAGAGGGAGCATGTGGCGTCTGGGGGTCCCGGAAGGGTTTATTTCATCCTCCCTCCCGGTGCGTCAGGTTTGAAGGCGCCGCTGCAGATGGCAAGGCGAGGCCTCCCTGGGAAACCACCATCTGCCCAGAACGAGCAGGGAGAGCTGGCATGCCACCCTCCGTCCCGCCCACACGGCCACGAGGCTGGTGGGCCCAACACACTTTTCTCTGGGCACCTGTTCTGTCCTCCCTCCGGCGAACCAGGAGTCGGGTGGGAGGTGCAGGGGCGGCACTGGCTGGAGGCTGGATCAGGCCCGAGTCCCCAGGCAGGAGGCGATATATATTTTTATTGATCTTAGAGAAAGATAGAAACATCAATGATGAGAGAGAATCATTGATCGCTTGCCTCTGCACACCCTCCCCCGCACTCCAGGAATTGAGCCTGCAACCTGGGCATGTGCCCTGACCAGGAATCGAACTTGTGACCTCCTGGTTCACAGGTCGATGCTCAACCACTGAGCCATACCGGCCGGTGTGATAGAGGACTCTTAAACAGAGAGCTCAGGGGCAGTGTGTCCAGGTGAAAGTCTGGAGCTGAGGAGCTGCTAGGCCTCAGCTGTGCTGCCTCCTTCGCGTGTTGCCAGAGCACCTACTATGTGCTGAGCCTGGGCCTAGCGAGGGAATCCGGCAGGGAGCAAGGCACTCAGTCTAGACATGGGAGCCAGCAGGTGCTCTCCACTGCCCGTCGAGGTGTGGCTGAGAAACAGGCCTCTGGGGTCCCCTCTTAGCCACTCATCTTACCCCCGCAGCCACGGGGGGCAGTGCACGACACCCGGTTTAGATAATACTGGTTCACAGCTGAGGACTTGAGATCCAGAGAGTGAAGCAACTTGCCCAGGCTCACCAGGCTCGGGAATGGCCAAGCGGAATTTAAACCCAGAGCCTCTGCCTGGCACTGGCCCTAACCACTAGGCCAGCGATCCCTAACCTTGGAAGGGGGCATGAAAATCACGTGGAGATCGTGTTTATTGTGGGGGGGACCGTGTTTAAAATCCAGATTCTCTCCTCCCCTCCCCTCCCCTGCACCCCGCCCCAGGAGATGCTAACCCAGCATGTCTGAGAAATGTGCATTTTAACAAGCTGCCAGGGAATCCTGAGACAGGCCGGGAGAGGGCCTCGCTTCGAGAGCCTGGGCCATGGCAGAGCTGGGGTCCCTCCGCACCCAGGCACCCCATCCCCACCCGGCCCTGGAGATGCCGGTCAGAGGGGCTCAGCTCCCACACGCAGCCCTGCCCTCTAATCTCTCCTATAAGCTGCTTGTCCTCTAAGCAGCCCTGGGGAGCCAGTGACTTGGGCAGCCTGGCCCAGACCCCTGACCACCCCCTTCAGCCTAGCCCGGGGCTCCCTGCACCCTCTCCGTGGCTCTTCTCAGGCCCCCTACCCCTCAGGCCTGCCAGGGCTGTCTGGGCCCATCTGTGTGGGGTGAGGCCTCTCGGGGAAGAGCTCCAGGGAAATTCCATGTCTCTGGGTGGGGGGTTCTCTGTGGGGAGTCCCATCCTTTCCAGCCCCTCCTGAAGTTTCCATGGCAACTACTGTTGCCATGGTATTGCTGGGTGCAGAGCTGGTGCAGAAGATGGTGGACCCCAGGCCCGCCTACCTACCCTAAGCTCTGTAAAAATAGATGTCCTATCTTCACGACCCTGGGAGATCCCCAATACTAGGGGGTCACCCTCCCACAGGAGTCAGTAAGGGGAGGGAAAGATAGAGACACGAAGCCCCCGGCCCCCCACCACCACTACACCCCAGTTAATCACCCCTTCTCTGTGCTGCCTGGCGCACCTTCGCTCCAGCACATATCACACTGCATTGCATTATCTGTTTACTCGCCTGTCTCTCCCACCACAGTGCGCGCTCCTTGGAGGAGGAACTGTCTGACTCATCATCTCCCCTCCCCAGGGCCCAGCACAGGGCCTGGCACAGAGCAGCTGCTCTCAAATATGTCCGAGATGGAACCGAATTGAATTACATAAAAAGCCAAGCCTGGCTCCTCCAGTTCAGTGAGCAACAGGGTTTGACAGGGAAGCTCCCAGGCTCTGGGGTCCAACAGGCACTTGGGTTTGAATCCTAGCTCCGCCATCCCTACCTGGGGAACCGTGGACGAGTCACTCCACATCTCTGAGCCTCAGTTGTTTCATCTGCAAAATGATAATTTCCTGCCCAGCCAGTGTGGCTCCGTGGTTGAGCGTTGACCTATGAACCTGGAAGTCACCGTTAGGTTACCCGTCAGGGCACATGCCTGGGATGCAGGCTCGATCCCCAGTAGGGGGCGTGCAGGAGGCAACCGATTGATGATTCTTTTATCATTGATGTTTCTATCTCTCCCTCTCCCTTTCTCTCTGAAATCAATAAAAAAATTATATTTTTAAATGATAATTTCCATATCAGAGGACTGTTTTGGGGACTTGCAGTTTCAGTCAATATGAAGGCCTCCTGTGTGCTAAGCCTTGTGCTGGGCACTGGGGTACAGTGTGCACAGAAGCATGCAAGCCCTGTCCTCTGAAGCTCAGGTTTGCAAAAGTGAAAAGTACTCGCCTGGCACCTAGAAATGATGAATAAGTGCAGGATTTCTCATCCTTCTTCTTCCTCATTAAAGTGGCTGATTCCTCCCCAGTAGCTTTTAATCTCCCCAGAGGAGGGGCAGGGTGAGGACAGGCCCTCCCCAGGGCTCCAAGAAGAGGCCTTGAACCCAGGAGCCTGGGCCTACTCTGTTTTCCCCAGAACTCTCTGCCCCAACCCTGGGGTGCAGGAAGCTGGGTGAATCTAGGTCAGGCTCTGGGTTGGGGGGGCAGGATACTGGGGTTCTTTCTCTGGCTCTGCCCCAGCCCTGTATGACCTTGAGTGTGTCTTTTCCCCTTCCTGGTCCTCTATGTGCCTCTCCATGAATGTGGGGGCTGAACATAGTCCCTCAGGCTCCAGGCTGTTACCCCCTTTTTGAGGCCCTGGGGGGTGCCATGACTATGGGTTCCAACAGCCTGATCCCTGAGAGGCCTCCACCCTCATGCTCCTGCCAGCCTGGGTGGGGCCATGGAGTGGAGAGGGCAGGGATGAGAAGAGCTGACCGGACAGAGTGAATTTGCACCCATGAGAATAGGCCGAAAGGACTGCGGAGATTGACATGCGCACAGGTACATGCCTGTGGTACAGACATCCGGTCTGGGGGCAGGTGGTGATTTGGGGTCCCCTCAGTCCAGTTCTTCTCGGGAGTTGGGTCTGCCTGGGACTGAAGGGCAGGGAGCTTCCACTGCAGGGTCAAACAGACCTGGGTCCAGGGTCTGCTCTGTTAGATACGGGCTGTGCGACCTGAACATCTCTGAGCCTCAGTTTCCTCATCTGTAAACGGGAATAATAACACCTAACTCACAGGGCTATTGTGTGGAGCCCATGAGAGATTGCCCACCAAAAGCCTGGCATGCAGTAGGCATTAAGAAGCATGAGTCCTCCTTGCCTCCTACTTCCTCCCATCCCCCTCGCCCTCAGCCCAGCCAGATGGGGCCCGGGAAGGGGAAGTGAGACGCTGCCCATCCCCGCGGCGGAAGGGAAGGGAGAAGGTGTGGCTCCGTTTCCTTGGGATCCACTCTGTGGCCACTGGGCACTTTGCACGCGGGACATCCTGTGCCTCCGTTTCTTCTGGCTTGAATGGCAGTAGCTGGGTTGGGCTGACCTGAGACAGGCCTGGGGACTTGTTGGTCTTGTCTCCTGGCAGCTCAGATGCATAAATTCTGTGGCCCGGGAACTTGGGGAGCTGTTTGTCCCAAATAGCTTCTATTTCTTATATATTTAAGGCCCGTCACCTATGTCGAGGTGCGGGGGGTTCCCATATAGGTGCTGCTCCTAAGCGGGACATGCACAGGTGGTCTGGACCATCCGCTTGAGGCTTGCGCCAGTACCTTCTGGTCAGACACTTTCACAGAGACAGCACCGAGCCGGAGAAATCACACACAGACGAACAGGTTAGATGCAAGCACACAGGGGGTTTATTTACCAGTTCCTTCTGGGTCTCAGATGCCATCTGCTTGAGGCTTGCGCCAACACTTTCTGGTCAGACATTTTCACAGAGACAGCACCGAGATCTGAGCCGAGCCGGAGAAATTACACACAGACAGGTTAGATGCAAGCACACAGGGGGGTTATTTACCAGTTCCTGATGGGTCTCAGACACTGGGAAGGATCCATCCGGTGATGCTCGCTGACACACACACAGGGGTAGATGGCACCGTTGGCTGCTGGCTCCTTCGTTGATCGACAGTTAATTGGGCAGAGTTTCGTGCTGGGAACCGAGACGTGAGCACTCACAGGTCCTCACGCTCTGGCGACAGGAGAGCTATGTGCTGGGCCCATCAGACTGTCTGGTGATATACCCCTCTGTAGGCATGGTCTTCGCTGGTGTGTGTGTTATCAGCGGCTGCCATGTGTGTATCCACCTGGTCTGTTAATCGCCTTGTGTGGATCCACCTGGGGTCTGTTAATCTATGGGTGTGTACAGGCTTTGGGCGTTCCCATCAGATAGGTTGTTTACCAGGACTAGTGGGGTTACCAGGGTGCATTCTTGGGTCTCACACAGTATTCCTATATCTAACATTAGGCACTATAATAATTACTATAACAGTCCACACAGGATTACATGCTTTAAGCCTTACATTCTAAGGTCCTAATAGTAAGTACCATAATGATTACTATAACACGGTTCCACGTTTCTCAGCTGCCATCTGCCCTTAGCGACCTGCGGCCCGTGGGCTAAGGTGCGGTAGGGAGCGCTAGGGAATGTCTGGAGCTCCGGGGGCAGGACAGGTGACCCTCCTCTTACCTCTAATTCACTGCAGAGACTTCCTGCCCCGGGGATCTGGCATTGTCACCAGACGCCCGCTGGTCCTGCAGCTGGTCAATGCCTCCACAGGTACGTGCCCTCCTCAGCCAGGCTGGCCTCTCCAGCCCCCACCCCCTCCCCAAAGAGGCCGGG
>NW_006294400.1:1206084-1206608 GCF_000327345.1 Myotis davidii | reverse complement strand
CCCCCCCCCCCGCCCTTGGAGCCTCAGTTCCCCATCTGGACAGTGGGGTTGACCATGCATAATGGGCAGGAGGCGTTGTTATGCGGAGGGAGGAACAGGCCGTGTTTGGGTTGGGGTTCTATTCCCGGTGGGAGGTGGGACCCGGGTGGGTTCCGAGCTATGATGCTCAATCCCGCTCCCTCTCCAACACCTCCACCCCCTGCCTTTGGAGCAGAATATGCCGAGTTCCTGCACTGCAAGGGGAAGAAATTCACCGACTTCGAGGAGGTGCGCCTGGAGATCGAGGCTGAGACCGACCGGGTCACCGGCACCAACAAAGGCATCTCGCCGGTGCCCATCAACCTCCGAGTCTACTCGCCGCACGGTGAGAAGGCCTGCCGGGTTGGCCGGTCGGCCTCTGGGGTTCCCTGGCTCAGCCTCGCCCCCGAGGACCGTTTTCTTGGCCCCACCCCTTTGCTGGCTCCGCCCCTCCGCAGACTCCGCCCCCACAGCGGTCCTCTGAGCATCCTACCCCGCCCCGCCCA
>NW_006294400.1:1200689-1205991 GCF_000327345.1 Myotis davidii | reverse complement strand
ACCTTCCCTAACCCCGCCCACCCCGGCCACGCTCCTTGGGGATCCTCCCCGGCCTGGCCCTGTTCCTGCATCGGCCCCCCAACGGCCCAGCCACTCGCCCTGAGCCCGCGCTCTCACCGCCCTGTCCAGTGCTGAACCTGACGCTGGTGGACCTGCCCGGAATGACCAAGGTCCCGGTGGGGGACCAACCTGCAGACATCGAGTTCCAGATCCGGGACATGCTCATGCAGTTCGTCACCAAGGAGAACTGCCTCATCCTGGCCGTGTCCCCGGCCAACTCTGACCTGGCCAACTCGGATGCCCTCAAGATCGCCAAGGAGGTGGACCCCCAGGGTAGGTGCCCACCCAATGTCAGCGAAGGCGCAAGGCCTCGGGGGTCTGAATTACCCCTTTAAACATTATGTTGGCCACTCTGTGGGAAATAAATGGGGCAGGCAGTGGGTGATGGAGGGAGTGGGGTGATGGAGGGCAAGTGCCGGTGCAGACAACCCTCTCATCGCTGCCCTCCAGGTCAGCGCACCATCGGGGTCATCACCAAGCTGGACCTGATGGATGAGGGCACAGACGCCCGCGATGTGCTGGAGAACAAGCTGCTCCCGCTGCGCAGAGGTAGTCCGCCCACGCCCCTGCTCATCTCACCGCCCTCCCCCGTCGCCCCCCCCCCTACAAGGCTGGTTGGCCCTGACCTTGGCCCCACCCACAGGCTACATTGGGGTGGTGAACCGGAGCCAGAAGGACATTGATGGCAAGAAGGACATCACGGCTGCCTTGGCCGCCGAACGCAAGTTCTTCCTCTCGCACCCATCCTACCGCCACTTGGCTGACCGCATGGGCACGCCCTACCTGCAGAAGGTCCTCAACCAGGTAGGGGCCCAGGCCAGAATGAGATCAGGAAAGCAGCCTGAGAACAGTCATTTAAGTGTGCTTGGCGAGGATGACAGCAGAGGCTAGCATCCCCATTATGCAGAGAAACACACTGAGTCCCAGAAAGCAAAGGAGCTTGCCCACAGTCCCACAGTGAGGTGGCAACAGAGCTTTACTGACCTTTCCCTGCCTGGGGCCTGGAGGGAAGCCCCGGAACCCCCAGGATGGAGAGAAGACCAAGATCTTGTGTGGAGGGTGGCACTGGCCACCCCGACTAGGGATCGAACCCGAGACCCTTCTGTGTGCCGAGCCAGTATGGCCAGGGGTGAACCTGAGAAGGGGCGGTGATGGATGGAGATGACAGACAGGAGGATAAAGCTGGGGCTGGGTGGGATGTTGCCCTCTGATGGAGAGGAAGCGCCACGGCCTGCAAGCCTAGTCTTTATTTTACAGCCAGATTCCACGAGGCAAAGTAAGGGCGTGGTCAAGATGTTTACAACGTTCTTGTGGGTTTCAAATCTACTCAATTACATGCACCTGATCAAGCTTTGTTTACTTGCTGCCCCTCCCCGCGCCCGTATCACTCAGCCACGTGGGCCCACAGGTTCGGACCATAAGGTCAAGCTCACAACTGTAGCCTCTGCCTGTAATTGTGCTGGGACTTGCACGTGGCTTTGCCACGGGAGGATTGTGCCCTCTCATTAGTCCCAGGCTTGAACCTGTCCAAACGCCGTAGCCGCTCTCCACACTTCTGTATATGAGACAATGCTCCAGTCAACGGAGCCACCCAGCCAGGGCGCCCCTAATACATTTTATGTGGCCCTTGTGGTATCTAAAAATATTAAATTAGTGAAAAAGCAGATAATCTCAAATAAAAATCTAGATTTCTGCTTCTTTGAAAATTGAGTCACTCATTAATTCAATGAACACACCTCTGTGAGGACTGCTGTGGGCCAGGCCCTGCCCTCGGACAGCCTTTGTTCTGCTGGGCAGGACATGGCCCCTCTTGAGCCCTCCACCTCACCACATCCACGGCCCCCCTGGCATCCTGGTGCCTGCCTGGCCCTGTGGGCATTTGAGGTTTGTGACTTGTGACCTTGACCTTAACCCTTGTCTCACCCCCTCCCCCAGCAACTGACGAACCACATCCGAGACACGCTGCCCGGGCTGCGCAACAAGCTGCAGAGCCAGCTGCTGTCCATCGAGAAGGAGGTGGACGAGTACAAGAACTTCCGTCCTGACGACCCAGCGCGCAAGACCAAGGCCCTACTGCAGTGAGGGTCTCCCCAGCTCTCGACTCCCCATCCCTGAGTGCGCCTCCCCCCAGCCTCTCCTCTCCCGGGGCCCGCTCCACTGCACCCCCTCAGGCCACGCCACTCTCCCCCAGGATGGTCCAGCAGTTCGCCGTGGACTTTGAGAAGCGCATTGAGGGCTCAGGGGACCAGATCGACACCTATGAGCTGTCGGGGGGAGCCCGCATCAACCGCATCTTCCACGAGCGCTTCCCCTTTGAGCTGGTCAAGGTAGGACGGGCTCCCCGGGGGAAGGGTGGGGGGCTCAGGCCTCTCCCATGGATACCTGGGTCCTGGTGTCCAGCCCTGGGAGTGGGACGGGCCCCATCTTGACCTCCCAGGTGTTGGGACAGGCCCTGACGGGCCATCTCTCAATCTCCTACACAGATGGAGTTTGACGAGAAGGAACTCCGAAGGGAGATCAGCTACGCCATCAAGAATATCCATGGCATTAGGCACGTACTGGGACCAGGGAGGGGGGCCGAACCCCAGAAGGCAGGGGGTCTAGTGCAGAGGCACAGGGAGTGATGAATGAGCCTCCCTCAGGAAAGACCAAGAGCCCGGGTCCCCTTTCCCCTCAACCTCGACTTTCTGGCTCCCAGTTCTGACAGGCTCTGGGCGGAGGATGTGGATGGGAGGCCTGGGCCACCTGCTCCCTGCAGCCTGCTGCCCTCCTTTGCTGTCCCTGGGAGCAGAGCCTGGAGGCTAGACGAGCTGGGCAGAGCCCCCTCTGGGCCTGGGCTCCCTGCCCATCGCTAGGGTGAGGCAGCACCCCAGTTCTCTCCAGGCGGCTGCACAAAGCTGCCCAGCAATGGGTAGGCCCTGAGGCGGAGCATCCCGGTACTGGCCTGTGTCCTTTTAGGATGGAAGGGGGCCTCTCACCCCTCCAGATCCTCCATAGTCCCCGGATCCCCACGAGGGTCCCATTCTACCCCACTTCTCACCTTCTCGAGAACCCCAAGGCCTGTGGAGCCGGAAGGGGGCCTGGGAAATAGACTTCCTTAAAGGCTTAGACCCCCTTCGGGGACCCAGATCTACACAACAAGGTCATTGGAAGCACCTGCTATATGCCAGGCAGTGAGAGGCCAAGCAGGTTCAATTCCAGGTTTGGCAGGGAATTCATAGACTGACACTAGGAACTGCACTGGCCAGGGCACAGAAAAAAGAAATCTCTCCTAGTCCTAAAATAAAACTCCCTATTCCTGGAAAGGCTCTTAAAGAGAACTCAGTTCAGCAGTTTTCAAACGGCTCCCGGCCACAGAACCGGTGTATGAACAGAATCTTAAGAGGAAGCAAGGCACGGAGGCAGATACAGCAGACCTTGTCTTGTCCCAAAGAGCATCGGTTGAAAGTCCCTCCTTAGAATCCCTCCTGCCCATTTTGCAGATGGGGACACTGAGGCCCAGAGAGGGGTAGGGGGGCCCGAGGGCAGAGCTCAGGGGTGTGGGGCGCTCCTGGCAGGAGCTGGCCTGTGACACTGCCCTTCTCCCGCTCCGGGCGTTCAGAACGGGGCTCTTTACCCCAGACATGGCCTTTGAGACCATTGTGAAAAAGCAGGTGAAGAAGATCCGAGAACCGTGTCTCAAGTGTGTGGACATGGTTATCTCGGAGCTAATCAACACCGTTAGACAGTGCACCAAGAAGGTAACCAGCGGCCCGGCCAGCCCCGCCTCTGCCCGTCCCGCACTGCTGACCGGCGCCCCTCCCCACGCCCCACCGCCTCCTTGGTAGCATGTCCAGACCTCGGCGGGGTGAGAAAGGCAGGCCGCCACAGACCAGGATGGGGGGGGCAGGGGGGGCTTTCTGAGGGGGCCTCACCCACCCTCCTGGCCCCCGGGCCCAGGACACCAAGGGATTAGACGCTGTGAGATGACAATGATCGTGGCTATTGACCCTGAGAGCCACCAAGAGCTCCCAGCTCAGGAGAATAGGGCTTGAGGGGTCCCTGAGCCCCCTCTCTGCCCTCAGAGGTGGGCCATCTTTGGGGGCTCCAGGGAGGGGTCTTGGGGAAGCCTGGGTCCTGGAGACAGTTGAGCGACAGGACCTTCTTGGATGCTGCTCTAGGGGCCTGGTCAGCCAGAGAGGTGCGGAGGACCCGGGTCTAGCCGGTACCCCGACTCCCACTGTCCTTCAGCCTTCCCATCCCCCCCCGCCCTCACGCAGGACCCCACTCAGGACCTTCGCCTTCCCCTCCATCACATCTCCTTCCAGAGACAGCACCCCCTTCCATCTGCTATGCCATCTGAGCCTCGAAGAACCACCCAAGGAGGGCAGGGCAGGGAGGACAGCACCCATTTCACAACAGGAAAACCAAGGCTCAGGAGACCCAGGCCATGTTAGCTAGGAGGTGGCAGAGCTATTACTGTAAGCCAGGGCTTTGGACTCCAAGTCCAGTGCTCATTCGATTCCACCCCCCAGCCTCCCTTCCCTTCCTCCCCCGACTGCCGCCCTGGCCTCTCTCTATCACCACCTCCCCTCTTTCTGTCTTTCCTCTTCTCTCTCTGTTTTTCCGAGCTGAGTGCCCCCAGGGCCCTTTGGAGGAAAGGCAAAGGGTGCCCCTAGAGGAGAAAGGGGAGGGCCGGAGCAGAGCAGGGAGCTGAACGTGGAGGTCAGGCAGCTACACTGCAACTCCAGGGGGCACCGTCTGCACCTTGGCCGTGGCCATGCACGTGGAGCCCCCTGGAGTTGTGCAGGGCACAGCCTGGGCAGCCCCCCTGGTGGAAGTAGGGGGTCGTGCTGGGCTCTGGAGTCAAGGTGGAATGAATGCAGGAGGTGCTGGGAAACCTGGAATTGAACAGAATGGGTGGGCGGTGTTCTCGCCTTGGTCAGCCACTTAGGAGGACCCTAGGCTGTGACCAAGACGGCATTGAAAAGAGAGAGGGGGCAGGCTCAGGGCAGCTGAGGAGCGAGGGACCCAAGGGCCTTGTACGGAGCAGGGGGGTTGGTCCTTCAGAAGCACCCCCCCCCTCCCTGAGCCTGGGGGATGCTGGCAGCACCTGGGAGGCGGTAGGGAGGGCCGGGTCCCATGCTCACATTGTCTTCTGTTCTCTCTCTTTCTCTGTGTCGGTGTCTCTCTCTCTTCCCCATGCCTGTGCCATCCTCCACCCTGACCCTGGTCCTGCTTGGCTTTCACTCCCCTCTTTCTC
>NW_006294400.1:1189343-1193658 GCF_000327345.1 Myotis davidii | reverse complement strand
CCCCCCTCCCCTTCCCTGGGTGCAGGACGGGCCTCTTCACACCTGACCTCGCTTTTGAAGCCACAGTGAAAAAGCAGGTGCAGAAGCTCAAAGAGCCCAGTATCAAGTGTGTGGACATGGTAGTCAGTGAGCTCGTCCACCATTGACTGCTCCCCCTCCCCCCTCCCCTTCCCTGGGTGCAGGACGGGCCTCTTCACACCTGACCTCGCTTTTGAAGCCACAGTGAAAAAGCAGGTGCAGAAGCTCAAAGAGCCCAGTATCAAGTGTGTGGACATGGTAGTCAGTGAGCTCACGTCCACCATCAGAAAGTGTAGTGAAAAGGTACGCGGCCACCGGGGCGGGGCGGGCCTGGCCCCGCTTCCTCACAGCTACGGCCTCCCGTGGGCAGAGCCATCTGCTGAGCAGGCCTGGCTGCTCTCAGCCGCCCACGTGGATGCCCACGCTGGCCAGGTGATTCTGGCCTGGGGCTCCCTGCCAGTTTATAACCCTGGGTCTACGTGCGCTCACAATCCCTTCAGGCCTCCATTTCGCCCAGAAGACTTCGCTCCAACCCAAGCATCCTCAGTGCAGTGGCCTCTCCCACCAATAAGAGTAACAGTAACGCTGATGATAGGAACAGGCTGCTATTTACTGAGCAATTGCTATGTGCCCAGCACGAAGCTAAGTGCTTGCCTGTTACCTGACGTAATCCTGTCAGCAACCCTAAGACGTGGTAGTGTTCTCCCCACTTTACAGATGGTGACACTGAGTCTCCGTAAGGAGAAGCAGAGGGGGGTTCAGATTTGGGAGGCGGAGGGAAGAGATCTGGGATCAGGGCCTCCGGGGGTAAGGGAGCTGTCCCGGTCCCTCAAAACCAATTTGCCTTAAAGCCTATCGGATGACTCATTGCACGTTCATCCGTATGCATCTGGCAGGGTCAGCCTCTTTGGAGTCCCCTGTGACCTTTTAGATGCCTTTTTCCCATTTGTCCGCTTTTAAACCTTTTGAGGACTTTCAGCCAGAGTGTCTGAAGCAGTGCTTCCCAGGGGAGTGCCTGGGCATCCGCTGTCCGGGGGGGCCTTTCTAGAACTCACATGCTGCCCCCTCCAAGCTGGCTGGGCCGGAATCCCTGCGGAAGAGCCCAGCTTGGCCTGTATTTGAAAAACTCCCTACGCTGGGGAGGTGGGGGCCATCTGCCTTAACTTCCCTTTTCAAATAGGCATCACAGTTTTCGTGGCTCACACGCAATTAGTCACGTGCACCCCTTTCACAACCCCGTCTCCTTTTAGCCCGCTTTTGAGTCAAATAGGGATAGACTAAGCAAATTAGCATCTTTTCAGTGCCCGGTGCAGGTGGAACAAAAGCTGGACTGGGCTCTCCCATTCCATAGTATTGTTACATCTAGGTCACGAGCCTAGGGCATTGCGAAATTTTTTTTTTAATATATTTTATTGATTTTTTTACAGAGAGGAAGGGAGAGAGATAGAGAGTTAGAAACATCAATGAGAGAGAAACATTGATCAGCTGCCTCCTGCACATCTCCCACTGGGGATGTGCCCGCGACCAAGGTACATGCCCTTGACCAGAATCGAACCTGGGACCTTTCAGTCCACGAGCCGACGCTCTATCCATTGAGCCAAACCAGTTTCAGCGCAACACCATCTTTTGTCAAACGTTGAAAACGCTGCCTCAAATCCCTTTACACAAGAAGTCAAGACATAACTAAAATTTTAAAAATAATTTTTATTTTTCAATTACAGTTGACGTACTGTATTATTTTAGTTTCGGTGTACACCCCAGTGATTCGACATGTATATAACTTATGAAGCGATCACCCCGATAAATCTAGGTCCCATCTGACGCCATACATAGCTATCCCAATATTATTGACTATATTCCCTGCGCTGTACAGTACATCCCCGTGACTGTTCTGTAACTACCACTTTGTACCTATTAATCCCCAATATGTTTTTTTAAAGTTGATTGCTTTTAGAGAGAGCGAGAGAGAGAGAGAGGGAGCGAGGGAGAAAGAGAGAGAATCATCAATTTGTTGTTCCACTGTTCCATGCATTCATTGGTTGATTCTTGTATGTGCCCTGTCCGGGGATGGAACCCATAACCTTGGTGTATCAGGATGATGCTCTACCCGACTGAGCTGCCTGGCCAGGGCCTACATAAACATTTTTAATGACAGTATCATATTCCATTGAATAGACTTAGCACAGTTTACTTAACCATTTTCCTATTGGTGAACATTTAAATTCCCTCCAGTTTTTTGATATTATAAAATAACCTGGCGAGGAACATCTTTGTTATAAAGAATTTTATTTTTTTCTCTAGAATTATTTCCTTAGGATAGATTCCTAGAAGACCAGTTGCTGGATATAAACATTTAAAAACCATGGCACCCTTTGCTGAATTGAATTCCAAAAGAGAAAGTAATTACTGTAAATGCTAACATTTTGGAAACAACCCAGAAGTCCATCCAGAGGAGACTGATTGCATAAAGCATCACACAGACAAAGACTATACAGTCCTACCTTGGAGATGCTGGGAGTTTGGTTGCAGACCTCGGCCAGTAAAGGAAATACCGCAATAAAGCGAGTCACACACTTTTTTTTGGTTTCCCAGTACATATAACAGTTCTATTTACACTATGCTGTAGTCTGTTAAGTATGCAATAGCATTTTGTCTAAAAAAGCAATGTACATACCTTAACTTAAAAACACATTATTGCCCTAGCTGGTTTGGTTCAGTGGATAGAGCATCGGCCTGCAGGCTGAGGGGTCCCAGGTTCGATTCTGGTCAAGGGCACATGCCAGGGTTGCAGGCTCTATCCCCAGTAGGGGGCATGCAGGAGGCAGTTGATCAATGATTCTCTCATCATTGATAGTTCTCTCTCTCCCTCCCTCTCTGAAATTAAAAAAGATGTTTAAAAAATACTTTATTGCTAAAAAATGCTAACCATCATCTAGCCATCAGAGAGTCATAATCTTTTTGCTAGTGGAGGGTTTTACTTTCAATTTGTAAAAAATGCAGCATGTGCAAAGTGCAATAGAACTAGGTATGCCTACAGCTGCTTAAAGGGCAATGCATACTTGTTTCCTTTCACATGTTCCCTCCACAGCTACTGTGGGGAGGAGAGGGGAGAAGTTTCAGAAAAGAATGTATAGTATTTAGGGGAGCAATATATATGAATGACAAAGTTCCAAAGACATACCCACCAAATTGCTAGCTATCACTTTAAGAGAGGGCAAGAACGTAGGAATTTTTCCATTTTCACTGCACACATTTTAATCACTTTCAAATTTCTTACAGTGAGTCTGTATGATTTTTGTGAGCAGAAAGAAATGATCAACAAAACATTTACAAAGGAAAGCTTTTGTGTTACTTTTTAAAAGAGTTTTCCCTTTTGGTTTATTTCACGGATAGTAATTCTTTTTACGTGGCAAAATTCACCTTTTTTTTTTTTTTTTTGCCTCCCTAAATGTCCCAGCGTCCAAACTCCTGGCAGAGACTTGAAAAATAGTCAACTGTCATTATCGCCGGCCCTGCCCGGATCAGCTCTCCTCCCCGGATGAAATCTAGAGTGAGTGTGAGGCATGCGGGCCAAAACCCTCACAAATTAAA
This sequence comes from Myotis davidii, assembly GCF_000327345.1. Classification (NCBI taxonomy): domain Eukaryota; kingdom Metazoa; phylum Chordata; class Mammalia; order Chiroptera; family Vespertilionidae; genus Myotis; species Myotis davidii. Next base: position 1,190,049 of record NW_006294400.1, on the reverse strand, counting down.
AAAAAAATTAAGGGAAGGCGCCATCTCCCACCCTTCCCCCAGCAGACACAGAGGCTCTCTGCTGAGGAGTGCCGGCAAGGCAGGGGCTGGCTTTGAACCCAGAGCCGTGTGGCTCCCGGGCCTGTGCCCCTCACCACCCACGGGTGGGCTCCAGCTGACCACCCTGCTCAGCCAGCGTCTGAGAGAGAAAAGTTCCGTTTTTAAAAACTGGCTAAAAGTTCTGGGAAGGCGCAGAGGCAGGGGAATGGAAAAAGATGCTCAAAGGGAAGAGAGAACTCCAGGGGCTGAGGCTGACCCGCCGTGTGTGACACGTGGAAAACTTGACGCACGTAGCATCCAGGCGGTTAGTGGGAGGACTGGTCATGCTCTTTGGCAAATTGCTCCCTCCTCCTCCCTCCTCGCCCACCCTCCCCCACTCCACGCACCCCGCCCGGAAGGGAGCCCTGGGGACCACCTCAGAGGAGGCCTGCGGGTGTGGTGACTCAGTCCCCAGTCCCTGCTCCAACTTGGAGAAGGAGTGGGAACCACCCCTGGAGCCTCTGGGGGCAGCAGGGTCCAATGGCCTCTCCAGGAGTTTGTTTTTAAGCCCCTGGTTTACGGCTGCCCCTCCCCCATGTCCCCTGGGCTTGGCCACATCAGTCACACCCTTGGCACAGCCCCTGGACAGTGGGGTGGGGGGTGAGGGTGGGAGGATGTGACAGCTCAC
>NW_006294400.1:1181446-1189293 GCF_000327345.1 Myotis davidii | reverse complement strand
CATCTCCTTGACCTCCATCTCGCCCTCAGAGTCACCACCCGGGACCTAGTCATGCTAACGTCCAGCTCTCTTCCCACGTAGGGGGACCCACCTGAGTGCCCTGACCCAGGGGCAACGAGTGGCTCTAGCTTTGCCTCCTTGGCCCAGGTGGCCCTGAGTGGGGAGGGCCTCTGAGCAGAACTGGAGGTCCCTGTGGGTGAGCCCCCACCGTCAGCAGCTCAGAGTCTCCCTCCCCGAGGCGGTGCAGGGTCAGAGTCGGAGGGCAGAGGAGCCGTGTCCCTGCGCCTTGGCAAGGAGGGCAGCCATCCATCCTTCCTTCATCCCCTCATCCCTTCATGTGCCCTCTCCCAGCACTGGAGGTGCGCCTGCCCGCCCCTGCCTTCAGGGCGGTTAGAATACTGTTTGACGAGGAGAGATGACAGGGAGACCCCCAATCCAGCTCTTGGGGTGATCGGGCAGGCTTTTGATGGAGGTGACATCCAACAGTGTCTTGAGGAGAGTGAGTCACCCTGGGCTTGGTCCAGAGCCCAGCTAAGCTGAGGGCAGAGTTCACGGGCAGAGGAGGCGGGCTTGGAGCAACTTTCCCTTCAGCCTCCGATGATAAAAACTGGGAGGAAGTGGTGCTGCTGAGCTCCTAACCCCAAAGGGGAGGGTAGAGACAGGTTGACCGGCCAGCTCGGAGCCAGACAGACGTGGCTGGGGATGTCGGTGCCAGTTGGGAGCATGCAGAGAGGGGCACACCGGGTGGGTTCTACTAGGAGGGCCAGGGGCCCAGCCAGGCCCCCGCGGGGTACTGCTCATGCTGCTCCCCGTCTCCGCATGCCCCCCACGTCCTCGCATGTCCGTGCCTGTGGCTCCCGCATGTGTGACCGCTGGTTCCCCCGCCTCCCAGCTCTGACAAGGCGCATGGCCCGTCCCCAGCCTGACTCCGGAGGCACCGTGGGCCCTGTCCTCCCCAGCTCCTTCCTGGATAGGGGTTCCCTGCCTGTCACCCCTCCTCGCTGTCCTTCCACACCTTAGAGCGAGGGGCAGCCCCGAGGGCCAGTGAAAGCTCTGGGAGCTCACAGTCCTCCAGGCAAAGGCCCCATCGGTCCATGTCTGTTTCCAAGATGGGGCCAGGGAGCGAGCTGACTCCCACGGCATTTCCGCCCCTGGAAAGGCCCTCCCATCCCAGGGCCTCGGTAGGACAGGGATGAAGGCCTGGAGCCAGGGGGACCCTGGAACTGCCACTTGGAACCCGCACTCGGAGGAAAGGGGTGGCCGTGGCTTGGTGCCGTGGGCTTCCTGGGCCCCAGGTCTCTCCCCACCCCTCCCGCCCCACGCCCGGGCCCCTGGACTCCGGTGGGCTGGGGTGTTTCCTCCCGTGCCCCCTGTGTACCGGCTCTCTCCCCCCGCCCTTCCCCAGCTCCAGCAGTACCCCCGGCTGCGCGAGGAGATGGAGCGCATCGTGACCACCCACATCCGGGAGCGCGAGGGGCGCACCAAGGAGCAGGTGAGCCACAGCCCCTCTTCCCTGGCCTTTCGCCCTGGCCCTCGGCTGTCTCTTCTGTGTCAGCCTTCCGCCTGCTTCCTGTCCTCAGACCAAACCTCTGCCTCTTATGGCGGGAATATCTGTATGAATTTACTGCTTCAGTGTGCAGTTCTGTGGCATGAAATCCGCTCGCGTTGCTGTGCAAGCATCACCATCATCCATTCCCAGAACTTTTCATCTTCCCCAAATGAGACTCTGTCCCCACAAATACTAGCTCCCCTCCCCCTCCCCCTTCCCCTCAGCCCCTGGCACCCACCACTCTACTTGCTGTTTCTAGGAATTTGACAACGCGAGGGTCCTCGCATAAGTGAAAGCGTAGACATTTGTCCTTTGTGTCTGGCTGATGTCACTTACATAATGTTTTCAGGTTTACCCATGTTGTAGCACGCGTCAGCACTGCCTTTCGGGGCCTGAATGGCAGGCCAGTGTGGGTGTGCACCACCTTTGTTCACCCGTTTGGGTACACCAAGCTGGGTTTTTTCCAGCTTTGGGCCATTGCAAGTAGTTCTTCTAGGAACATAGGTGTACACCTATCTCTTGGAGACCCTGCTTTCAATTCTTATGGGCAGATACCTGGGAATGGAATTGCTGGATCAGATGGTAATTCCGTATAATTCTATGTATGATCATTTTTTGAGGAACCACCATACTGATTCCCAAAGCAGCTGTACCATTTTACATCCCCCTACCCCCCACACACACCCCAACACCTGCTTCTCAACTTCCTGGCAGTCTGTCCTCTGGCGGTCTCTCTCTGGGCCTCTCTCTCTATTTGCGGTTTCTCTGGGTCACCCATACCTGTCCCAGCCACCTCTCCTCCTCTCATGTCCTCATTAATCAAACATTGATTCCACCATTTACTCACACACGTGTTGCTGATTGCCGTCGCTGAGCTGGGAGGAGCAGGCCCCCCTCAGGACGCTCCCAGGCGAGCCCTCTCCCCTTGTCCCTCTCGCATCCTCCTGTCCAAGCCCGCCTCTGCCTCCCGTGTCCCAGCCTCTGTCCTTACACATCCCTTTTCCTGTCCTCAGTCCCTCCCTTTTTGTTTTTGATGTCATTTATGAATTCTTATTGGTCTCTTTATTTTTTTTTTCAAGAGTCTTGGTATCTTCCTTTTTTTTTTTAAATATATTTTATTGATTTTTTACAGAGAGGAAGGGAGAGCGATAGTTAGAAACATCGATGAGATAGAAACATCGATCAGCTGCCTCCTGCACACCCCGCACTGGGGATGTGCCCACAACCCAGGTACATGCCCCTGACCGGAATCGAACCTGGGACCTTTCAGTCCGCAGGCCGACGCTCTATCCACTGAGCCAAACCGGTTTCGGCTTATTGGTCTCTTTAATTACAAGAGTGATAAACACTCAAGGAAAAATAGATGTGATTAGTTACAAGTAAGTGTCCCTCCATCACTCTTCCCTGCTCCCAGCTTCTCCCACAGAATAACCACTATTTTTTAAAATATATTTTATTGGTTTTTTACAGAGAGGAAAGGAGAGGGATAGAGAGTTAGAAACATCGATCAGCTGCCTCCTGCACACTCCCCACTGGGGATGTGCCCACAACCAAGGTACATGCCCTTGACCTGAATCGAACCTGGGACCCTTGAGTCCACAGGCTGACACTCCATCCACTGAGCCAAACCGGTTAGGGCAGAATAACCACTATTACCGGCGTGGTGTGTCCCCTCCGGCATTTTTCCTTGGCACACTCAGATTCCAGGTTCCATCTGACTCTAAGAGAACCACACTCGGTTGAACACCTACTACATGTCAGACATGTCACCGGCCTCATCTCATGGTGTCTTCCCCGCTCCTACGAGACGGAAACAATTCCTTTGTGGAACTTGAGGCTCGGCGACGACAGGCCCCAGGCTCGCAGGAGGCAGCAGGTGCATCAGGAATGTCACTCTCATGGCGACCCAGCTAGGAATCCCATCACTCTCCGTCATTTACAAAGAGGATCTTCCAAAGCCGGAGCCTAGACACTGTCCTCATCCTTTGAACAGCTTTATTGTTTAGAGGGTCCCATCATCTATTTCACCTTTTATTTTTTTAATACAGAGAAGAACGTAGAGAGAGAGAAACATCAAAGATAAGAATCATTGATCGGCTATCTCCTGCACGCCCCCTACTGGGATGGAGCCCTCAACCTGGGCACCTCCTGGTCGATGATCAACCACTGAGCCACACTGGCCAGGCTATTTCACCTTTTGATGGCCATTGGCCTGTTCCCAATTTTTTTCTACTGAAAACCACACCACACTGAACACCCTGATGCATGTATTTTTGCCCACTTGATGAGTTTATCTATGAGATGTAGTTCTAGAAGTGAATCTGTACATTTTAGTGTTAAATATTATCCGATTGCCCTCCAAGAATTCGATCCTAATGTACACTTCCACCAATAGTTGATGAGAGAATCTATCTTCTCACAATTATGCCCACACTGGGTCATTATCAATATTTAGCACTGAACTGATAGGCTTAAAGGGGCCTCGTGGTTTTAGCTTACATTTCTTTCTTACTGGGGGTGGGGGTGAACGTTCTTTATGTATCCTTGTTGGCTATCTGTATTTCTTCTCTGAGTTACCCATTCCCACTCTTTGACCATTTTGATTTGTGCTTCTTGTGTAGGAACTCTTCATTTATTACGGGTCCTGTTATGTGTGTATGTATTTACTTATTACAGACTGTGGATGCATTTATTATGGGCCCTGTAGTGCTGTGAGAATGCCATGCATATTAACACTTTGTGGTGTCTTTCCCACCTGCCTCCTGCCCGGTGTGTCCTGGAAGGTCATGCTCCTCATCGACATTGAGCTGGCTTACATGAACACCAACCATGAGGACTTCATCGGCTTTGCCAAGTGAGTGCTCCCTGGGCAGAGAAGGTGACTGTGTGTGTGTGTGTGTGTGTGTGTGTGTGTGAGAGAGAGAGAGAGAGAGAGAGAGACAGAGACCCAGGCCTTCTGGGTTAACGCTCTGTGTTTGGCGCCCACTGAGCAGTGGCAGTGGAGCTGGGCCTCTTGAAAGGAGAAGTTCTGAGATGAGGCTCTTCCCTCTCTCCCCTTCAGTGCTCAGCAGAGGAGCAGCCAGATGAACAAGAAGAAGGCTTCAGGGAACCAGGTGAGTGAGCCCCGGTGCCCCAGCCCGAGGGATGGAGGGTGCCGGATGGACGCCAAGCTCTGAGAGCCCCCTCCCCAAGGGGAAGGGTCCCCCTCCCCAGCTGCCAGCCACAAGCCTCCCACTCTGCCTCAGTAACCCTCTCTCCTCTCTCCCGATGCTTCTCGTGGTTGATATGGTTACCTCTTTGCAGGATGAGATTCTGGTGAGTACCAGGACTGGGGCTCTTGGCTTGTGTGGCGAGGGGGAGGAAGGGGCCCACTGCAGTGGGGATGGGCAAGAGGGGACCCTTTGGCTTGAGCGGCTTGCACACACCAGCACAGTTGCCCACACATGGTCTCAGGCCAGAGGCCAGGCCTCGCCACACACAGGGTACCAGCACCCTGTCCATCAGTGCACAGGAGCTAAGTGCTACTTCAGGCAGAGGCAGACCCTGTGGGCTGGGGTGGGGGGAAATGCCTGGCAGGGGCCTGGAACTTAGTAGGTGCTGCTTAAATGTCTGTTGGATGACGGACGGATGGGAAAGACGCATGCTAGCCACCTCTACCATGAAATAAAGCGATGAGTGACATGTCATGAGACACGTCCCTCCTCATCTGTTGTGTCCTTCAGATCTCGGTGGACACCTCACTTCTCCACCCCAGTTGTACACATGAGCCACAGAGTCCTGGGCTGCTCCAGAGGCTGGAGTTTCTTTGTAATAATTGAGGTGTTTGTGTGATTGTTTCCCTCCCAAACCCAGCAGGGGAAGGGCTGGGTCTGTCCTGTTCACCGTAAATCCTCAGTGCCCAGCCCAGTGCCTGGCACACGATAGGCGCTCAGTAGAATAAGTAATTAATGAATGGATTATCCCAGGGCCGTTCGGTTCAGCGAACACTCACTGGGGCCTACACTGTGCTGGCCCCTGGACAGGAGGCAGACCCTGGCCCTGCACCTCGGAGACCCGGCCTGCAGGCAGGGCCCAGGCAGGGTGGGAGTCGGGAGCGTGGGCGGTCCTGGTGTGGGGGCTCTGGAGAGGGGTTTGGGTGAGCAGGGAGGAGGGCAGGGCTGGGGGTGGCGAGGGAGGACCAAGGCTGCAAGCGAGGGCACGGAGCCGGGTGACAAAGCCTGCTGGTCAGATGCTGAGATCCACAGTGCCAGGGGGTGGCATTTGGACTCAACTCCGAAGGCAGCGACAAGACACTGAGTGGATCTTCACTGGACGGGGACCGGGTGGGAGGGAGTCACAGGGCACCTGGCTGCGTGTCCCTGTTCACGGCTCAGGCCATTACTCAGCTGCTGGTCCGCCATGGGACTTGGGGAAGCCGGAGAGGGTAAGAGGGCTCCGAGGGTCTCAGGAGTGGGCCTGGCCCCCAGGACTTTCCCACCGGCCCCAGGATCCTGGGAGCTTCTGTGGACGCTCAGAAGAGAAGCCAGGGAGGGAGAAGCAGCTCCCTGTCCTCTCAGTCTGGGCCTCCACCAGGGTCTGGGCCTCCACCAGGGTCTGGGCCGTGGCTCTGCCCTTGGAGTCCAATTCAGGGGTCCCGGTCTGTGCCAATGGCTCAGGACTGCTGCTTCCTGCTGTGGAAGGAGACCTTTGCCTGCAACCCCGAGCTGCCCCCAGGGAGAAGGGTCCTGGGTGTCTCATGCTCAGCCCCTTCCTCCTCCCCCACTCCCTACCACCCCAACCTGTGTCTGGGGACTGGGGCCAAAGACCCTTAGGGCCCTACTATTGTAGCACTCAGGCCACGTGTATTCATTGATCACTTACTGTCTGTTGAGCACTCTGCAAGGTGCTGGGATACAATGATCCAGAGAATTGATAGCTCAGCAAGAGAGGCTGACATCAACGGACACACACACACACACACACACACACACACGCACGCATATGCACACACACATGCACGCGCACACACACGCACACGTTAATTCAAGATCCCAGTTACTGTCATAGTAGAAGATTTAAGGGAGTGATAATGGGGGTCCTGACTTTTACTGGGCGGGGGGGATAGAGAGGGCCTGCCTGAGAATGAATGTGACTTCTGAGCCGATACACAGAGGGGGAGTGGGCATTTGCCAGGCACACAGGAGGGGATGTGCTCTCTAGGCAGAGGCAAGAGCAGCACGTGCAAAGTCCCTGAGGTCGGAAAGAAGCCTGAGAATAAATCGGAGCTTAAGCTGAAAAGGCACTCAGAGCTGTCTTGCCCAGTCGGCCGCCTAAGCTCGGCTTGTGCACTGTCAGCGGTGGGGGCGCCTCTCCTCCCCGGACCAGCAGGGCCCGACGCACGTGGCTCTGACGGTCAGAAGGCTCTTTACCCTGAGCTCGGCCTCCCTCTGTCCTCCAACCTGGTCACTGGTCATTCAAACCAGGCCAGGTCTGGCCCCCACCCTCCGGACCGGCCAGGCCTCCACGAGCTGGGGGAGGGGTGGGCTTTCGAGCGCCTCTCTTTGCCTCCCCCCGCCTCCCCGGGGAAGCCTGGACTCTGCCCACTGACCTCCTGCCCCCTCACCCTGCAGGTCATCCGGAAGGGCTGGCTGACCATTAACAATATTGGCATCATGAAGGGGGGCTCCAAGGAGTATTGGTTTGTGCTGACGGCCGAGAATCTGTCCTGGTACAAGGATGATGAGGTGAGTAAAGGGGTTGGACAGGCTCAGACCCTATCCCTGGCTTGGCAGGGACTGGACCGCCCAGCAGGGGGGTTTACAAATCCCATCAAAGACCCTTGGGTAGAGCTGGGCCGCAAGGATCAGGGGCAGGCAATCCTGGGGGCTCATCGGGGCTGGGCAGAGAAGGTGGCGTGGCAGGACTGGGGAGCCTGGGCTGAGCACCCTAAAGAGGGTGGGCGAGGGTGTTGGGCACCCCCCTAACCCCAAGCCCCGGCCCTGCAGCCGTCCTGTTCTCCTGCTCCAGGGCACGCCACCTCTTCTGTGGCCCCCACAGACCCATGACACACAGAGTCCAGCTGCCAGTCACCCTGTTAACCCCTGCCTCCCAGTCCCCCAGGCCCCAGTGTCCAAGGGACATGCCCAGAGCGCCTCCAGGTTGAGGGATCGAGTGATGGAGTCCCACAGAGGCGCCCCTCTAAACCCCTCCCTGCCCAGTGGGGCACACAGACCACCCCCACCAGCCACCGCCCTCCCTGCTGCTGGTCTCCTTTAAGAATGAGTCTATTTGGCTTCCACATCTGGATTCCAGAGGTGAC
>NW_006294400.1:1179596-1181390 GCF_000327345.1 Myotis davidii | reverse complement strand
ATGAACTCCAGCTGGCTGCAGTGTGGGGGAGGGGACCCTCTTCTTCCTGAGGGGCCATTGGAGAAGGGGGCGCCCTCCACTCTCAATGGGGTAGCAGGGCTCAAGGGGGGTGATTTTTGTCTCCCAGTCCCCCCCCCCTTGCTCTCTGCCCCCTCCAAGTCGCCCTGAACAGGCCCCATCCCCACCTTGGGAGGGACCCTCTGTCGTCACTCACAGGGGCAGGGGCGCCAAGCCATCTGGACCTCATTACCTCAAGCCTGGCCTCTCCCGAGCACAGGGGCCGGGGAAGGGATGGAGTGTGAGGTGGCGTGGCAGGCGGGTGTGGGGGCGTTGCTTCCTGCGCTGTGGCCCAGGCCGGCTCCCATGGGCTGGGGGCGCCCACTGCAGGCCCCGCGCCTGACAATGTGACCTGGGGCTGACCGGCTGCATGCGGGTGAAGGGAGTGTACCGGGGGCCTGTCCTCATACCTGTGTATAAAGGGGTCTTTCTTGGGCTCTGTGTGGACATTTGAGTTGAGCTGTGTGGGAGCGGGCCCTGTGTGTACACGGGGGGGCGGGGGAGAAGGGGGAGAGTGAGTGCTGGGAGGGGGAGGGGAAGCTTGTGGCTGTTTGTGCAGGCGTTTTGTGGGAGGGAGTTTGGGGTGTAAGCATCTAGGTATGTTTGGTATATGAGGGTCTCATGTGTATCTGGGGGCAGCCTGTGTGTGCCTGAAGCATGACTCGGGAGTGTGTGCTGTTGTTTGTGTCAGTGTGTGTGTGTGTGTGTGTGAGAGGGGGGGGCTTGAGGGAGGGTGTGTGCAGTGTCTGAGAATATGTATGTGTTTGGGATGTAAGATGGGAGAGGACCAGTGTTCCGTTGGAAGGGTGTGTGTGCCCTCTCCCGTGTGTGTGTGTGCATGTGTGCCCTCACCTCTGTGTGTGTGTGTGTACCCTCTCCCGTGTGTGTGTGTGTGTGCGTGTGCGCCCTCACCCGTGTGTGCGTGCGTGTGCGCGTGCCCTCACCTCTGTGTGTATGTGTGTGTGTGTGTGTACCCTCTCCCGTGTGTGTGCGTGTGTGTGTGTGTGTGTATGTGCTTGCACTGTGCTTGGGGCATGGATGTGTGATTTAAAGTGTGGGTGTGTGTGTCCTCACCTCTGTGTGTGTGTCTGTGTGTGTGTGTGTGCCCTCTCCCGTGTGTGTGTGTGTGTGTGTGTGTGTGTGTGTGTGCTTGCACTGTGCTTGGGGCATGGATGTGTGATTTAAAGTGCGGTGTGTGTGGGTGCCTGAGATGGGGGGTGTGCATGTGTTGGATGTGAGTGGAATTTTGCACTAGAACATCTGGGGACATGGAGGTGGTCCCGGCTGAGGGGGAAGGGATCTGTCCCCCCTCTTCCCCCAGCCGCCGGCCCTCTGGTCTTTGGGATTTGGGTGACCCTCAGGGCAGACAGCTACCCACATCCCCAGCCCTCCTCAACTCCCCCATCTTCTCAACCCTCTGCCCCCCACGCCCCGGCCCCAGCTCCAAGCTCCGGCTCTGGGATGGCGGTCGGTCCAGCTCTCCAGCGACGCCGAGGGTCTAACCCAGCCAGCCTAACCAATGTGCAGACTACTGTACAATTTGCGAGTCCTGAACAGATAGTCTAAACACTGGGTAGACGGAGTGGTCCATCCAGGCGGTGGCAGCTGTCGTCGGGTGGGAGCTTCGGCCCGGCTCCTGGAGATCCAAGACCCCCAGCCCCAGCCCAGCCAGCCCAGGTCCCCTCTCTGCTCTCGGCTCCCCTTCTGCCTCCTTTGACGTGGCAGGGGTGAGCAGGC
>NW_006294400.1:1174661-1179311 GCF_000327345.1 Myotis davidii | reverse complement strand
AAGGGAGGGGTGGGGGGAGGCGGCCACTCCTGCCTAGTGTCCAACCCCAGAGCTCAGGGCTGTGGCGGCGGGGCCTCCCTCGAATGCTTCCAGATGTTCCCTGGCCTCATGTGCAACTTCCTCCTCTCCTCCCCCAGCCGCCCTCTGGGGCTCCCGGCCGCCGGGCCACTCGCCTGGCATAAAGAGGGCTTTATGTGGCTGGACAGGCCAGGCGGGTGCAGGGGCAGAGCGAGGTGGGCAGGATGAGGCCAGGACAGGGAGCAAGGTTCTCCTGATCCCAGCCCCCACCTGAGATCGTGGCTGAGGCCCCTGCCCAAGTCCTGAGTCCCCAAGACCCACAGAGACCTCCTCCCCCTCCCCAGCGTGGGTCCTGCGGCGGTGGGTGGGCAAGTGGATTACACACAGCAGAGACCGCTCCTCTCAGAGCCCCATCCCCGAGTCCCCCATCCAGAAATCTCTGGGCCCCTCCCCTTAACGCAGCATCCTCCAGACATGGCGGCCCCCACCAGACTCACACACGTGTGCACGTGGGCCTGGGACTCACATGCCCATCCACGGATACGTGTAACTCCTCCCAGGCGACTATAGATAAACTAGGCACGTCCAGCCCGCTACACAAGCTGTGCGCACAGGAACACATGAACGCACACCCGTGTCCTACAGTCACGTTCATGCCAACACATAGACACTGACACTTGCCACACACATCTATGTAAATGTGCACACACCCTCACGGGCACACACACATGCTCACATGGACACACGGCTGTGCTGGGCACCTCCTCAGTCACACAGCTCTGCAGCGCAGACTCACGGGCACGCCCGCGGCGGTGAGAGGAGATGTGTGTGCACACAGACTCGCCATCTCCAGCCCGCCCTGTGTGCTGATTGCTAACACATGGGCGTCTGCGGGGAGGGGGCTGAGCCAGCCCTTTGAAGCCCAGGGGCTGCTGGCCCCCCTTCCTGTCTCCACAGTCAGGAAATGAAGTCAGAGGCTTTTCCAAAGCAGGCCCAGCAACCAGGCCGGGGCGAAAGAGGCTCCGGGGTGGGGGTGGGTCCTGGCCTGCCTCCAGGGCTTTCTTGGGGAGGGATTTGGGAGCCACCCTCAGCCTTGCCACCCTGGGCGCTTGGGCTCTGGCAGGTATGCAGAGGTGGTGGGCATGGCTTGAATGCCATTAGGAGCAGGGCTGCCAGCAAGCCCAGGGCACTTGGGTCGGACAGCACCTGTGCAGTGTGAGGGGGCTGGAGCCAGAAGCCAGGGCACCCCCAGCGTAGAGCTGTCTCAGGGAGTGAGGCGTAGCAGAGAGGGTGCCAACCTCACCCCTGGCTCTCCCCGCAGGAGAAAGAGAAGAAGTACATGCTGTCCGTGGACAACCTGAAGCTGCGGGACGTGGAGAAGGGCTTCATGTCCAGCAAGCATATCTTCGCCCTCTTCAACACGGAGCAGAGGTGCCTGCCTGCGCCCCCAGGGCTGCGGGGCCCCGGACCCGGCAAGCCCCAAACCACCCCCACTGAGGAGAAGCGGGGGCCACAGATACAAAAAGGAGAGGGACCTGCCCCAAGCCCCACAGCTAGTCATTCATTTGACAGATATTTATGGAGCCCCTACTCTGTGCTGGGCATTTTGTCAAGATCTTCCCACCCACCACTCCCTCCTCTCTCCCCTCCTCTCTCCCCTCCTCCCTTCCGCTCCCCCTCTCCCCCTGTCCTCACACACTCACTCAGTCAGTGCCTGCTCTGCATAAGACACTCTGCTAGGCACTGGGACAAAAGGGAGCCCGAGTCATGCCTTCTCATGTTGGTAAGTGCCCCGGCCTCTCACCTCCTAACCCAGGGCTCATTCTAATGGGCTTTGTCTTACTCAGAGACAAGGGTTCAGTTCAGCTGCCATCGGGGAGTCCCGAGAGTCGGAGAGGGGGCCAGTGGGGCTGAGACCCACAGGAGGGACTGCACTGTCACTGATGTCCTTAGGGAGGCTCGGTCCCTTTCTAACTGAACATATCAGCGCTCATTTCACTGAACCCTCGCGTTACCCCAGGAGGCAGGAAGCATTGTTCACCTGCCTTCCAGATGAGGAAACTGAGGCTTGGAGGGAGGAAGGGACTTGCCCAGGGTCACCCAGCTGGGAAACAAGGAAGCGGGACTGGGCCCCAGGCGTGAGGACCCCAGCCCATGCAAGCCCCGAACCGCCGGGGTGAATGGGCCTCGCCCATCCCCTCACCACCCGCCCTGTCTTGCAGGAATGTCTACAAAGATTATCGGCAGCTGGAACTGGCCTGCGAGACACAGGAGGAGGTGGATAGCTGGAAGGCCTCCTTCCTGAGGGCTGGCGTGTACCCCGAGCGTGTTGGGGTGAGTGGCAGGGCAGGGTGGGGAGGGGAGGGGCAAGCTGCTTATAATGGGGAGTCTGGGGCCCCATCCTCAGTGACGCCATGTTCCCGAGCCCTCGCTGAGCTGAAACATAACAGGCATCGCTCCGCTACCTGCCGCCCTCCTCCAATAGCGGGTTTGTGTGTCCCCTCCTCGGACACAGTCCTGCAACCCTGTCACGTGGTAGTGGTTTCTTGTGACTGCCTTCCCTTCCCCCCTCTTTCACTGTGGCAGTGTCTCCAGTTGCCTTAGAGTTGGGGTACAGTGCCCTGGGCTCATCAGTCCTTCCCCCTTTCCTCTGTGTGTCTGTCTCGGCTGTGCTCGCTGGCGGTGGCAATGCTGGTGTGGTGACCTCTATGGTTTTGGTGTGGGCCTCCCAGGACAAGGAGAAAGTGAGTGTGCCCCTCCCTCCCCTTCTGCCATGTGTCTCCAGCCTGGCACGACCTCTGGCCAGGTCTTGAGAATCACCAAGGGACCTTAGAGATGTCCTTTCCCAGTTTATGGACTGGGAAACGGAGGCAAATTCTAAGCTCTAGAGTCAGATGGAGAAGGTTAAACGAGGGTCTGGGGTCCTGAGGGGCTTTGGGATGGGCAGAGCCCAGAGATCCAGAGCATGTGGGGGAGCTCGTGTCCATGTGTCCAGGCCAGTTGCTTCTCTCTGTGCCTCAGTGTTCCAGGTACCTTTGAAGGGAGGGGCTGAGACCTTGGGGAGCCTGGAACCTGGCTTTGAGGGTCCAGCCACCCTGATGCCCTCTGTTCCCGATGGTAGGCCAACGAGACGGAGGAGAATGGCTCAGACAACTTCATGCACTCCATGGACCCCCAGCTGGAGCGGCAGGTGGAGACCATCCGGAACCTGGTGGACTCGTACATGGCCATCGTCAACAAGACCGTGCGCGACCTTATGCCTAAGACCATCATGCACCTCATGATTAACAATGTGGGTGCACCACCCCCCGTGGGGGGTGGGTGCTCTTGTGAGACCAGGGAGGCGGGCAGCCAGGTTGGCCTGGGAGGGAGGGTAGGTCCACACCAGAACCATCTAGTAGAAAACCGTATAATGTGATTCACATACCTAAGTTGTTCCAAACATGCTTGAAAGCTTTTCAGGAGGGGCTAGGAATCTGCATCTTTTAGGAACACCCAGACCATGTTTTGAAATACACACTCTATAGAACCACCACCACCTGTGGCTCAGTGAAAAAGCATAGACCCTGGAGAATTAGAACTGTGTTTGAATCCTGCCACAGATTTGCTGTGTGACTTTGAGCAATTGAACTACCCTCTCTGAGCCTGTTTCTTTATATGTAAAACTAGAGGCCCAGTGCATGAATTCATGCACGGGTAGGGGCCGATCTGGCCCGGGTGCGGGAGTTTGGCCGGCCCCGCCCCCTGGTCGAACTCCTGGTGGGACTCCCGGTGGAGAGGACAATTTGCATATTAGCTTTTTATTATATAGAATATGGATAATAATAGAGTTGAGGAGTAAATTAATATAAAGTGCATAGCAACACAGTGCCTGGCATGTAGGAGCTGTTCAACATATAGTTGAATAACAAGACACAGGCCTATGGTGTAAAAAAACTCAGCATCTCTCCATGAATATCTCAGAGCCTAGGCAGGTACCCTTCCCCTACACGGAGACTCACCTCTCCCCCAATCCAAGCACATTTATACCTGTTACTCCAGGGCTCAGAAAATTTAAAACTATCTTCCTTATTTTGGTCCAGTGGAGCATAAAAGTCCTTGGAAAGGATTAAACCAGCACATTTTACAGATGAGGAAAGTGGGACTGAAAAGTGCTGCTTAAGGGTTTTCCTAGATGCATGATGGTCCCTGAGTGTCCTCCCAGATCTGTGATCTTGAACAGGGCACTTTTCCTCTCTTGATCATCTGTGAAAAGGGCAAGGGACCAGGGCTGGGGGGAGATCTCAGAGTTTAGGCAGAGACCCCCACCCCAAAACCTCCAGTCCAGGGCACGGTCATAGCAGGGCCCCACGAGGCGGGCAGAGAAGGCGTCAGGTCCCGACCCTCTCCTCTCTTCGCCTGCCTGCACACAGACCAAGGAATTCATCTTCTCGGAGCTGCTGGCCAACCTGTACTCGTGCGGGGACCAGAACACACTGATGGAGGAGTCAGCCGAGCAAGCTCAGCGGCGGGATGAGATGCTGCGCATGTACCACGCACTGAAGGAGGCGCTCAGCATCATCGGCGACATCAACACGACCACTGTCAGCACGCCCATGCCGCCGCCCGTGGACGACTCCTGGCTGCAGGTGC
>NW_006294400.1:1164583-1174341 GCF_000327345.1 Myotis davidii | reverse complement strand
GTCCTCCCCCCCAGGTGCCCTCGCGCCCCAACCGTGCCCCGCCCGGGGTCCCCAGGTGAGTAGGGGTTGAAAGCCGCGGAAGAGACCGCCGGGCGGGCGTGGCCGGGAGGGAGATGTGGCTGGATTCTGCAGCGTCCGCCCTGGCCGCCAGAGCCCGCCCTCGAGGGTGCCAGAGCCCGGAGGTGTGGCCCGGCCGAGGGCTGGCGGAGCCTGCCCCCTAGGGAGCGCTGAGTCCCGGAGGTGGTCGTTTCTGGGGAGGGGGCGGTGGGGCTCCTCCCACCTGCCCCCTTCTTTCCAGCACTTGCATGGCGCTTCCCTCCTTTTCCACTTTATCTGTCACATATTGCATTCCTCCTTCCTCCCCTTCTCCATTTGTCCTCCACTTCTCTCACCCAGTCCCTAGTGAGCCTGCCTCAGGTCTGAGGATCTGAACCCAGGACGTCCTGGAATGTGTGGATGTTGTTCACTTACGCAGGGCTACCCTGCTGTCCCCACCGCCCAGTCCTGACTCTTTTGAGCTGTCCCAGGAGGGTGTCCCGCCTCTGACTCACAGGCTGTGACTGTGACCAGCGAGGTGTGTGATGTGTGTGTGGGCGTGCACACAGGTGTGAGAGTGTGAGAATGGCACCCAGGCCAGGGGTAGGACATGGAGCAGCTGGGAAAGGGCCTGGGAGCCATAGGACAATCTGATGCTTTCTTCCTTTCCCCTGCCTCTGGCCCTGCCTGTCCTGGGCCAACATGGCGAGTGTGGGACAGGAGTGGGTGAAGGCTGGCCCTTTCCCAGAGGTTTTCAGGGAAAAGGATTCTACTTCATCCCTTGGCTTTGCTTCTCGATCCATGACCCTCTCTTAGGGAAGCTCACTCTGATATCTAACAGTCTGCCCTGTTCCCACTGGACATGTTGTCTGAGGAAGCACACGTCAGACCAACAGCGTCTATTCATGTTTCCGGATGGCTGGAGGGTAGGGTCAGGGGTCCAGCCTTCCTGAGCCCGAAATGCAGCAGCGACGAGGCTTGCTCTATGGTGACCTGTGGTCAGAGCAGGCAGCACGGCACTGATCACTCTGGCCTGTGGGCAAGTCGTTTTCCCTTCCCAGGCCTCAGTCTCCCTTCGACCAAGTGATAATTAACATTCTGCCTTTTCCCCAGGGTTGGTGTGGGCTCAAGGGAGACAGTGGCTAGAGGAATGCCTCCTGAACCACAAAGGTGGCTCTACGAGCACTTGGCTAACTTCCAACGTGAGTTCAGATTCTTCAGGGTATTTGACATGCCCAGGTCTGTGCTGAGGTCTGACATACGGGAACTTGAAGATTTGGTACCCGTTCTAGCTCCCGTTTTGCTAACACGCAGGAAACATTTGGCAGATCACGGCACTGCCTGAGGGACGAGAGCAGTCTCAGGGCGTCTCAGGGCAGCTTGACCTCAGTGAGGTCCCGGTGCTGACTGAGCTAAGACTCGGGTCGTCAGGGTTGGGAGGCATTTGGGTAGGGAGCGGCAGTGTGGGCGAAGGCTTGGTGTGGGGTGCCTTGAGGAGAGCCGCTGGCCGGAGCAGAGTGCAGATAGAATGAGGAAGAATAAGCAAAGGTTGCCCTAGGCACAACGGGGCAGCTTGAAGAACCCTCAGAGTCCACAGAAAAGTTGGACTCGTTAGGACTCAACACGGTGGGCAACAGGGAGCCATGGAAGGCTCTTGGGCAGAGAAATGACAACTGGATCCTCAGAAAGCAAAACCTGTTCCTATGGAGCATTGCAGACGGCCCTCTGAGCACGCCAGGCATGAGTGTGCAGGGAGCTGGTGCACATGCCTCCTGTATGCGGGCGAGCTTCTGTGTTGTGACTCGGCCCCCCCGCGTGCTTCAGTGTGCCAAGTGGCTGCATGCCCCGGATCCATGCTGCACGTGCCAGCCAGCGCGGGTGCTGGGCAGTGGGAGGTGGGAGAGGCGGATGCGTGTTGTTTGTGGGCATGTGTGTCAGCGTGTGCATGCGGGGCTGTGGGGCCTCACAGCATTGTGTGCACGCCCGTGCGTGTGTGTGAGCGTGTCCGCCACCCCCAGGCCTGCCCTGTCCGTGCGTGTGAACTGCCATGTTGATTTCGTGCTGTCTTTCAGAATCACTATCAGTGACCCCTGAGGAGCGTCAGCCACGGTAGGTACATGCCTCTTGGCCTGCTGCATGAGTGGTGTGTCTGCCCCTGCTGCACCAGCTCCACACGGGGGGCACACCTAGGACTGCAGGGCCCGGCTCCCGCCCTCTCCCTTCTGCAACTCCAGACTTATTCTTTCCTCCTTCTGTCCTCACTGCCAGCTGCTCTCTCACCTCCCTTCTCAGCGAGCCTCGGGACTCAGTGCCACTGCCCAGGATCTCCGTGGCTGAGCCTGGGGGGCCTTGGGACAGGCTCCGCACCCGAGCTGGCAGACATGGGTGTTCTCCAGCGCGGCCAGAGGGCAGAGAGCTCGTGGCTTAGGGTGTAGGGGCAGGAAGCTTGGGCTCCGGCAGCCTTGGAACCTCACCCTGGGGGGCCATACTCGCTCCCCAGCTCCCCAGTCAGCCATGCTGCTGGGGCCAGACGGCCAGCTCGCAGCTCGGAGCAATAGGACCCGAATCCACCAGAGGGCAGAGTCCCACCTCTACTGTGCAGTGATCTGGGGAGAAGGCTCTGGTTGGTGGATAATTTCTGAAAGCCTCGGGGGTCCTATCCACACCATCAGCCCAGAACACACCTCACAGGCGAGGCAGGTCCCGCAGCCCCTTCCCCCGCCTCCTTGGTGTTGTCACGCCTGGGAGTGCACGACTGAAGGCAGCGTTCTCAGCCCCAGGGCTCACAGACCTGGGCCTGTTGCTCCTAGAGGCGGCCCACACTTTCCAGCCAGGGGGACGGCAGTGTCTGCTGACCTGGGCAGGCCAGCCTCTCTGGGTTCCATCCTGGCTGGGCCGCAGAACTCGCCCAGCGAACCCGCCTGCCACTCCGTCCCTGCCGCTGACTCTCATTCTTCTGCTTTTCCCCAGCAGGAAGGGCCCAGCCTCACCTACGCGACCTGCGGTCCCCCGACCACCTGAGGCTCCCCTCTTAGACTTATAAGCCTGTGGCCACTGGCATCCAGCTGCCTGCCCTCCACTCCCCAGGGTCCCTTCCGAGGACTCCCGAGCTTTCTGCCCACCCAGAGAGGCCTCCAGGGCTCCCTCCAGCCATCCTTTTAGCTTTGCCCTCCTGGTTGAAACAGTGTTCTTCCTCCTGTCTTTTCCATCAGGCCTGGTGGCTGTTGCCTGGGGCTCAGAGCCCCATCCTCCCTGAGACTAGTGGCGGCCTGGGCCAGTGGGTTGAGGATAGGGAACCACAGAAGGAAGCCAGAGGGGGCTGAGCATGTGTCTGGAGCTATGGGTGCACTGCCTGGTGGTGTGTGAGAGACCAGCGTGCGTGGCGGGGGAGGGCCACCCCAGCCTCCAGCCCAGACCCCACAAAGCTCTGGCCCCGCCCATCTCCAGCTCCTCCCTTCCACCTTCCCTTTCTTGTCTCTCCCCTCTCTTCCAGAATCCTTGCCCACACCTTCGCCTGCGTCTTCTTCCCCTGCCCTCCCCTCACACGCCTGCGGGCTCCGCTGCCCTTGCCTTACCAGCTCTCTCCCTCCTCTCTCCTGTTCTCTGTTTCCTCTCCAACTGCCAGCCGATCGGGTCAGGCAAGTCCATCCCGTCCTGAGAGCCCCAGGCCCCCCTTCGACCTCTAACCAGATCCCTCTATTCCTCGGAGACTTCTCTTTCCAAGCCTTCCTGGACGGCTGTTCTGTGACTTGACAGTGGCTCCCCAGCCCCAAAGCCTCCCCCTTCATCTGTGACTTAGTCTGTAGTGGTGAGCTGACACACCCAGCGTGACGTTGGTGAAACTTGTGCCCCTCTGTGGTATTTCTCCTGCTCCGTTCTATAAATAACTATAAATAACCATATATTATACATATATATATATACATGCACACAGACATGGCTGCCAGTCTCACCTCTAGTGCTGGGAATTACCGTGCTGTCCTTGAGGAGTCTTGTGACCCAACTATAAGGGAACACAGTCACCCTGACATCCTCCTCCAAAGCGTGCCACCTCCGATGAGCTTCCCTGTCATGCCCACCCAGCCTGTGACAGCCAGCCCCCTCTGCTGCCAGCCCACCCCTCCCTCCTCCTGCGCAGGGGTGCTGTATTGGCAGCTGCGTGGTTCTCTGACTGCTACCAGTCTTACTGTCTCTTGGCTGAGAATAAATAAAACCCATTTCTGGACAATGGGGAAAAGTGTGTCCTCGGCTGGCTTGTGTTTGTGGCACTGAGAGAGGTGAAGGTTTAACATTGGGGTGCGGGGGTGGGGGAAGGACCCAGCCATTGCTAGGGTGCTGTCAGGAATGATAAAAACCAGGCCCCACGGTTCCACGGCTACTGGGAAAGCACCTGGATATTCACAGGTCCTCATCCTGTGAATCCTGCTCTGACCACTAGGGGGCAGGAGCACCACCAGCCTGGAGGGCGGATGTGGGGTGTGGGCCGACTGAGCAAACAGGTCACGGGAGGGCAGGGTCATGGGTTGGAAAGCAGCTGGCCTGGAAGTCGGCTCTCTCGGGTGCTGGGAAGCTGCGTTCCCTCCTCGGGGTTAGATCAGTCTTCTGAGTCTGGCAGCCATTCAGGCCCCTTAGAGCCCTGTGGCTGACCCCGGGGGTCCCCCAGGCTTCACCAAGCAGCATGTGACAGGTCCAGATCTCTAGCATCCCCACTGGACATGCTCAGGCACCCTGGGGCTCCACACAACGCAGAAGCCTGCCCTCTGCTAGCAGGCCCCACTTCCTGTTCGGTACCCAGGCACAGAACCCAAGACCCAGTGACCGGAAACAGAAACACACAAGGCACCTGGCTGGCGTGGCTCAGTGATTTGAGTGTTGACTTATGAACCAGGTCATGGTTCGGTTCCTGGTCAGGCCCAGGTGTGGGCTCCATGCCCAGTGTGGGGCATGTAGGAGGCAGTCGATCAGTGTTTTCCTCTCATTGATGTTTCTCTCTCCCTCTCCCTTCCTCTCTCTGAAATCAGTAAGAACATATTTTAAAAATAAACACACAAGGCAGTATGGCTAAATCCATTTATTCCGAAATAAAACAAATAGAGTCGAATCAACCCCATCCCCACCTTCCTCTGTCATATGTTATCAATAAATAAGTTTATTCTTGCATTATAATAGTAATAGGAGCCAGGGATGGGGTGCAGGGACTGGGTGGGCTCTTTCCACACAGTCCCTGCACCCCATCTCTGCCGCCCCTATTATAATTCTTCGGGGGTTGTGTCAAGTTACTAGATCACCATGATCTTCACGCCAGCATCGTTATCGGCCCGGTAGAAGAAGGGGATGCAGGGGTTTCTGCTCAAGCCTGGGTACTCCTGTGGGCTCTGCAGCTCACACAGCAGCTGCATGATCTGCTGTGCGGTGGAGTTCTCAAGTGCAGCAGGGCCCGGCTCCACACCGTCCGCAAGGCTCACCTCGTGAAGATCTTTTGAGAAGGGCAGGGCTCTGAGTGTTGTGAGAGCTCCACCCCCACACCTGCCCACTCACCCTCTCCGAGCTCTACTCACCACCTTGGCTATGAGCAGCTCCAGTTGCCTGGGGGACTGGGGGCGCTGTCGTGGGCTCCCCAGCAGGGTTCTGGGCAGCCCCCAGGAACCTGCCATACCATTCATTACGCTCACCAACCAGGCGCACCACCAGCTCCTGCAGCTCCAGTAGCTTCACCTGGAGAGAGAGGCACTCAGCAGCCACACCCGGCCTGGCCCCGCCCACAGAGGTGGTCAGGGCCCTACCTTCATTTCCTCCTTGTCCTTAGCCAGCCGGCTTATGTACTCCTCCTTCTCCCGGTGGCGCTCCTTCAGTACTGCCCTCTGGTTCTGATACAGGGTGATGTAGTCTCCTGCGAAGAGCGGGAGGGCTCAGCTGCTGGGGGTCCCCGCCCACCACACGGCGCCCCCTGCCGGGCCCTGGCCTCCCCGCTCACCAATAGTGTCTGTTTCTCCAGACAGTTGAATGCAGCGATGCTCCAGCTCCTCAACTCGCTCCTTCAGATCCACGTTCTCTTGCATGACCTCCGTAAAGCGGCTCTGCAGCCACAAAGCAGGGTCAGGGCCCAGCAGCCGCCTGCCCCGCCCGTCCCCACCCTCCCTGGCCCTGGCCAGGGGACACTCGCTCACCTGCAGCTGGTCCATGGCCACCTGGAGGGCCTGGTGGGTGTCCGCAGGCACACTGTCCCCCTCGGGGCTCGGGGCTGGGGTCTCCGCCGCTAGCTTGTGCTGGGATGGGGCGGCCAGCTGCGCCAGGTGCCGGCAGTGTAGCTTTTGCTGCTTCAGCTCCCTGCGCAGCTGTGCCCGTTCTTCCTCAGCACTGGCTAAGGCCGTGTTAAAAAATTCCACCTGCGGGCAAGAGGTGCGTGTGTGCTTTTGCGGGGGAATGCTCAGGACTAGCGGGAGGCACAGAGGCAGAGAGGACTGTCCCATCACAGGGCCTCTGTGGTTCAGGGATGGGGTGGTGTCTGACCACTGGCTCCCAGGGGAGGTTGGGAATCAAGAGAAGTTAGAGGGCAGAAACCAAGAGGTGACAAGGGTGTCCGGGAGGGACCTCAGAGGGAGGCAGGAAGGTGGGACAGGAAAGGGCAGGGAGGTCAGCTCACCATGGCCTCTCGGCTACCTAGGTCCTCCGGGATGCTCAGCTCTGGCCGCGGAGCCGCCTCCTCCATCTCCTCTCCATCCAGTCCATCGCCTGTTAGGGGCAGCCAAAGGGGCCTCAGACAACCCCAAGGGAGGTGGAGCAGCCCAAGAAGGTAGCTCGGGACCAGCTCTGCCCCGCTGTCCCAAAGGTCTCTTCTAACTCAGTGCTTTGCTGCTAAAAGTCCCCTCCCCCCCGGGCTCTGGCTTCTCCCTCTGGGTGGTTCGGATTACCTTCCCCAGGCAGAGCCATGAGGCTCAGCTGGGCCTGTAGCTGCTGGTTCTGTTGGCTGACAGCTTCCAGGAGCCCCTAAGGGGCCAGGAAAGAGCGTGAGAAGGGACACAAGTTGCAGGCCTTCCCACTCAGGGCTGAGGGGCCCAGCACTCCAACTCCCGCACCTGGGTCTCCTGCAACTCTTGGCGGGCCTTCTTGGCCTCCTCCTGGCTCTGAACTTCCTCTTGCTGCTGCTGCTCCATGAGCTGGGAGTGCACCAGGACCTGCTGCTGCAGGGACTCCTTGTCCGTGGCCAGCTGCTGGTAGGCGGCCACGTACTGCTGCAGGTAGCTCAGGTACTGGTCCCGCTGCTGCTGCAGACCCTGGGCCTCTTGGCTCTTCAGCTCCACCTGCGGGAAGACCCTGGGTGTGAGGGCAAGTGGTGGCTTGCTTCTGAGATCGGCACAGACCTCCTGCCCAGGCCTCTGCCCAGGCCCCTGGCTTCCTCCCTCCAGGGCTCAGTGACTGCCTCCCTTGTCCAGAGTCCCATGCCGCCTTCACCCAGGCTCATACCTCATAACAACCTGCTTTCTATTTTCACTGTAGACCACAGGCTCGTGGAAAAGCACAGAGCGCCAACCAGTATCTGCTAAGCTGCACACTAAAGGCCTGATACTTTCCATGCAGGATTCTCGTTTAATTCTCAGACCCCCATGAGGAAAGTGCTAATCTCCCTTTAACGTTAAGGAAACTGAGCTTAGAGATGTGACATGAATAGGGACTAGTGGGGCTGAGGTTAGAAGCCAGGGCTGACTGCAAAGAGCCACCCACCATATACCACGTCTCTTCCCCTCTAAGCGAGCTCCATGCCTCCACTGGAGATGATGACCTACAGCACAGGGCTACGCACCTGTACAGGTCAGAAGGCAGGGGGCAGGGCTCTGAGGAACTCTGGGACCGCCTGTCTCTCCAGGCTGGAGCTGCCTCAGTTCTGGCCCCAGCACCCAGCTCATCCTTGCCCAATGCCTCCCGCCCCAGAGGCCAGTGCCCGGCTCTGAGCCCTTCTCAGCTGGGGCAGCGTTACCGTCTCCTTCAGCTCCCCCAGCTTCTCCTGCAGCTGGCCCAGCTTCTTGGCCAGCTCCTTCTTGACGTACTGCTCCGTCTGAAGCGTGCTGGTGATCTCCATATTCTCGTTGGTCTGGGCAGAGAGAAGCAATCTGTGGCCACCCAATGCAGCTGGAGACACCAGAATTTGAGGTCCACCCCCCC
Source organism: Myotis davidii (assembly GCF_000327345.1). Classification (NCBI taxonomy): domain Eukaryota; kingdom Metazoa; phylum Chordata; class Mammalia; order Chiroptera; family Vespertilionidae; genus Myotis; species Myotis davidii. The sequence continues at coordinate 1,166,145 of NW_006294400.1, read as the reverse complement.
TCCCCACCCAGCTCAGAAGAGGGTAGAAGCAGGGAGGGAACCCCCAACTCCTCCCTTCCCCACATTCATCCACACGGGCTCCCTGGGTCACAGGATGCCTTCATAGGCTCCAATTCACGTAAGGACCCTACCACCCCATTTTAAAGGTGGGACAACAAAGGCCCAGAGGGGTTGAGTGTCTTGCCCAGCAGGAAAGGACTCGGCAAGGGAGGGGGCAGGCTGGGCAGGCAGGGCTGCGCACCAGCCTGACGAAGCTGTCCTGCAGCTCGGCCAGCTGCTCCTTGAGCTCGCGGTTCTGGGAGAGCGCACGGCTGATGGTGGTGCGGTCGCTCTGCATGTCCTCCAGAATCTGCTTGCGCATCTCCGCCTGCTCGCCCCAGCGCTCGGCCTCCTGCTCCAGCTCCAGCAGTCGCTGCCCCTGCTCCTGATTCAGGCGGCTCAAACTCTCATTGTCCTCGCTTTGGCTTGTAGCCGCTGTTCTTCCTCCGAGGGCCCTGCCGGGGGCTCCTGGGGTGGGGGGGCAGCTGAGGAGGCAAGCAGACAATAAGGCCTCTCGCCTCTGGGTCCACAGCTAATTCAGGTTCCTCACCCCAAATCTTGGCTTCCTGCTAGTAATCCCCACTCCTATGATGTTCAATCTTTCAAGACACTTGAGTAGAGTTCTCTACATTTTCATGCTCAAGACAACTCTGGGCTGACAGTGGGCACTCCACCCCTTTTTTCAGATGGAAACACTGAGGCTCAGAGAGACTGCAAGACTCGGCAGCTCCTATACACCGCTTCCCCTGTGCACAATGTCCTTCCATCTGCCTCCCTCCTCGGGGGCTTTCCAGCCAGCCTCTCCAGCTCCCCGACAGGAGTCCTGCTCCCAGGTCACCAGCCTCAGCTTACCTATCTGATTCCTCAGTTCGGCCAAGCTGGTCTCCAGCTCCTGCACCTGACCCATGCTCTGCTCCTTCTCCTCCCTCAGCTTGCACACCTGCCCAAAGCACAGAGAGTATGGAGGGAGGGGACGGAGCCATGGCCACGCGGCCATCTCCCTCTCTGCCCCCACCTACAAACACACACGCCCAGCCCTGGCTGGTGGCTCAGCTGGGCAGAGCATTGTCCCTATGAGCCAAGGTTGTGGGTTCTATCCCCGGTCAGGGCACATATAAGAATCAACCAATGGTGCCTAAATACGTGGAAATCAATGTTTCTCTCTCTCTCTCTCAAATTAATAAAATTTTTAAAAGTTATAAAAAGAACACATTACACATCTACCTGCACACACAAGTGATATGATTCCCATTCCACAGATGCCCAGAGAGAGCAAGTGACCTATCTAAGGTGGGGGCCGAGGTCCCAGCTCACCTGCTCTGACATCTGCTGCATCTTCTGTTGCCAGATGGCATTCTCTTCTTTCAGATTCTCTGCATACTGGTCTCTCTCCATCTGTAGCTGCTTCAGCAACTCCTTCAGCTGTGAGGACGGGCGCAGAAGTCAGCCGGGGTCACCTGGAGCTGCTCTCCTCACACCCCTCCCTCTGCAAAGCCTCACCTGCTCCACGTGCGTCTCCAGCT
>NW_006294400.1:1160267-1164571 GCF_000327345.1 Myotis davidii | reverse complement strand
AGCGCCTGCTGTAACTGCTCCTTCCTGTCAGGGGTTTCAGACTGACTGGAAAACTGGATGGTGGGAAATGAGGTTAGGTCTGCGGAGCCCCGGCGGTCCCACAGAATGCTCCTCAAAATGGTCTGAACAACTCCGGGTCCGTAAAGAACTCCCGCCTCCCTTTGTTAGTACCACGGCCACAGGTTTATATTTACTCACTACTCACTGTCAGCGATTCAGTGAGCGTTCCAAGTCCTCCCAACCTTCCCGCCAGATTCAGTCCTCCCAACCTGGGGTGCCTATTACAGCTGTGTTGTCTTGGGGTTCATTCACATATGGTTCTGCAACTTATTTCACTTTGCTGCATACAAGACATATTTAATTGTGTAATGGCTGCACAGTAGTCCAACATATGAGTACAGCATCCATTCGTCGTACCCTCCCTGGGGGCCTTTCAGATGGCTGTAGCGAGTGAGAGTACACACCGGTGCTGGCCCTCAAAATGGAGTGGTTGGGTCAAAAGTAGGAGCAGCATCTGAACCTCAGAGCACCCTGAGGCTCTAACGTCTCCTGTCCCCAGCCGGCCACCTGTTAGACTGCCTATCTCGGAACAGCAGTCTGCCTGCTGCCCAGGCTGGACCCAATTTGGAGACTGGTGTTTCACTCTGGGGTCCCTGACAACCAGGTCACATCCAGGAGACAGCAATCAGGAGGGTGTTTAGCTCAGAAAAGATCTGAGGAAAGACGGGGACTCACACACACCCCCCTTCAAAGTGTCTTGGCAAAGAGTTGAGGCTTTTCCTGTGTTGCTCAGAGGGCAGACAGACCCAGGGGAAGGAAGTTAGCTCCATGAAGGCAGAGTATTGCTCAGTGTGGAGAAACTGAAGAGGAGGCGCTCTCTGACCCGGGCACCCTGACTACCTGGTGGCTCGGTCCCCCAAGAGGAAGAAAACAGACTCAGGGGGCAGCCTGATCAATGTCATCTATAAAACAATGGTTTTCAATCAGGATGCTTTTAAAAACAAAAATGAAACATCCCTAAACCTTAGATTCTGATTCCACAGGCCAGGGCAGGGCCCCAAGTTGTAGATTGTTATCAAAATCTAGAGCAGTGATGGCAAACCTTTTGAGCTCGGCGTGTCAGCATTTTGAAAAACTCTAACTCTGGTGCCGTGTCACATATAGAAATTTTCTGATATTTGCAACCATAGTAAAACAAAGATGTATATTTTTGATATTTACTTTATATATTTAAATGCCATTTAACAAAGAAAAATCAACCAAAAAAACGAGTTCGCGTGTCACCTCTGACACGCGTGTCATAGGTTCGCCATCACTGGTCTAGAGGATTCTCTGGCAGGACCAGAACAAGGATCCAAGTTTTCCAGCTCCTGGCTGGGGTCACCCACAAGACCGCAGAGGCCCCAGCTGGAGGGGGCGGGGACTCCCTGGGCCCAGCCCCTCACTTGTTGCAGCAGCAGCTCTGACATCTCCAGCTTCTTCTGCAGCTCCTCCACCCTGAGCTGCGAGGCCTCTTTGTCGGTCACCAAGACCCGAAGCTTCTCCTGCAGTTCCGAGTTCTCCTGCTTCAGGTCTTCATTCGTTTTGCTGTGGCCAGAGGCAGTGGAGAAAGGCATGAACAAAGAACAGCAAGGGTCCCTGTGGCAATCAACCCACCCGCCGCCCTCACGGAACCGCACAAGCGGCATGGAAGGGACCCCAGGACCAAAGTCACAATGACCGGCCAGAGAAAGGACATGAGTTGCATGAGGTGAAGCACTGAGTCAGCACAGCAGGGACTAGAGCAGGCTGCACGTGTCCAGCCTGGACAGCCTCCTCGCGGTGCTACGTGTGTCCCTCCCGCTTCCCAGCACACCACCCGGCCCAGGCCCCCCGACCCCCGCCCCGCGCCCCATCCTACTTGTTCTTGTATAACTCCAGCTTTAGGGCGTCACGGTTTTTGGTGAGTTCTTTGTTGTGCTGCAGACAGAGAAAGGTGCGGTCAGGTGGGCTGGCAGACGAAGAGTAACAGCAACTTTCTCACATGGAGTCGCACGACATTTCTCCAAAGCTCTTCCAAGCCCATGTTCTCATTGGCTTAGTGAACTTGGTGAGGGTGGAAGAGGCAGGTAGAGCGTCACCGCTGGCTGACAGGCCCGGAGAGCGGGCAGTGCTGCCGGTACTACTACCGGCCTCGCCACGTTGAACCTACTGAGCACTTTACCCAGCGCCGTGCTAAACTCTGAATCCTCACAATCACCATAGAAACAGTTACTATCACTGTTCACATTTTACAGGCGAGCAACACGGAGCATTAGAGGTTAATCCACTTGCCTAAAATCACTTAGAGTTATGGCTGAACACTCAGGTCTGGGGTGGGGGCACTTATGGGGGGGGTTAAATTTTTATTGTAATCTTTCATATTTTTAATGGATGATATTGACTCAGCCCCAAACTCAAAAGGCACAGAAGTGACACGTCTCCCAGCCACCCTGTACCTCTCCCCCTGGGATTGTATGAGTCCTTTCAGACATGACTTACATCACACACACTTCTCCCCTTTCTACACACAGGATAACATATGTAAAATACTGTTCTGTGCCTAGGACTTGGCCAAGGCCCACTGCCAGTTAAGGGCAGGGCTGGCACGTAGGCTCTGGGCTCCAAATCCAGTGCTCGCTCTGCACAGTACACGCCCAACAACCACAGCAACCAACGCATCCGCAGGCTGCTTCTAACAGCCACACAACATGAAAGCAGTGGGAAACGGCCCGCTGCCTGCGGGCAGCACCCTCCAGGCTACAGAATGGGCCTTGGGCCCTGGCCAGTGTGGCTCAGTGGCTGGAACGCAGTCCTGTGCACAGAGGGTTGCGGCCTTGATTCCTGGTCAGGACACATACCCAGGTTGCGGGTTTGATCCCTTAGTCAGGCACATACATAGAAGGCAACCAATCAATGTTTCTCTCCCTCTCCCTTCCTCTCTCTCTAAAATAAATTAGAAAACATATCCTTGGGTGAGGACTAAAATAAAAGAAAAACAAGAACATTTTTTTTAAAAAAGGGAACTTGAGGCTCACTCCCGCCGCGGAGCAGCTGCACCCCCAGTGGCTGGGTGGGCGGCCGGGCTCACCCTGTCTGCCTGCTTCTGCTGCGTGGAGACGGCACACAGCGTCCGCTCCAGGTCTCCGACGCGCTGCTGGGAAGACTGCAGGAGCCCAGCGAGATCCTCCGCCTCTCCTGGAAGGACAGACACCGAGTCCAAAGGAGGATGGCCCCTCGAGGCCTGCCCGTGTGCCGGGCTGAAGCAGGAAGCAGGGCAGGGCGAGGATTCCCACCTGTTTTCTGCCTGGCTGCCTGCTGAGTATGGGCCAGCGCGGTCTGTAATTCTGTCTTCTCGGACACTAGGATCCCTATGGTCTGGATATGAACCTTCGGAAGAAAAGCCAAACCAGTGCTGAGAAAGAGGGACACACACACCTAGGGAGCACGGGGGACACGCTCCGCCTGGCTCACCTGCAGCTGCTCTCTCAGGGCCCCTTGTTCCTTCGCGAGCTTTTGCTTATATTCCTGCTTCTCCTGCGGGGAGAGAGGAAACACCTCTGAGGAATGAAACAGCAAAGAACATGCCCCAGGACAAGCCCACCAATGAGGCCAGGCTGGCAGGGGGCAGGAGTGGGGGAGGAAGGGGAGGGTCTGGGGCAGGAGGGGTGGGCCCTTTATTTTTCCAGGCTGAGTCCTCCTCTGAGCCCCTCAGCCGTGTAATGAGCAGACAAAGAAATCACATTACTTTTTCCAGCTGATCTGCAATTTCCTGGTTCTGCCGTTTCTGTGGAAAGAATCAAAGGAAGGTGGCCGAGGTCGTCCCCTTTACTATGCTCCCCGGACCAAGGAGGGATGGACAGGGACCCGGAATGGCTTTTAAAGGGAGACGTCAAAGCTCCCAAGCAGAGAGACTTGGGGTCTAGGTGGTTTGCTCCCTGGATCCCTGAGGACACTGACATAAAGCTCTAGCCACGGGCTTTGAGAGAGAAAGACCCTCTGCCAGCTCGTGGTGTGGCCGGGGCATTTTCATTCATTCACTCACTCATTCACTCACTCACTCACCGAATATTCCTGAGCACACCCCACGGGACAGGCTCCGTCAATAGCAGATACAGGAATGACAAGGACCTTTCCATCTGGGGTGTTTTGAGCTAAAGGGGACTTTAGAAACCCTCTACTTCTACACCCTCAGGACACTGAAGTCCAGAGAGAAGTGACTTGTTCAAGGTCAAAGACAGAGCAGATTAGGGGCAGAGTCAGGGCCAGTTCTCTCCCCAAGCTGT
>NW_006294400.1:1152610-1160236 GCF_000327345.1 Myotis davidii | reverse complement strand
CGGGGCAAGTGTGGAGAAGGTTTGACAAGCAGGGGTGTACGGAGGACAGAGAGCAGGCAAAGAGGGCAGCCACAGAGCGAGCCATGCCACATGCTCCGCACCCTGGGGTCCCTCCAGCTGAGGCCTAGGCCCCCCGGCACCCCATTCTCCCTTGGCACTAGGGCTCCCGGCCCCTTTCTTCAGAGCCCCAGATTGGCAGCATGGAATCAGGGGACCCCACTGGACTCTTACCAATTCCTCTATCTCGCTACTGAGTTGTTTGTTTGTTAGATTGCTGGAATCCAGGGCTAGAGATAGTTCTTGGTACCGGCTCTGAGGCGCATGCAGAGAGGAGGAGTTGGAGGGGGTGGGGGAGAGGTAGAGAGAGCAATCGTTAGGGCTGGGGGTGTCCGGGCGGTCTCAGCTGGCAGCAGGGCACCCAGCCCCCTCCGCTGGGGTCCGGAGGCTGGCCTGCAGGGTCACTGGGCCACAGTCCGGGGCCACTCACCTCCAGAGCCTTTATATTAGCAGAAGATGCTAGTCCCTCCCCATTGACGAAGGATGCAGACTAGGAGAGATGAAAGAGCTCACATGGAGATGCTCTCTGCCCCTCTCCACGCCTAAGCCTCCGACTTCCTGTCTTCCCCAGCAACTGGCAAAATTTTCTTTCCTGCCTCCTAAGCTGGCCCCCTCCTCCCATAACCCCTTTGTGCCAACCTCTCCTGGTTCTTCTCTCCCCGTCAACCCACCCTCCCAAGCAGCTCTCCTCCTGTGCCTCCTGCAGCGGGATAAAAGGAGGTAACTGATCTTGCGGTCCAACTCCTCCACCTGCAGAGCTTCAAAGAAGAGGCCCAGCGAAGGAACGACCAGCTCAACCTCACCCGGCCGAGTGCCTGCTCCCAGCATCTCCCCGCCCTCCTGGGAACCTCTGCCTCCATTTCTATCAGTTTCTCCTCCCCATCCAGCTCCCTCTGGGCTCCCGATTCTGGGGTACCTCACATACGAGACCGTTGAGCTGCTGGGAAAGCTGACGCAGGCTCTCGGTAGAAGAGAATCTGGGGGTGAACACAGGAGTCAGGGGTGCAGGAGGCTCGAAGGGAAAGAAGGGGTGGTCATGGGCAGTGGCCTGCCCCGACTCCCTCCACCTAGCAACTGCTGCCCCACAGGAGACACTCACGTGCTTTCAGACAGGACAAAAGGAACATTTTCAGGATCATAATTCTGTTTGGGAAGAAACGCATGAGGTGAGAACAAGCCAGGGGTGAGGTGAGCCAGCTCATTCTGACAACCTTCCAGCTCCCCAAACTGAGGGAAAACCTGCCCTGGCCTCCCCCATCCTGGAACCAAGCTGCCCGAAGAAAGGAGGGAATCCACGAGAGCCAGTCTGGGAAGGAAAGGGGTGAAGGCAGAGGGCAGCGGGCAGAGGGGGAAGAGGCACAAACCTGAGCAGACGAAGCAGCACTGGGGGAAAGGACACCGCCAGGCGACACGGTGTCATCAGGAGGCAGGGCCGCAGGGGCCGGGTGGTCTTTGGGCGCCTATCACAGGAAAGAGCCGGGGGTTAGGGGGCATGCGGGAAAGGCTTCTCGCTGCCACGGATGCAGGGGTGCGGAGCAGGTAGGACAGGTGTAGCTGCAATGGAGTGACAGTCACACATGCTGGGAGCCACTCTGGGGTGTGGCCAGGGCTCGCCCAGGGCTCGGGCCACTCTGCAGCCTTCTGGCCGGCCAGAGCTCAAAGCAGGACTGCAAGACGTTCAAGAACACAGAGGCCTTGTTCCCCGGAGCGCAGCCAGACAGGACCAGGCTCCGACCTGTGGCGGCCACAGCAGGTGGAAGGAAGGCGTGCCAATCAGGGAGGAGGGAAGCCTGTCTGTGCCTCAGTGACCCCCACCCCGGGTCCTTGCTGGGCAGAGGGCACAGAGATGGAGCAGCGGATCAGCAGCTGGTCAACACCGCTTTCCTCTCTCTCTCTCCTCCCCGCCATCCCCTCCTCCCACCAGCCACTGGCTGCGTTTGCCCAACTCAGGTCTTTTCTGGGAATGAAGCTTTCCAGCTAGAGGCCTCTCCCTGTTCCTGGGGGTAGGAAGTAAACCCACCCCAACCTCCTAGCTCCAACACAGCGACCCGACCAAGAAGCCACCTGAGAAAGCAGAGGAAAGATATCCACCCACGGACGGGCTTCCTGAACAGCAACCCTGGACTGACGAGGAGCCATGGAGAAGCCGCTCTCTCCCCAGCTGGCCCCACCCGCCTGGCCAGAGCCCACCCGCCTCTCTCCGGGCTCAGGCCCGACACTTGGTCCAAGACTCTGGCTCTAGAGAGCTCAGAGGCCAGATGGGCAAAGAGACAGGAAGATGGGTGACAAGCTGAAGCTTGAGGAAGGACAGTGCTAGGGAGCCATGAGCTGTCCAGCCAAGCTGGGTCCCAGAGGAAGAGGCTGCACCTCTGGTGGGGGGTGGGGGGGGTGGGAGTTGTGCCTGCTCTCTGGACGCCTCAGCTCTGGCCCCTGAAAGTCCCAACCTGCCACCCTCCTTAGAGCAAGTGCTGCAGAACCTGGAGGAGCTGTGGTGGAGTCGAGTTATTTGCATTACTGTCCACTCTGTGACCTTTGGCCCTGGAACATGGTGTTGCCTTGCCAACCTGTACAACTGACTCTAATATGTAAGAACAGGGGTTCTGAGCTGACCGGACAGAAGACTTTGGGGGAGGTGGGCACCCTCCCAGCCATGGGCCCCAGCAAGCTCTAGGTCCCTCCTGGCACCTTGGATTCCCACTCATCCCTAGCATTAGACACAAAAAAGCTCAGAGGAGAAAAAGTACTTTTCTAAAGACTTAAATATATACAACTTGACTATTTGTGAGCAACCAAGTTATTTCACAATTTTCAGTCTATAGCTAAGTATGGAGTTAAAAGTCCCTGCTTATAAGGAATATGCTCAGTTGGTTGGGCATCATCCCATGCACTGAAGGGTTGTGGGTTCGATTCCAGGTCAGGGCACATGCCCGGGGTTTGGGCTCAATCTCCAGTGCAGGGCATGCAGGAGGCAGCCAATGGGTATCTGGCTCTCACATAGATGTTTTTCTCTCTCCCCCTCCCTTCTTCTGTCTAAAAATCAATTTTTAAAAAATAAAAACAAAAACATTATCTACTTCCCTCAAACATCCCATTCCATTAAAAAAATTTTTAATTCTCCATTATTCCCCATTTCTGGAAATGCTGTATTTCTGCCCGAATACCGCAATCACAGGCCTCATTACTGCAGTAGAAAACGTAAGTGGGAAACAGTAATTGATAAAGAGAGGATTTAAAACAAGGAGCCCCAGCTGGTTTGGCTCAGTGGATAGAGCGTTGGCCTGTGGACCAAAGAGATTCCGGTCAAGGGCACATGCCTGGGTTTCGGGCTCGATACCTATTAGGGGGCGTGCAGGAGGCAGCCGATCAATGATTCTCTTTCATCATCGATGTTTCTATCTATCTTTCTCTCCCTTCCTCTCTGAAATCAATAAAAATATTTAAAAAACACACACCAAAAACAAGCAAGAAGGGACTATGGGAATCTGCATCCTCATTTCCAGAAGGACAGAAGGATGTGGGCACAGATCGTGTGAACCCCAGCTTCAGGATTCCTTTAGGCCTGTGTGCCCTCCCCATGCCACTCGAGCTGAGAAGGTGAGTCACAGCACCTGGAGAGACCTGACCAACTGGGCGTGAGTAGTCCTGGTGACTGAAATACTCTACCACCAGCCAGCAGGGTGAGTCCCAGCCCTCCACCCCATGCTCCCTCCAACAGGATCTGGCCCCATTTCAGCCCTACTCCTCTGGCCTGGCAGAGGTCCCCCAAGGAAGTCAATTAAGGAGGAAGTGCCAGCATCACATCCGGAGGACGTCATCTCCTGGCCCGGCACACACCAGGCTCCCCGCCTTTCTGGAATGTGCTCTGTGCGCTCATAATCCTGGCCGTTACCTGTACCACACCCTTGGCCAGGAACTTCCATTTTCCCTTCTCCATATGGATGGATGTGACCCACCTCTGATCTTCAAACCAGACTCAAATGCCACCCCCTCCAGCCTCAAGTCCATTTAAAACCAACTTCTTCTCAGCTGAGCATGTGGAATGTTGCCACATTCTCGCCTGCCCCCTTCAGCACAGCCTCCCTCCCTCAGCGGGCATTCTACCTGGTTCCTCCCCTCTCTTCTCCGGGGCCCACTCAATATAGTTGTGTCCATATTGATTTTTACGCCCTTCCTCTTAACCCTAGATAGCTGACTCTCAAACCAAAATTAATCAACTTGGAAAATTACAAACTGCTCTGCAGTCTATTGCTCTTTCGGGAACAGAGGCCCACAGGGCAAGACCTGAAGGTTTGGTTTTATTTAACCTCTCAGCCTGAGAGCACCACTGGCCATTCAAAAACTTGGAAGGTCAAAAAGCTCAAAACCCACACACCTGTTCTGGAAGCTATTCCCAAATTACCTTTAACCTTCAAGGTGCATCTCACCTGCTCCAAGGTGATAGAAGAGGTGGGGGAAGAAACAAACCCAGTCAACCCAGCAGGTGAAAAAGCTGACACGGGCAGGCCGCGGGTTAATGACAGCAACAGAAAAATAAGCCAGAGAGTAAAGAACCCCCCAAACCAGAGAAGCCTCGGGGACATGCACAGCTGGGAGGGAACAAGCCAGAGAGGGGGTCTCAGCACTGCCTCACCTTCCAATCGTCCAATGGGGAGAGCGCTACCCCATTGGAATGGTTAAGGTCGCACACCAACACCTTCAGAATATCCTGAATCTACAGGAAGCGAAAAAGCAAAAACAAGGGCGGGGGAGAAAGAGAAAAGTGGCTTAGAGAGAGGCAAGAGAGCCAGGGAAGGTAGAAGAGATGGGTTTGGGGAAATTAAATGCTACAGAAAGAGAAGGGGATCAATACCATGGCCAGCGCCATCTTTCCAAACAGACACTTGCTGCCTTGCCACAGGCAGAAATCAACGCACATGAACAACAGCCCCCTGAGCGAGGCAGTCACATAGAGTGGAGTCACCTGACCAGTGCAGCTCTGAATACGCCCCTCACACCCTCTCCTCAGGCCCAGGATGCCAGGGCTCCAGACCCCCACCTCCACTTTAAAAACCAGGCTTCCAAGTAAAGGGTTGCTTGAACAAAAGGGATTACAGCTAAAAATAAGTTTGAAAGACACTAATCTGATCCAATACTATCCTCTCACAAATGAGGAAACTGAGGCCAGGTGGAGGAAGTGATTTTCCTGAGGCCGCCCAGAGATAGGCTCAAGACTCCGAATCCAGCGCCTGGGGCTCCTCACTGTACCCTGGGGCTCTCCTGCTGGCTGTTCTCACAGCCTGGCTTCCCCTGGAGACAGGGGATGAGAAAAACCACCAGATAAGCAGGACCAGTAGCAACTACCCTTTATTGGATCTTTACCCTACACCAGGCCCTACATTAAGGGATTAATATAAAAACAACAATGTCATTTAAGCTTCATATATGTAAGACAATATTACCCTGATTTTACTGATGTGGAAACACAGGCCCAAATAGCTTAAGCAATTTGCCCCAAACCATATTCCTAGCAGAGGGAGGGGGAGAATTAAGATTCAAGCCGGGCCATAGTGGCTCAGTTGGTTGAGCATCATCCTGTGCAATGGAAGCTTGCAAGTTCCATTCCTGGTCAGGACATTTACCTGGGTTGCAGGTTCGATCCCTGATTGGGGCACATACAGAAGGCAACCAACAGATGTTTCTCTCTCTCTCTCTCCCTTTCTCGCTCTAAGCATGTCCTCGGGTGAAAATTTTTTAAAAGGGGGGACACAGGGGAGAAAATGGGGGACATCTGTAATACCCTCAACAATAAAAATTAATTTAAAAATAAAAAGAATTCAAACTCAGAATTCTTAACCAGTACTAGATACTCCTTCCACAATCTTTAACCTCTACCCTCTCCTGCCCCCTGAGCACCCTGCCCCCGGAAGCCAAGACTCACATCCTCAGGCGAGTGACCATCAGCAGTGGTTGTCTCGGGGCTACTGCCATTTTTAACCTTCTTTTTCTTCTTAGCCCCTGACGGAGCACCAATGCCTCGCTGCTGCTGGAATTCTCTCAACTGCAAAAAGGAAAGGCGGTGAGACTCATGACAGCTACAAACCCCTGGACTTACATCTCACAGTTTAAAAAATACTCATATTCGCCATCTGATTTAATGCCACAACCACCCTACAAGGTGTTGCAATTCTTCCTAATGACTGAAGAAATGGACTGATAACAAAGCTTTTTTTTAAAAAAAAGGTAGTAATAACATTTAAACTAAGTCTTCTGACTCTGAGTTCTGGGGGTTACGCCATAAATCAGTAGCTGCCAGGGGACAAAACCAGAGGTAGAAGGGGTTAACGTTTAAGTGATCAGACATAAGGGCCCTTCTTCATGCATCTGTTGGAGATGTACACCACTGCTTGTCAAACTTTTGCATCAGTGTAGCTTACCGGCAGAAGGCAGTGAAGGCGCGCCCCTAGAGAATCTGGGATGGTAACAGAAATAAGACAACCCAAGCACCATTTCAGAGAAGTCTATTATAATCTTACAAACCTACGTAAATGTCATCCCTAAGTATTCTATATATATAAAAGCCGAAGCAACCGAACAAACCAGTCGACCAGTCACTATGACACACACTGACCACCAGGGGGAAGACACTTCATGCAGGAGCTGCCCCCTGGTAGTCAGTGGGCTCCCACAGCCAACCTCCCACAGTCCCTCCCAGCACCGGCTGGCCAACCTCCCATAACCCCGATTGGCCCTGATTGCTGGCCAGACTGAGGGACCCCATGCATGCACGAATTCGTGCACTGGGCCTCTAGTATTAAGATAAAAGGCTTTTCCTCTCTCAAGAGAATCCAGCAAAACTGGTGCTATTTCTCCTGCGGCACTCAGAGCACTCCGCGTTGAGATGAGGCTTGGGAAAGATTCCCATCTGTGAAGTGCAGTGCCCCGCAGAGGATAAGCAGACCTCACTCCGAAGAGCACTGACTGCGGGCCAATCTGATTCCAGAATCATAGGGAACTAGAACATGGGTTACGAGAATTCAGATTAAAAATTTCAAAGTCTCTCTGGAGAGTTAGAAACCTGGGAGAAAACCAAACTAAACAAAACACATTCTCCTCATCGACACCCAGAGATATGGTCAACGTTTCGCGCTCACCAGTGCAATGCAGGCTTTTCACGCTATCAATGTCTACGGATGACGTACAGTCTGGAGTCAGGGAGCCTGAAACCTCTCTGACCTAATAAGTCCCATAGTCCCGAGTCCCCTTGAAGCTGGAAATTTGGGCCGTGACCAGAGAACCGGAAAGGGAATGAAAACACTAGGAGACTGGGTCGTCACATCAAACACGGGGCTTAGGACGATAATGACAGTTTCCAGGGGGATTGTGACATAACTACATTCCACTCCTCCCAACCGACGCCCGAGTCGCCGCTCCGCGCTGGGGGAAGGGAGCGCCGGGCCCGGATCCGGGTCCCTGGAGATAGCAAGTCCTGGGAGCCCTGGGAGCCCAGGAGGTCCGGTTCTGGGCGGCAGGAGGCGAGGGCCGAGCCTGGAGCCGGGAACCTCGGGGGTCACCAGCCCAAACACCCTGAGC
>NW_006294400.1:1152052-1152518 GCF_000327345.1 Myotis davidii | reverse complement strand
GGGGGGACGCCTAGGGGCGCCCGGGATCTGGCCCCGTGTGCCTCTAGAGGCAGCACAGACCCTGACCACGGTCCGGCCGTCAAGGGACCTTGGGTTAAGTCGGGGAGCCGCGACTCGGCGCCTTTTACCTTTTTCCTGGCCTCCGCCAATTTTTTCTGTCGGACTTCTTCCGACATCTCGGGAAGGGGAGGGAGACGGGGGGGCCACATCACCGCGATCCCGGAAACCACCTCGGAATTGCTTCCGGCAGCCACCGCGCATCTTGGCGATAGAAGCTGAAAAGGAGGGATCAGAGCGATTATAGGCAGCAGCTGCGTGGGCGTGGCCTTAGTGCTTCAATATCACTGGTCTATGAGAAAGATGAAAGCGAAGGGGGCGTGGCCAGGCCGCCTCCGGCCGGGAGGAACAGGCGGAGTCCCAATGAAAGCTGTCTCCGCCCACCTCGGGGGGCGGGGCCCGACCCCGC
>NW_006294400.1:1135511-1151925 GCF_000327345.1 Myotis davidii | reverse complement strand
GACCTGAGAGGCCGCTCTCCCGCCCCCGACCTGGACCCTCCTGCACTGCAGACCCCCCCGCAACGGGGGCCCCGGACCCCAGGACTCAGGAGGTGGGCTAGGAGCGGACAGCAGGGGATAAGCTCATCCCTTCACATCCCTTTCCCGACTCCCCACTTTCCAGAGACCCCCAACCAGCCCCTCCGCACCCGCCATCCTCTCGGGATCTCCCCTTTCTCGGGGGTCTCTACCCTGACCCCGGGAGCATATCTGCCCCCTTCCCCACTGCCCCCGTCGCTCCTCCCAAGCCCCACAGTACCCCTTCTTCCCGGAGCGCATCCTTGTTCCAATCAGCCATGTCTCCCTCGGATTCCTCTCCAGGACGCAGCCAGGACTTTCCAAAAGTTGCCGCGGGGCCTTCCGATCCCCTGTGAGTATGCCTGAGCCCCGTCCCCACACTCGCCCTCCGCCCGGTAAGGCCCTGCTCTCCCGGCCCCCTGGAAGGCCTCCCCCCAGCCCGCTGGTTCTGCGGAGAAACTCCAGGTCATCTCCCGGTCCTTCCCCTTTCCCTCGTGCCCTCCAAGCTGCAGACAAGAGGCATGTGCTGACCTTGTCAGGGGCACCCAAGTGGGCTCTGTCTCTCCCCGTCCCTGACACCGCCGGATGGATGGTGGCTCCTTTTTCACACCACCGCCCCCCCACACACACGTAAGCCACTCGGGTCCCTCACAGGGGCGCGCTCTCCTGTCTCCGGGCATTTGGATGCCCTGTCTTCCGTCTGGGATGCTCTTCTTCCAGCTTTTTGCCAAGCTGATGCCTACACATCCTTGACAATTGAGTTTCCCCAGAGCAGCCTCACCCCCACTTCTGGCTCAATCCAGTGACCCTGTTGGACATCCCCTTAGCACACTGTACTTCAGCTTCGACGCACTTTCCCACCTTGTGGTTAGTTGGTTACTAATTTGTCATTTGCTCGTTCATTTGGCCAATGGTATGTATGGCGTGCCTACTATGTGTCAGGTACGGTTGTTGTAGACGCAGTGCAGTCGGCAGTAAGCATAACAAAGGCCTTGCCCTCGTGGCGTTTACACTCCAGTGATGTAAGGCCAACAGTGAAAATAATCTATACACTAAAAGCCTAAACGACTATTGCTGCAGAATGACCAGAACAACCGGTCGCTATAATGCGCACTGACCACCAGGGGGCAGATGCTCAGTGCAGGAGCTGCTCCCTGGTGGTCAGCGCACCCCCACAGGGGGTGCGCCGCTCAGCCAGAAGCCGGGCCAAGGGCTGGTGAGCTCAGTGGTGGTGGCCGGAGCCTCTCTCCTGCCTCTGAGGCAGGGCTAAGGAACATCGAGCTGAGCAATAAGGAGCAGTGAGCAGGCGGGCGGTAAGGAGAGAGGGCTCCCAGACTGCGAGAGGGCACAGGCTGGGCTGAGAGACCCTCCCTCCAGTGCACGAATTTTGTGTACCGGACCTCTAGTATTATCAATGAAAGGCATGACATGTCAGATGTCATAAAACATCAGGACAAATGGATAGTGAGTGGTTGAGGAGAGGCCATTTATTTTTTTAAATATATCTTTATTGATTTCAGAGAGGACGAGAGAGAGAGAGAGAGACATTAATGATGAGACAGAATCATTGGTCAGTTGCCTCCGGCACACCGCCTCCTGGGGATCGAGCCTGCAACCCGGCCATGTGCCCTGACTAGGAATTGAACTGTGACCTCCTGGGTCATAAGTTGACGCTCAACCACTGAGCCACACTGGTCAGGCGAGGAGAGACTGTTGAAATGGGTGGTGAGAGAAGCCTTTCTGATGAAGCGTGACCTGTGAGTAGGGCCTGGAGTGAAGATCTCTGGAGGAAGAGCTCATGGTTGGGAGTTTCTGTTTGGGACGAGGCTATCCGTTCATGAAAGCAGAGGGTCAGGCTTGCTGCCTTCTCCATCGCTGAACCCCGGGAGCCTTTGCCAGTGCCCGGCAGATGGTGCCTACTCGCTCTTTGGTGACTGCCCGTCCTAAGAATAGGAACCACATCTTCCTCGGTCTCTTTCTGCATCATGTGTAGACCGTTGGTCCAACACCCGTTTCCTGGAGATAAGCAGTGCACCAGGCACTGGCCTGTGCAGCCTTTGGAAGCAGAAAGGCAAAGATGGACTAAAGCCACAGACCGTAGACTCTGTTATCTAAGAGGTTATAAACCCAGCGACTTCGCCAACTGGAGAGAAGAAGCCACATAGACCTGAGGCGGAATCTCTGGGGTCAGACTGGGGGCCAGGATAGGCCCTTTGGTTAGAATTGGGTTTGGCTGGGAGTGAAAGAAAACCCAAAATAGTGGTGGCTTAAACAGTCTTCAGGGACTCAGGCCTCTGTCTTATTCCACCACATCTTCAACGTGGCTTCTACCTCATCATCCAAGATGCTGTTCACTCCGTGTTACTTCCACGTTCAGCTGGCAGGAAGGAGGAAGGCCAATTCCCAGGCGTAGCATACACCTTTTCTGATTAAGTTCCACTTACCAGACTAAGTTATAGGGCCACATCTACTTGCAAGGGAAGCTGGGAAATGTGGTCTTCTTTGGGGTTAGGTGGTGGCTATTACCAAGCAGAAGCAGGGAGTGGCTGTTGGGGGACAACTTCTGGTTCTGAATGTGGAAACGGCCAGTCCAGCTAATGGCTGTTTGTGCCACTCAGCGGCCATCTTCCAAGGGTGGCCAGGCTGATGGGGCCAGCGAGGATTCTCCGCACCTTGACATTCAGAAGCTGAAGGAGAAGAGGGACGTGCTGGACAAGGAGATCTCCCAGTTAATATCTGAGTAAGTCTAGTTGGGTCCCTCAGTGTACTTAACTAGTGCCCAGTGACTGCAGCCCAGTCATTACTGCTCGGCATAAAGACAGAACTGCTCCACTGGATTCAGGCTGTCTCAGCAGCCTCTCTCGGGGCCCGCATTATCTGCCTCTGCTTCTCTCACCCAGCCTGCTTTCCTCCCTGCAAGCGGGTCTTTCAGTGCCCGGGGGAAGCTGGTTCTCCCACAGCTCCTGAGTTTCCCAGCCCCTTGCCCCAGCCGCACGGCTCGGGCTGAGCAGCTTTTGAATGTGCGTTTCACACTTGAGGGGTTTCTGACTAGCACCCATGTGCCCATCGTGAATCCCTCAGCCGTGGCCAGGGTCACACAGTACCAGTGTGGTTGGTACAGGGAGCCTTTGCCAGGGACGCATCCCATTACCGTCAGCTTTAGTGGGCAGGGTCTACCCTGCCATCTCTCTGTCGCAGTGCTGAGCACCTGGGAGGCCCTTTGTGAACATTTGTTAAATAGATGTTACTCCCTGAACCTTGGGTCCTCACCAGTTTTCTATTTCTCCACCCCTCCCCCCAGAGGCTACAGTGTGGATGAGCTGGAGGACCACATTGCCCAGCTCCACGAGTATAACGACATCAAAGACGTGGGCCAGATGCTGCTGGGCAAACTAGGTGAGCGGCGGGACTCCAGGGAGCAAACAGGCTTAGAAGAGTCCCTACTCCCCATCGGTGGTTGGATTTTCCTCCTGGGCTACTGTTTGTTTTCTTTTAAAATATTTATTGATTCATTGATTGATTTGAGAATGAGAGAGAGAGAGAGAGAGAGAGAGAGAGAAAGCGGGGCGGGGGGAAAGGAGAAAAACATAAATCGATTTGTTGTTCCACTTATTTATGTATTCATGGGTGATTCTTGTATGTTCCCTGAGTTGGGATCAAACCTGCAACCTTGGCGTATCAGGGCGACACTTAACCAACTGAGCTACCCGGCCATGGCCATCTCCTGGGCATTCTGACTTGCCAACCCTCCCGTCCTTCTCAGCTGCCCCGCTCCCTGAATGCCCCTACCCCAGGAGGGCTTCTCGGTTTCAGACAGGAATGGGTCCCAAACGAGGGGAAAGAGAAGACAGGATGAGGGAATTATTGATGGTGAAGAGGAGGATGAGCAGGGCAGGGAGAAAGCAATGCAAGGTGACTGTGCCTAGTGGTTAGGACATGTGCTTGCTGGATAGACCCCAGCTTGAGGCCTGTCCTTTAGGTCCCAGGAGCTCGAGCGGGTGGCCTGTCCTCTGTCACTTGCTCAGTGAGTGTTTACTGAGCACCTGCCCTGTGCTGCTCTACAGGCATGGGGACACTTTGGAGAAGTGCACACGTGAAAGGCTCTGTTTTCCTGTGACTTCCGTGTCCGTCCATGTTGGTGGGGAGGGGAATGGTCACTAACTAAGAACACAAAGGAATTATAAAACGTGTTAAGTGCCATGAAGGAATTAATCAAAGGGCAGAGATGGAGAGGCAGGAACAGGTGGCAAGTGGGGGCGAGGGGGGGTCAGGGGAGCCCTCTGAGGGTGAGCCCATCCCATGGGAGGAAAGAGGACCTTTGAGGGAGCAGGAGGAATGTCACCAAATGGCCAGGGCAGGCAGCGGGGCCAAGCTAAGGAGGCCGGCTTTGCAGCAGGCGGGTTTGCAGCAGGCGCTGCATAGACGCAAATGTGCATTTCCATTCTCAGCAGATGGCTCCAGCTGCTCTGGGTGGAGAAAAGATTGGAGGGGAGCTTTGTTTGGCTCCTCTGCAATGGGGTAAGGGTTCAGGGAGCCTAGTTTGGGATGGCCAGGCAGGGGGTTATCTTGGCAACTGGGGGAGCAGGAAGAAGGTGCAGGAGTGGGGGCTGGGTGGTCAGGGATATGGCCATTCTCCCACTGGACATTCATCCTTCCTTTCAGCCGTGATCCGAGGTGTCGCCACCAAAGAGTTGTATCCAGAATTTGGCCTGGACATGAGTGACTGAGCGGAGGCTCCCAGCGCCTTGTCCACGGCCACTGGGACGGGCGATGTGGCCACGAGAAGTGTGAGAGCCCAAGCAGCGCACCTCCAGGCTTTCCAGCAAGCACGTGTCAGCAGCCCTTTTCTCGTGAGCCCGCCCGAGGCAGGAGGGAGCCCGGGGAAGCAGAAGGTGTGTTTCCAGCTCCAGGACTCCCGAGTGGCCCAGTGACACCTGTGCATGTATGTACGTTGTCCTCTTTGTAAATAAACATGTAGATAATCTTGATGTGAATCTGGATGCTGTCCCCCTCCTCTGATAGCCCCATCTCACTTGGGAGCCAGCCTGCCTTTGTTAGAACAATCTTATGTGAGCCGGGCACTGTGCTAAGTGCTTTACGTCCATTATCTCAAATGCTAGAATCCATCCTATGAGGATTTAGTTTTGCTGTCCCCACTTTTCAGATGAGGAAATTGAGGCTCAGAGAGGCAAAGTGACTTGCCCAAGGTCACACAGCCAGTGAGGAGCAGAACAGGGATTCGAGCCCAAGTCTGACTCTGAAGCTGTTGGTTTGCAATGCTGCCTTTCTGGGCTGGGGACAAGCAAGTAAGAGCTGAGAGTGAAATAGCAACATTGAGAAGATTTCTTACCTTGTAAACTGATCTGCAGAATGAGGGTTCCGATCCCTAACTGTAACCTCTGCCAAGCCAGGGTGAGCTGTCACTTCCTCACTGGGTGTTGCTTACCGTGACCAGCTATCCCTGGCAGGGGTGAAACTGGAGTGTCGCAACTGCTCCGTGCAATCCAGAACGGCAGGCTTTCACACCAGACCTGCTAAGAGTTCTGACTGTTCCAGCTGCCGCTCTAGCCTTGTCCTCTGGACATTCACATAAGAGTTCGGATGTGACAGCAGCCCTTGGGGACAGGCTGGCATGGGGTGAAGTAAGAATCGTTTCTAAAAACCAACCAATCAAGAAAAATATATTTTAAAAAAAAATTTCAAGTCAATACCAGGAGCAGGGAGCCATGGTCTCTCGGTCTCTGCTCACCTGCCAGCAGGAGGTCAGGGAACTAAGAAACAATGACATGTTTGATAAAAGGGGTTCCGGGAGCACATTTGAGTGGCACCCAACCTGGGACATGGAGAGACTTCCCGGGAGAAGAGACATCAATGCCTGCTGTTAGAAGGAGGCAGCCAGACAGGGATGCGGGAGGGCATCCCAGGGGGGACGTGGCATTTGCAAAGGCCCGGAAGCAAAGAACTTAGGTCCAGGGCACGAAAGGACTGAGTGCAGGGGGAGTGATTAGAAAAGGAGCCCAAACACAATCCAGTGCAGCTCTGCGTTGTGAGCAGTATTCTTTTGGGAGGGAGTGGGTGCAGTTTCATTTCCTGCAACTCACACGCTGGATGATTTAACTCTAGGATTTAGGAAGTCCAGTGAAGAGCCTGGGCAGGTAGCTCGGGTGGGTAGAGCATTGTCCCAACTCGCCAGGGTTTGGGGTTCCATCCCCGGTCAGAGCACATACAGGAAGCAACCAGTGATGCACAAATAAGTGAAACATCTTCTCTCTTTCACTCTCTTGTTCTCTCTTTCCAAATCAATCAATAAATAAACATTTTAATCCAATAAAGACATGTAGGAAAAAGTAACGGAGGGAATGCACCACAATAGTAATCATGCTTATTTAAGATAGTAGGATTATTGACTTTTTTTCTTTTTCCCCCATATTTCTATGCAGCACTCAAAGTCACCATTCTGTTGGCAATACAGAAGCTGTGGGACCCACATCTCCACACCCCCACCTCGTAACTCACTGAGTTCTCAGTCTAGCTTAATTAGTCCTGGCCTCCCTGTAACTGATGCTTTCTTTCTTTATTTCTCCCATCCCCTTTTTGGCATCAAACTTTACATCAATGTTTCTCTTTCTCTCTCTCTCTCTCTCTCTCTCTCTCTCTCTCTCCCTTCCTTCCACTCTAAAAATCAATGGGAAAATATCCTCGAGTGAGGATTAACCAAGTAAAAATAAAAACTTATAGCAAGATATCTCTCCTCCTGTCCCTTAACTCTATTCCAGTTATTTTGCTTAACTCTAATCTTACCCTCAACCCTAATTCCACATGTTACTAGAAAGCAAGGACACTTGTCACTTGTTCCCTAAGCCCCTCGCGTCTTTACAAATTAGATGAGCTGGAGTCCCACTGTAGTTGCTGTGGCCTTGCTTTCTGGCAGTCGCCCTGAGTTGCATTTCTTCTGGAAGGCAACAAAGGCACTTGGGTAGATTCCAGCTTCTGAAGCTGAGGACGAATACACTGCCAGTGCTCCAAAGACTTTTGCATTAGGAGCCAATTTTAATATTTTTTAAATATATTGTTATTGATTTCAGAGAGGAATGGAGAGGGAGAGATAGAAACATCAATGATGAGAGAGAATCATTGATTGGCTGCTTCCTGCATACCCCACACTGGGGATCAAGCCCGCAACCCGGGCATATGCCCTTGACTGGAATCGAACCCAGGAGCCTTCAGTCCATAAGCCGACACTATCCGCTGAGCCAAACCAGCCAGGTCAAGGTCCAATTTTAAGGCACTGAATAGGACTCTTGGAAGGAAAGGATCATCTGGGACCATTTCCTTCTTTTGCGATTCCCTTCTCCCAGATGTCATGGTGAGAGGCTGCCCCAAGGGGGCAGTGTCCACTCAGAGATGAGCCCAGCGGCTAGGAGGCTACCGGGGAGGGCCTCGCTGGGAAGTCAGAGGCCACAGAGTAGATTCTCCCAGCGCCTCTTAGAGAAGAGAGTGTTTTCTCTGGCAGCAATCCTCCCAGGAGTATGGAGTGGGACCCCCCCTCCCCCAAGTCAGTAAGAAGCCAACTGGTTGTGAGATGTGGATAGAGAGTGACATTTCTCAGGGCCTGCGGAAAACAGGCCGCCCAGGGTAACTCTGACCTTGTAGTGTGCAGTCTGTTTGATCACATCCAGGGCAAAGTTCCCTGAAAATATTTATCACCTGGCAAGACAGAAGTTCAAAACACAAGTTCAAAACTGCCTGCATTCTCGTCCCTGGGAACTGAAGGGGTCATTTCAGGGCAGCCTGACCTCACCAAGGGAGTGTCACCAATTGGCACCTCACATTATTTATTTATTTTGTTAAAGGTGTTTTTACAGTAACATGAGGATATGTTTATTGCTTTTGAGAGAGAGAGAGAGAGAGAGAGAGAGAGAGAAACATCAATCAGTTCCTTTCATACACACCCTAACTGGAGATGGAACCCACTACAGCCAGGCCAGCACCCCACTTTAGCTTTGCTCAGAAGAAGGGAATATGCCCTAACCGGTGTGGCCCAGTGGATAGAACATCGACCTGCGGACTGAAGGGTCCCGGGTTCGATTCCGGTCAAGGGCATGTACCTTGGTTGCGGGCACATCCCCAGTGGGGGTGTGCAGGAGGCGGCTGATTGATGTTTCTCTCTCATTGATGTTTCTAACTTTCTATCCCTCTCCCTCTCCCTTCCTCTCTGTAAAAAATCAATAAAATATATTAAAAAAGAAAAGAAGAAGGGGACACCTTGGGAAGGGAGAAAGAGGAGGAAGGCCAGGTAAGGGGCCCAGCTACAAGCAAAGGTTTCCCCTGAGAAGGGTTGGGTGGTAGTAACAACCAACATTAGGAAACACTGCGGGTCAGTGTGGCTAGGTGAGGTTCTCCCATGTATCCCCAGTTCAGTGTCCCCAAACTGAAGCTCGGGGTGGAGCTATCTGCTCAAGGTCACAGGTCTAACCCTCAGAGCCTGGCTGCCATGTGCTGTTCTACACGCCCGGCAGAGGCTCGTCCTCTCTTGAGTATCTTACCCAAGGTCATGCATTAATAAAAGGAGTCAGAACTTGAACCCAGAACTCCCTGAGTTAAGCCCAAGGTCTTAACCACAGATCTCTGCTGCGCTTCTTACAAGTTGTATCTGCACATGGCCCTGACCCAGCAGCCCGGCCAGCGTTCAGAAATGAACAGCCTCAGCTTTGGCCTTGGGCTTGGCCTTGGCCCCCTTCTCCTAATTCCTCTGAGTAGGAGGCTTTGCTCTCTTCTCAGTGAGCCCCTCATTCCCAACATCGGGAACTCTGAACAGGAGCAGACCCTCTCCTGTCTACCTCTCTGTTTCTTGTTTCATCCCAGAATCCCAAAGGATCTCAGCTGCAGTGAAATCCGGGCAGCTATCACGCTGAGCACATGCTCTGAGCCAGGCCCCAAAGCTAGCGCTCAGTGTGGCTATTGCATGTTTGCCTAATGGTTATCCCCACTTTCCAGATGAAGCAAATAAAGCTCCGAGAGGTTAAGTCACTTTCCCAAAGAAACACAGGTAACTAGCGGACTCAGCGATTGAGGGCTCCAAGGACATGCTCTTTTAAAGACCTGGGGATAATTTCTAAACCTCTGAGCATCACAAGTATCCAAGAGGGCTTTTTAAAATAAAATTTGGGCCTTGGTCAGTGATGCTCAGTGGTTGGAAAGTCGTCCTGTGAACTGAAGGATCAAGAGTTTGATTCCCGGTCAAGGGCCTGGGTTGCAGGTTCGATCCCCTGCCCCGGTTGGAGCGTGTACAAGAGGCAACCAATCGATCAATGTGTCTCCCTCACATCGATATTCCCTTCTCTCCCCACCCCCTTCTACTCTAAATGTCAATGGGAAAAAATATCCTCAGGTGAGGATTAACAAAAATAATAAAATAAGTAACGATTCGAGTCCCTAGCCCCTCCCTAGGGATTCTGATTTTGCAGGCCTGAGGCAGACTTATATATTTTTTAATGAGCAACCCAGGTGTCTTGGTACCTGGCCTCTCCGGTGAGTGTTCCTTAACAATTGACAAATTGCTTTTAATAACTTTTAATAACAAGTAATAATGTCTGATCCAGTCCTGCCTCCAAACCAGCTGTCTCTAAACCCACCTCCAGAGCCACGGGCCCCAGAGCCAGCTCTAGGCCAAACCTAGGTGGCATTCCTCTGGCTTCTCCCCGAGCCCCCCGAGACCCAGGCATTTGTCAGCTCTGTTCCTGGGCTGGAGTTTGCTGCTGCTCCACCCTCCACCCTGGCACCAGCACACCTGCCCGGCTGGTTTGCCAGGGAGGAGCCGGTCCTGCTTGCCTTCTTAGGGCTCTTCTAGGTCCTGGCTTACTAGGGGCTCAGATAGGACCGGAGAGGTTGGGAGTGGGGACCACATGGAGAAGAGTTCTGGTCACGGGGTCACTTTGAGCACCGGCTTCTCTGCTGATCACAGGGGCTCTGGAAGCCCCAGGACAGCCCCACCACTCCTCCAACCACACCTGAGCCGCCCGCCTGGTGCTTGTCTCTTAATCAACCTGCACCACCCTCAGCGGCATCCTGAGCCCAGTCTCACCCACGCAGGAACGTCCCAGTGTGACTAATATCAGTCCCTCCTGTTATCCAGCCCATCTCCAGATGAGTCCCATGTCTCCAGCGGAGGGAGGTGCTCAAAGGAGGGACTGACGGGATATGCAGGGGAGATCCGGATGTTGATAATACGGAGGTGGATATGGCTGTTTGTTTGTTTTTTATCCTGTGGCCACAAGGAGAAAGCTCAGCGTGGTGTGCCACATATAGACAGATCCAGGAGGCTGGGCTCCTCTCCAGGCCTCAGATTCCGCATCTATAAAGTAGGTAAAATAATACCCACTGTGGCCACTTCACAAGTGATCATAGATATAAAGGCTGGTTTAATGATCACAGAGACAGATGTCAGCTCATTATATGATGATACGTTGTGTGTTCTAAGCATATTTCTGGTCCCTGGGGAATGCAAGGTCCTTTTGGCTTAAAGTGGAGCCTTAATGAGCCAATCTTCTGGGTGCAGTGGCCTCTGGGGAGGGGTGGAGAGAGGAGGGCTGGGAAGGAATAAGAGAGAGGGCATGTAGAGAGAGGGAGAGGGGAGTAGGCTGGGAGTGTATGAAGAGAAAACTTTTGCCTTGAAAGCTGTAGTATTTGGGCATGGATACTCATTCATTTATTCGGGCATTCATTCATTCACCCAAGTATTTTTCCAGGCACTGCGCTAACCTATGAGGACGCAATAGTAAGGAAAACAGACAAACATCCCTGTCCTTGAGGAGCTTACGTTCTAAGGAGGGGAGACAGACAATAAAGCAGTTGCCAGGCAGGCAACTGGCAAATGTGGGAGCCTGTGGGTTTGTTAATGAAGTTGCTAGTGTTCTTGAGAGCACATTTCTTACATGGAATTATTTGCACTATATTTGGCTTTAAAGTCTTTCTTGAAATAAATCAACCCAATAGTTTAACTTAAAATTTAAAGCTCAACTTACAAATCTCAAGTTGCTTACACATTTGGCACAATTTAGCAATCATTGTTCATTTCTAACCTTTCAGGGTTAAAAACACCTACTAAGGAAAACATTTTACCATCCCAAGGGATTTGGGGTGGTTTTTCCCTGCAGACTGAGGCTGCGTGTTGACCAAATATTTGGGCATGACTCAGGGGTACCCCTGCCCCCACCCCCCCAATCCTGAGCTCAAGATAAGCCACTCTGACCTCTTTTATAATATAATCTCTGTGTCAATAAGGACTCCAAATGAGGTGATGTTGTTACCGGAAAGGAGACCTGGCCCTTAGTGAGTCTGCCTAGAGCCAGCTGGTAGGGCGTGGGTTCTTTGTGTAGAAAAAACTTTCACAATACAAGCCCAGGTGAATTTTAGAGGGCATTTATTAAAGCTGGGGACAGTGAAACAGGAAACGGCTGGGGAAATAAGCGTAGGCTGATCTGCTTTGGCTCACCAAGAAGTCAGAGAAAAGGGGACCTTGGGGAGAGGGTCGGGGGTGGGGGGTCGGGAGTTGCAACTGCCCATTGCTCCCCTGGTTTCAAGCCTGAGATGCTTACCAATGGGGGAAGGTGGGAGGGAGAGGAAGGCAAGGGCATGCTCACCCTATGACCTTCGTTTTGAGGAGTTTTTAAGGCTGGACATTTAGGGGAATTCTTGGGGGGTGGGCGGGGGCATATGGCACTAATTGGATTTCCTGGAGTAGGGAGATTTAAGCCATTTCTCTCTGGTTGGGGAGAAGTGCAAACGATTTACTCTCAAGTGTCCTTGGTTTAGGGAAAATAGGATTACTGGACAGCTGCAAACTGCTGTTTAACTTTGTCTCAGTTGCCCTCTTCCTAGCTTACTAGCCTGTCTCAGTGTGACCGCCTATGTCGCCTGCGTTCCAGTTACCTATTGAGATTTGCCAATCCCCTCTGCCCCACCCAGTTTTCCCTTCCTTTGGATTGGATTCCACTAATCCAAGTATTGTTTGATTTTATTCTGAATTGTCTAGGTGCAGAAATATATATTGCCACGTTTCCTATCTAACAAGGCCACAACTTTAAGACAGGATTTGATTATGCATATCGCCCCTGGCTCCAAGGTCTCAATAGGAAAATCTCACTAGGGACACCACTCAGGGCTGGCCTAGGTCCCACCAAGGTCAAGATAGGGAGGTCATGGTGAAGAGAGATTAAGAGCATGGGCTCTGGAGCCAGAGTACCAGTTCAAACCTACCCTTGACTGGCTGTGAGGCCCAGGCAAGTATTACCTTCTTAGGCCTCAGTTTCCCCATCTGTAAAATGGGGATTAAATTCCCTGGGGATTCTGGTCTGAGGGAGGGCTGGTGTAAGAGGGAGGGGGGTGGTAGTCGGATGTCTGGAGATGCTAAAGAAGAAGGAGGGTGGCAGTGAATATGGCTCGAGTAAGCACAGGTGGAGGTACCTGCTCATGGCTCAGCCTCGCCACGGTTAGGGTGACCCTGAAGAGGGGAAGACAGGTCTGAAATCACCTCTGGGCAGAGATTCAGGAGGCATGCCGGTTAAGCTGACGTCCAGCAGCTTGGTCAGAAATCATGGAGGGGCAGGTCCTATGCAGACGAAGGTGCCCTCTGCTAGGCAGGATGTCTCTTCCGAGCAGCTTTCCTTACCCATACAAGGCGGATAATCGTTAGTTTCATGTCAGGTGGTCGTGGGAGCAGCTGAGACCTTGAGTGTAAAGCTCTTAGCACAGAGCCGGCACACCAGAAGTCCTCAGTAAATGACAGCTGCTGTTATTCATATCACTGTCATCATCTTCCCTTCAGGCCACCTGGCCTGCTGACCACCACACCTGCCCAGGCTCCGGGCCGGGCCCTGGGCCCTGGGAGCCATTTGCAGCGATGGCATCTAGCCTTTCAGGAAAAGAGTGTGGCAGCTCATTTCTGCCTTCGCTTGAAGTGATCCCTGTAAGTGCCAGAGAGGCCCAGGGCTCAGGGCCCTTCTGCAGGAACAAACACCGAACACGCTGGCTCTTAACCGCGAGAGGGTAAATAAGATGACAGAACCTAGCTTGAGCTCTTCACCAGAGTCCTGGCTCCAGTGGCAGCTGGGCCTTCCTCAGAGAGCCTGTGAGCTGGCCACCCCCACAGGGTCTGCAGGAAGGAGCCAGACCTGCCAGGCAGACAGGGAGAAATGGCCACGCTCTGTTCAAGGAAAGAAGCCACTTGTCACACACTGGGTATTATTCCACTTTGCTGAAGAAAATTAACCATTTGGGTTCATTCCACACACACATGCTAAGCACATACACAGGAGAAGGAAAACTGTCCTCTACATGCAGTACTTCCGACACCGGGCACGTGGAGTTTCCCACACCAAGCGACTCTGCAGCTCTCATTAGGCCCAGACGGTGTCCTAGTTTAACTCAAATCTGACACTGCCTGGAGCCAACAGATTGCACAGCTTAAGGTTCAGATGCTAATTATGAGTCCAGGCGGTCACCTGTACTGCTGACCGACGGGCTATATAAATCGGGAGTTCCCACAACCCCCTCATGTTTGATATTTGCTTGAACAGCTCACAGATCTCCAAGAAGCACTTATGTTTACCATTTTATTATAAAGGGTACAGTCAGGAACAGGCGAATGGAGAGATCTTTGAGAATCCAGGTTCTAACCCAAACTCTTGGATTCTGATTCGGTAGGTCTGGAGTGGAGCCCTAGTGGCGGGGTTCAGAGAGCTCCGGGTTAGTGAACATACCTCTGCGCTGAGGGTGGCACATCGATCAGCTGCCTCCTACACACCCCCTACTGGGGATGTGCCCGCAATCAAGGTACATGCCCTTGACCGGAATGGAACCTGGGACCCTTCAGTCCGCAGGCCGACGCTCAATCCACTGAGCCAAACCAGTTAGGGCTATATATATTTTTTAAAGAGTACATACTACAACATGACTTATCACTGTTGATGTTGACCTTTAATCACCTGGCTGAGGTCGTGTTTGCCCATTTTCCAGCTGATTTTTATACCAGAGAAACAATGTAAGGGAGGGAAGGCCTCTGACTCTGCTGTGACGACCCTTTAAGGTCCCTGTTCAGAAGTGTAGCCACAGCAAGCAGACAGCTCACATAAACATACAGAGAACATCGTATGTGCCAGGCCTGTGACAAGCACCCGACCATCATTTCATTTGTCCCCACAACAATCCCAAGGCGGGGAGGGGGGAGGCGGGCGAAATCATTCTGCTCATGCTACGGAGAAGGGAGCTTTTGAGGCCTCACAGCCCGGAGCCCACATCTGCTCAGCACTGCTCTGAGCTGCGGGTGCCCGGAGTGAAGGTGAGGGAGCCCTGGTGACAGGGCCTCCTCTCCCGAGACGACAGCAGAGACCAGAGACAAGCAATGCTTCCCCTCAGGGCCCAAACCGGAGCTCTAGCCAAGGCCAACTCACTCCGAGTCTGAGTGTTCTCTGTGGCAAATACCCACATGCCTACAGGTTAAAACAACCAGGCCAAACAGAGAGAGTGCACCGGGGCAAAGTATCCAAAGCCGAGAGAAATAAAATTGGCAGGAAATGGCTAGAAAAATGGGGGAGGGGTCATTTTCTTGACGGTATCAGAAGAGATATTTGGATCCTGTATATGCTGTACTTAAACAGTTCCTTACTGATGGATGGTGATCATGTTTCCCACTTGTAACTACAGTGGGGCCTTGACTTATGAGTGTCCCGACTAATGAGTTTTCCGAGATACCCGCCGTCTCTCAGCCAATCTTTTGCTTTGAGTTGCGAGCTAAAATTCGGGTTACGAGCCAGCTTCAGATACCCTACCAATAGTTGGTGCAGCGAACATCACAGTGAACGCCACATCAGCCCAGCATCACGTGTCTCACTCGTTCACTTTTTGATTTGACATACGAGTAATTTGAGTTACGAGCTCCATCACGGAACGAATTAAACTCGTAAGTCAAGGCCTCACTGTATTACAATGTAGCTACGACATCTATGTATCTGTAACTTTCTACAACCGACGTTAGTAGATTCCTCAAACTAAGTCATAAGGTAGTAGTTTAAATTCTGATACACACGACCAGATCACTCCTAAAAGCTTATAGCTGTATATTTCCACTAACAGTACAGATCACCCATCTTCTCAGGTCATCATTGTTGGATGTCATCTTTTTACGACATTTTTTCTTTTTTTTTAATGAGAAAGTTTATTCTATATATATATAAAAGGTTAAATTGACTCGTGCATGTGCGATACATATAAAGCTCTCGCTGGCGCCAATTGCACACATGTGTTTTGATCTGTCATTGTTGATTGTGAATCTGGTTGACACTGCTATTATAGAGGAAAGGGTGAATAGTGATATTAAAATACTTATTCTAATTAACTTCCTTTCAATGTGCACGAATCTGTGCACTGGGCCACTAGAGTGTGTGTGTGTGTGTGTGTGTGTGTATTAAAAAAAAAAAAAGGAAGAAAAAAGAAACAACAAAGAATCATTGAATCACTGACGGGCTGCCTCCTGCATGTCCCACACGTGCCCTGACCGGGAATCGAACTGTGACCTCCTAGTTCACAGGTTGATGCTCAACCACTGAGCCATGCCGGCCAGGCTAGATTTATTTTTAAATATATACATATGATTCATGTCATTTGCCCAATTTTCTTGTTTTATAAGAGCTCCTTCTATATTATGGATATCAGTTCTTCATTAAGCATTGCAAATATTTTTATCAGTCTGTCATGCATGTATCATCTTTTTCTCCATATAAAAGTTTTTCCTTTTCAGTTGGGTCAAGTGTTTTCTCCTACAGCTTCGAAGTTTCACGTCACATGTAACAAAATTTCCCCTACTCTCTCTGCAGTCGTCCGTCCCAGCTCATGAAAACTCTGATCTTTACCCACCCGCTGTCCAGCTTTCCAAGGCAGGGCTTGGCCCCTCGTTGTCCCCATGCCAGCCTGGACCATGGAGCTGCTGGGTGCCCAGCCCCAGCCTCAAGTTCTTCTCCAGCTCGGCTGCCACCCGGGGGGCTGCGACCTGGATGGCATCCTGGATGCTGTGCAGGTCCCACTGGGTCCTCAGGAGGGCATCCTCCAGGGTGAAGAAGCCATCTCGCGTGCGCCGCACGTGGGAGCAGACAGCGGTGGTCTTCAGCTCCAGGCCGATTTCATGCACCAGTCTCCGCAGCTGCTTCTGCGTCTCGTGCATGCACTGCACCTCTGCCAGCGACATGCAAAGACAGACACGGGTTCAGGAGCACAGCCTCAGGTGTCTGCTGATCTAGATCCACACCCCCTGGTATCTCCTGGCTGTGAAATAACCTTAGCAAAACACCTTAGTTCTCCAGGG
>NW_006294400.1:1113767-1135392 GCF_000327345.1 Myotis davidii | reverse complement strand
GGGAAGGCTGGGGGGGACAGGGGAAGTGAGAATGCTGTCTGATGGCCCACATCTACTTGAAGCAGTGGGTGGCTCTGGAAGTGAGCCGCTAAACGTAACAGTTGCTTGTTAAGTTCTGGCTTCGAAGGGTGACTTGGCAGAAGATAGGACAGTATTTGTTCTGTGTGCCTGTGATCGGCCAAGTCCAGCCCAGGGCTGGCAAGGACGTCAGTCCTTGCTGCCTTGGCCAGCAGAGTTCGGGACTGGCATGTGCCAGCCTCTGCAAGGGCATTCCGTGGAGTCCCATCTCCCTGCTCCAACTTCCTGGGGCAACTTACCTAAGAGGAATTCTGGAGGCGCAAAGTGAGATTGTTAAGACAGACAAAATCTCAGGTCCTACCCAGACATGCTGAGTCAGAATGTGCCTTGTAAGAAGACCCCCAGGTGATATGTGGGCAGGTCGAAGCACTGCTCTAAGACTTGGTTTGCTCATCTATAAAATGGGTGGCTATGAGGAGTCCAAGGGATAATTGATACTATCAGGTGCTTAGCATGGGGAGAGCCTTGGTTAGTGCCCAAGAAATGGAGCCCTCGTTATTATGACCCTAAGTTCTGGCTTCGAAGGGTGACTTGGCAGAAGATAGGACAGTATTTGTTCTGTGTGCCTGTGATCGGCCAAGTCCAGCCCAGGGCTGGCAAGGACGTCAGTCCTTGCTGCCTTGGCCAGCAGAGTTCGGGACTGGCATGTGCCGGCCTCTGCAAGGGCATTCCGTGGAGTCCCATCTCCCTGCTCCAACTTCCTGGGGCAACTTACCTAAGAGGAATTCTGGAGGCGCAAAGTGGAGGCATCGGACACCAGTTATCAGCATCGGGGACTTGTTCATGGGCCGGATCAAGCCTTTCACGGCCATCTCGTAGGCCTCCTGGGTCTGCAGATCGAGGTTGGAGTACCTGGGATCAGGAGGTGGACAGACTTGGGTGGCTGGTGTGGGCTGGGGAACTGGGCTGATGCTTAGCCCTGGCCCTGCCCACTCCTGAAGCTCTTTATGCCTCTCCACCTCCCCTTCCCCGCCAGGGCCCCTTCAGCAGCTGTCAGCCCTTCCAATCTGTAATGCAGCCTGTCCTCCTCTGCACACTCTGCCGGCTTCAGCATCACACGAGTGCTGCCTGCTCCCGCCCCCTGGCTCTGTGCCATGATGCAGGCCCCTGGCTGCCTCTGCATTAGATCACACGCTCCCTAGGAGAGCAGCTGGTGTCTCATTCCCCTCGGTTTCTCCAAGGCCTGGCCTGACCCAGCACAGAAGCACTTCTGCATGCTGTGGAAGGAGCGAATGGTTCATGTCTGGTTTCAGGCTCTGAAAAGATCCGTGGAATCTGCCCCTGGGTTGGGCAGAGGCTAAGGGAGCCCTGTGGGCATTCAACTCTTGCTCTTCTGGCACCTCCTAGAGGGCCGTTTCAGGGAGGCTTGGGTGGAGCCCCACTTACGTCACCAGGGCCTTCTGATGGGAGCCTTGGATCACCGCCAGGATTCGATCCAGTTTCTCTCTGGTCACGTGGTCTGAAAAAGACAGGGATGGTTAGCACACAGATGGGCAACAGCAACCTGACCCACTCACTCCCCCAAACCAGCCTCAGAATTTGAAGGGGATCCCAGAGCATCCTCTGGTCCATTTGGGGGTTGCGAGGCCTTTGAGAATCTTATGGAAGTGTGGGCCCCTCTTCTCAGAAAGATACACAAGAACTCAGCATGTTAAGGACACATTCAAGGGGCTGTGAGACTCTAGATTACTAACATTTTCTTCTGGAAATGAAGCTCAAAGATATAATCTGATTTTTGCCTAATATTCAGGGATGGTGCCATCTGTCCAAACGCAGAAACAAGTGGCAAAAGTGGGAGTAGCTCTGCCTGCTGGTCTCACCGAGTAACTATGGGGCAGGCAGCAGCAGAGCCCGGGGACACTCACAAACTCTGCTGGCAGGCTGATCCTGTGGCCCAGCTGGGGCAAGTGCCAAAGGTTAGGGAGCAGTTGTAGTAGCCGAAGGCTTGCCAGCTTGGAAGGGCCTAGGCCTCTCAGCCCTTCTGCCTGGCTTCTTTCATGCTGTTGTCTTACCTGGAATGCCCCTGCCTCCTCCTCTCATTTACAGCCAACTCAAATGCTGCCTCCTCCAGGAAGCCCTCCTGGAGTATGTGGCTTTTTCTTCCTGGCTTCTGCCATCTGTACCTGAGTCTCTTTCCCACCATTTAATTTTCTTTGGTTTTTACATTATTTTTTAATTATGCAATTGATATATGAATCTTCTTTAAGAAATTTAAATCTGCGTCCTGACCAATGTGGCTCAGTTAGTTGGGTATTATCCCGTGCACTGAAAGGTTGCCAGTTTGATTCTGGTTAGGGCACATGCCTGGGTTGTGGGCTCAAATCCCAGTAGGAGGTATGCAGGAGGCAGCTGATGGACAATTCCCTCCCACACTGATGCTTCTCTCTCCCTCTCCCTTCCTCGCCTTCTAAAAAAAAAAATCAATACAATAAAAAAAATCTTAAAAACAACAAAATAGAGCCCTGGCCGGCTTGGCTCAGTGGATAGAGTGTCAGCCTGTGGACTGAAGGGTCCCAGGTCTGATTCCGGCCGAGGGCACATGCCTGGGTTGTGGGCTCGATCCCCAGTGGGGGGTGTGCAGGAGGCAGCCAATCAATGGTTCTCTCTCATCATTGATGTTCCTATCTCTCTTTCCTTCTCCCTTCCTCTCTGAAATCAATAAAGAAATATATATATTTTTTAAAAAACGAAAAAGAAATTCAGATCCGCATCAACAAACATCTCTATCACTGTTATCATCTCTGCCATCGTCCACTCTCTATTCTCCAAATTCTGGCTTCCTTTTTCCCAGAAGTGTCAACTTGGTAATTCTCTTTAGATGCGTTTTGGATGCTGACACACACCTACACATACATAGTTTTGTCTTGCCAGGCTTTAATCTGTCCTAGAAGGTGTAGGTGTGTCTGCTCTCCTGTTAAGACTGAGTTCACTGTAGCTGGAGACCCATTTAATTTACTCTATGTCCTCCCAGTGCCTAGAACATGGCTGGTGCTCAAAAACATATGCCAAATAAACAAATGCAATGATTTTTTTTTTTGATTTTTTTGTGAGAGGAAAGGAGAGGGAGAGAGAAACACCGATTTGTTGTTCATCTTATACATGTATTCATTGGTTGATTTTGAATGTGCACTGACCAGGGATCAAACCCACAACCTTAGCATATCAGGACGACACTCTAACCAGCTAAGCTATCTGGCCAGAACAAACACGATAAATTATAGAGTGTTAGAACACGGTGAGAGTAAGTGAAGAATGGACCATCCACCCCCCACCCAACCATTCATTCATCCATCTGTCCCCACCTATGCACCATCCCCCATCCCCCATCCAACAAGCACCTCCCACGTCCCAGACCCTGAGCTGTGTGTGACCACAGGAGTGAAATTAGTTTCTACTCTCATGGGTATCGATCTGGTGGGGGAAGTGACATTTAAACCAGGTGAAGAGGCACAAGGGAGCACAGGGCACTCCTGACAGAGCGATGTGTCCAAAGCCCCCCCAATGGCAGCCCGAGCTTGGTGTGTCTAAGAGACTCGGGGGGAGGAATCAAGGGAAAGCAAATGCGGAGGCAGCCTCAGCTGCTCCTCCACATGCCCAGGGCTCCCAGGGGCTCTCACCATATGTTGTCTTCTCCACCAGCCGACCGTCCTCGCGGAAGTCATCTGTGGCTTTGCCCAGGAGGCCGCGAACCGTGTAATCCTGCGAGGACAGGGAGGGGAAGACCCAGTGTGTCCCTGCTCGGAGCCTCAGCACTGAGGGAGGTGCTGGGCTGAGAGCAGGGGTGGGGCCATTAGGTCCTCAGGGAGCTCAGAGGCTCAGTCCCTGCCTGGCCGCCCACTGCCCCCAGGGGAAGGATGCTGGACTTTCCTACGACAGTCAGGACTGGCAGCCCACAAAGGGCACTGAAGGACACTCCACGCCTCTCCACTCCAGCAACCTGACAATCTGTCACGCCAGCCCCCTGCTAGCACACCCTGTGGGCTTCCTTCCACCCCTCGAAGTATGACCCACGCAGCTGAATGCCTCTGCCACAACTCAGAGCAATGATGACAACGATGGTAGAGACGGTGACAACAGTGACACTGATGGACATTTACCATGGGCTACGTGGCACGTAGGCACTAATCTTAGCTTCGAAGTGACCCTAATGCAGAAGAGGAACTATTATCGTTCCCATTTAAGAGATGAGGGGCGGAGGCGCACAGATGGGAAGTAACCCACCCAAGGACCCATAGCTGGCACAGGGAGAAGCTGGTTTTGGCTCCAGAGTTTGTGCTCTTAACCATTAAAAACATGGACCTTCTAACATGACACCTACTGCCCACGCTCGTGGTGCCAGATCGCCCTGATGCCTAGACAGTGACATCCACTTCTCAGTCTTGGGGAGAGAATGAAGTGGTGTCCGGATCAGGCTCCGGTGTCGGACAGATCCCGGTCCAAACTCCAGCTCTGTCCCTTTCAGGCTACACGACCCTGAGCAAGTGACATCCTCTCTCTGAGTTCTCTCGTCTGTAAAATGGGTTAACCACAGATCCCACTCTGAAGGGAAGCAGTGAGGCGCTCACGTACAGTGCTCAGCACAGAGCAGCCAGCAGGCAATAGTGCCAGCTGTCACTGTTACGTTGCTGTTAGTCTTCCATAGCATGGGACCATAAAAACATGCTTACTTATGGCCTATGTCCCCAATGGAATCCTCTCAGCTTCAGGATCCTGCCAGTGCCCCCAGGGAAGGGCCAGAGGATACGCAGGCTGTCCCAGCCCCCGTACCTTGGTGAGGTGTGCGTGGTACATGTCGGTGAGGAGACTGCGTCCCTGTCCCACGCCGAGCACTGAAAGGAACCCAGGCTGATCTCACACCTGCCCCCCCTGCCCCCGTTCCCGTTCCCCTGGGACCCCATCCCCCACACCTGCCATCAGAATATTCCCGCCTCCAATGCTGCTGAAGCCAGCGGGGGGCAAGGACAGCTTGTTCTACAGGAAGCAAGTGAGCTCCTCTGGGTATAAATGACAACGTGGATTTCGGGGTCCCACCGTGTGCACTGACTCTGACTTGTGGTGGGGAGGGGCCTAGGATGCTTAGCCAGCTCTCTAGGGGTTTCTTTTCTTTTTTTTTAAGGGTTTTTAATTGATCTTTAGAGAGAGAGGGAGAGAGAGAGAGAGAGAGAGAAACATGGATATGAGAGGAAAACATTGATAGGCTGCCTCCCGCATGCCCCCTCCTGGGATCAAGCCTGCAACCTGGGCACGTGCCCTGACCAGGAATTGAATGAGCAACCTTTTGGTGTACCGATGACAACCAACCAACCGAGCACACCGGCCAGGGCTTTCCAGGGCTTTCTGATGCGCTCAAAAGTTCGAGACCGCTGGCCCAGTCACAGAGACCCGCACTTAAGTCAGGAGAGGCCCTAAGCACGTCCTTAACCTCCTTGTCTTCAGGCTCTTCATCAGTAAAGTGGGGAGAAAAACACTGCCCGGCCCCTGTCAGGAAGACTGAGGCCACGCACAGGAAGCAGTCAGCACAAAGGAAGGCCCCATAAATGAGGGCATTGTGGCCACTCCCTGCCTTTCCCCACTGTTTCTCCGTCTGGCAGAAGGAGAGAATGGTCCTCCATTCACTCCTAGACAGGGAGGGGGCATGAGATCATGTCTGCCTGCCAGTGCCCCGGGAAGCAAGACAAGGGGACTGTGACTGTCGCGTATGGATGCAGACACCGCCTGACCCTGGGGACACAGATGGCTCATGACTCAGGGCTTTGTGTGTCCAGACCCTCGCTGGTGAGGCCAGAGTCACATGCTTGGCTACCCCACGAAAGCAATGATGGTTTCCCCTCTCTGGACCGAGGGCATTCACTAGCCATGTGACCGAGGACAAGTCACCTAAGCTGTGGGACCTTACTTTCTTCATTCATAAAATCATACAACATCTACCTAGTAAGGCTGCTGTGGTGAATGGCTTTGTACCACATCACATGCAGAGATCACTTGATAAAGGTGAGCGATTGTGACTCCCCCCGCCCCCTTCCACCAGCTGGTCGGATTTGGGGCGAGAATCAGGGGAGAATAGTGGTGAGAAACGGATGTCAGGTTAAAAGTGGGCTGGGCTTCTGGTATCTCCCAATCCTCCCCCAAGGCTATATCACTGCATCCCCTCACCTACCAAGCACCCCAGATGCCTGGGCATCCAGCCGGTGTCCCACGCCAATCTTCAGGCTGGTGAATGCTGGTCCACGTACTAGAAGGAAACAGACGAGGTACCTTTCCTCAACAAATAAGGACGGCTCCGGGCTGTGTGGAGACCTCATTCCTAGTACGTAGCCTTATCGCTACAGGTTGGACCTCATAGGATTGTGGTGAAGTTTCAATGAGATGGTATTTGGAAAAAGCTTAACACAGCATCTAGTACAAAGCAGATCCTTATTATACCATACTGTGACTGTTAATACGGGAGAGTCACTGAATATCACTGCTGAAGAGGTTCCCCTGGGTCATCCTCTAGCCTCCCAACATCTTCTACCTCCTTAGGACTTCCCCCCAAGGGCCTCAATTCCTACCTGGAGTCTGGGAACAGTAAAGGGGCCAGCAAACTACAGTCCACAGGACAAATCCTCAAGCCTGTTTTTATAATGGCCCACGAGTTAAATTCCCCCCCCACACACACACCCCATTTTTCACAGATTCAAAAAAAAAATCAAGTGAATAATAGTTTGTGACATATGAAAATTATGTGAAATTCAAAGGTCAGTGTCCATAAATAAAGTTTGATTGAAATACAGGCAGGCTCATGGCTTCACATACTGCCTACAGCCGCTGTTGCACTATGATGGCAGAATTGAACCTGCAAAGCCTGAAGCATTTCCTATCTGGAAAATTTGCATATTCCTTGCCAAACACTTCAACCCCACTGCGGCCCTCCGAAGGTCTGGGACAGGAGTCTGAGTACTCACTCCGGACAGAGATTTCCTGCGAAGGGACCCCGGCCCTAGCCCCTGCCCGAACGCGCCTTACCCAGCGGATGGTTGGTGAGGGTGGGCACACTGGTGGCTGTGAGGGTCAGCTCCTTCTCTTCGCCGCCTTCCACAGGGCCCAGCAGAAAGCGAACACGCTGCTCAGGGGCAGGAGGCTTCCCAGCATTGAGACCTGTGCATACCCAGGTAGAGGACATCGTGTCAATTCTGTCCCAACACCTGGGGAGGAGGGGCAGGGAAGTACGGAGATGCGGGAGACGGACGAGGACCCAGGGCGCGCACCAGCGAACAGAACAGTTAGGAAACAGACGAGTTCAAATCCCAAACCTATGACTTATTTACTGCGTACGACAACGGGCAATACCGAGTCTGTTTACCCAAGTGAACACAAGGGAAGGTGAGGCGTAACCCATGATTAGAAAAGCGCTCTCCCAGGCGACTAGATCACATGACTTCATTTTGCTAGAGGATCAGAAGCGGGAAAGGATTCCCGGGAGAACGGGCGCGCAATCGGGAGTCCGGCTAGGGCTAGGCACTCACCCTTCAGAAGCTGCAGCTCCACCGTATCCCGCAGGTGCTTCCAGTGCAGCCCGGGGGGCTTGTAGGTCGCAAAGAGCCCGTGCAGCCGGGCCGCGCCGGCAGCCCCCATGTCCGCGCCCGCGGCGCAGGTTCCGGGCCGAGCTGGACGGGCGGAAGTGTCGTACGGTCCCGCACCAAATAGTGTCCGTACAATGGGCGCCGTCAGGTTTCGCAGCCGGAAGTGGTTCTCCCCCTAACATCCTCGGGGGAACGGTGTGCGGAAAAGGATGTGTGTTCCGTCGCCGTAGCCCCGTGTTAGCGGGTCGGACGGGGACACCCTTCCCGGGGGTGCAGTGAAATGGGGAGTTATCATCCGTAGAGGAGGTGGCAGACAGCTCGCCTGGGTTCACTTCCCATATTTAGCGATAGGGCCCTTTCCTCGGCCCCATTCCCCCGCCTCCCAAAGGCCCTACTCAGAGGAATAGGGCTCGAGTTCTTCTGACCTTCAGGCGCTCGGTCGCCTGGGAAGTTTGGAGCAGCGGCCCTGCCCCGCCGTCCTCCCGCGACCTTCGGGCAGCGCGTGCTGTCATGGTGACGCTGCTGCGCGGGACCCTGCGTCCCCTCCGTCTGTTCCAAGTTTTCCCTGGCCCTGCTGCAGGCAAGTGGCAGGGACGGAGGGAAGTCTTGGGGTCCCCCCCACACTTTTGACCCCGGCCTTCTTCTTGCCCCGCAGATGTGCCGCTCCGAGCCGCGAGCCAGGGCACCGGCCTGCTCTACCCCGAACACATCCCCACCTCCCTGCTGCAGAAGGTGCTGTTGACCGCCGGCTCTGCGGGCATGGCCCTCTACAACCCGTATCGCCACGGTAAGGCCGCCCATGCCCCGCGCTCCCCGGGAGGCCCTTGCCTTGGAAGCCTGGGCAGGCCCCGGCCTCTGTCAAAATTTCCGTTTCCTACGGGTCACTGGGGAATAGTCTAGGTCTGGGTACCCAAGGCTGGAGGCTGTACCTCATAATCACCCGGTACATTCGTAGAAATGCAGACGCCTGGGTTCCGTATCTGTCAGGTGTGGAGAGGGCAGGTATCTGTCATCCAGCCACAGTGACAACCTCTGGACTAAATAGGTGATTTATAAGCACCATTGAATTTTAACACCCACCAGAAATTAAACTTGATAAGGTTCGGGACCATGACTGCCTTTTCCCACAGTCTCGGCAGCATTGTGGATGGTGCCTGGCCCGTAATAAATGCTCGATAAATGTTTGCTGGATGTATAACTAGAGCATCCTAAGATTCTGCCATGCCTTCCTCATCCCTTAAGTCTGAAGAGTACTATTACTCCTGCTAATAAAAACGATAATGCTGACTGCTCACTGAGCACACCTGGCTGCTCACTGTGCTAAGTGCTTTGTTATGCATGATGCTTTTGATTTCTACGTTAACCCTATTAGAAAGCTGTTACCTGCACAGACTAGGACACTGGGGCTTGGGAATGGGAAGCAGTTTGTACAAGATCACCTAGATAGTGACTGCACCTGGACTCAAACCCAGCACTCTGATACCAAAGCTTGTGCCTGTCAATGGAGACATTATATTGTGTTGTGATCGTGGGTGTGAAAGTGATCTGGAAAGCACTGTGCTAACTGGAGCTACCTCATCCCAGCAGATTAATAACAGCAATACTAATAAGTATAGCTGTATTGAGCCCTGCCTCTGTGCAGGATGATTTGCTAGGTGTTTAACATGAATCCTCATAACTAAGAGGTAGATCTTTATCAGTTAGGAAATTGAGACTCAGACCAGGTCAGGTAACTTACCTAATCAGATCCTGTATTTGTCCCAATTTCCTTTCAGACATGGTTGCAGTTCTAGGGGAAACCACAGGGTGCCGTGCCCTGAGGGTCCTCAGGGACCAGATGAAGAGGGACTCAGAGGGTGCCCAGATCCTGCAGTAGGTTCCAGCTCTGCCTGGGGGTGTCGGTTGGGAATATTCTGTGGGGATCTCGAGTCCCATTGTGTCAGTCCTGTTCCTCTAGGGAGCTCTGCATATCCTGGCTATGGATGGCTGCACAGGCTGGGCACTGCTTAACTCCTGGGATCCAATTCATATAGACACTACGATGACCCCTGGGTAGTGCCATCTGGTGGCCTCTGCCCAGTTCCAGCCACAGGGCTCTATACCCTCTCTAAGCTTCCATAACACCTGCTAACTGTACCCTCACCCCTTCCTGCAGTGCCCTTGGTGAGTACCCTGATCACCTGTGAGGCCTGCCTGCCTAGACTGTGCCCTTATAGGCAGGAAGCGTGACCTCTCCTCAGTCCCTGCCACCTCGAAGAAGCTCTCTCGGGACTGTGTCCCCATTGATGCTCTGCCCCTTCCCCTCTCTCAGCCTTGTTCCAGCAGAACCTTTTACCTGCCTTTGCTGGTGCCCGCCCAATACCTAGGTCCTGCTTCTGTCTTGCAGGGAGCGTCCCCGGATCTCTCTGTCCACCCTTGACCTGGACAAGCTCCGGAGCCTGCCTGAGGGCTCCCTCGCCCGCGAGTATCTCCGTTTCCTGGATGTGAATGTGAGTGTCCAGGTTCTGTGCCTTTGGCCCTTACCAGGAAGGTCAGATGAGAGGCATGGGAGTGGCGTCCCAAGAAAGGAGGAACCCTAAGTTGCCACCATGGGCAGGAGTGCTTTTCAGTCTCTTGTGCCCAGCCTTTGTCATTTTCTCTGGGACAGGTAAATGGGCCAGTAATATCGCTCCAACCGAGAACTCTGGCTAGCATTTATTAACCTCTACTGTATTCCAGATGCCAGGCTCACATGATCTTGCTGAATCCTCCCAATAATGCCGTCAAGTACGTTATGCCCTTTGAATAGATGAAACTGAGGCTCAGAGGAGTTAAGCAACTTGCTGGCTTCATACAGCCAGTGTTACTGGAAGCAGTATGCACACCCAGATCATGCTGTTAACTGCTGCCCTGTGCCCCCCGTTCCAGGCACTATGCTTCCCTAGGGTATGGCAAGTCGTGGCACTCTCCAGCCCCAGGTGGCGGCGGGGGTTGGGGGTGTCCTAATTACTGAGGAACTCATTCATTTGTTTAGCATCTGGCATGTGTCATCACATTGTTCCAGGTCCTGGGGACATAATAGTGAACTAGCCAGGCAAGATCTCTGCCCTCATGGACCTAATATTCTGGTTGGGGAGGTAAATAAAACAGTAAAAGAAAGAAATAGTCATATAAAAATTCATGTAAAATATTTATCGAGTACTTAGAACTTACCAGGCACTGTGCATAGTAATTGGGATGCAGTGAATAAAACCAGCCAAGAGCCTACCTTGTGGAGCTCGCATTCTAGCAGATGGTGCTATGAGGACAGCAACCATCGAGACAGGACAAGGGTGGGCGTGGGGTTGGCCACTTTCGATACGGTGGTCCTGGGAGGCTAAGAAGAGGAGGAGGAGCCAGCCCCGAGGAAACACAGGATGACCGTCCCAAGGGATTGGCAAGTGGGAGGCTCTGTGAGTTTCAGGAGAGGGAGACCTACCCACGTGGCCACAGAGGAGAGTCGGGGGGAGGCAGCCATGGGCAGGAGAGCAGCCGGGCCAGGCCCTGCCAGCCATGGGAAGGAGTCTGCATTTTGTAATAGGAGCAGTAGGAAGCCCCTGAGGGTTTCAAGCAGGAGAGTAACATCTGATTTATAAAAGCACCTTAGGATACAGCCCCTGCCCCTCCCCCCACCCGCCAACATGTACACATCCCCACAAAGGACCTCTGAAGTGCTGTCCAGCCCAGCGCAGGAGCCAACCAGGCTGGGGGAGGTGACGGAGTGAGTGAAGGTTCCTTTGGAATTGGGTTTCTCAACCTTGGCACTATTGACCTTTTGGGCTGGATAAGTCATTGT
Source organism: Myotis davidii (assembly GCF_000327345.1). Classification (NCBI taxonomy): domain Eukaryota; kingdom Metazoa; phylum Chordata; class Mammalia; order Chiroptera; family Vespertilionidae; genus Myotis; species Myotis davidii. Next base: position 1,123,938 of record NW_006294400.1, on the reverse strand, counting down.
TGCGGGGCTGTGCTGTGCATTGTAGAATGTTTAGCAGCCTCCCTGGCCTCTGCCCACCAGACGGCAGTAGCACCTCCCTAAGTCCTAACTACCACAGATGTCTCCAGACTTTGCAGATGTCCCCCGGTGGACAGTCGAGAAGCACTGCTTAGGTTATTATCCTTGGAAAAATAACCTGCCCCCACACATTCCTGGCACCTGCCCCCACCCCAGTTTAGACCCTCTCTCACACTTCACCGGGATGCACATTATTTCATCAATGGGAAACGCACCAAGGTAACCTGCCCCTAGTGTCAGCCAGGGAGGGACAGCCTTCTGAAGTTCCCCCAGAGCCTTTTGTCCTATTACTGAGGAGGAGAGGGGACTGCAGGGCCTCCCTGGCACCTTGCCCATCACAGCCCCAGCTGTGCTAACAGCCCGAGCAGTTGTGACACTTCCAGAGGATGGGAACCAGCAGCCACAAAAGGTGAAGTAACACCTTTGTACCAGCAGAGATTTAGATCAAGGTTCAGAGTGAAGTCACCCACCCTGAGTGGACCTCAGTAAGGAATGTGGTCAGCCGTCCTTGTGGCATCAAGATTGTGAGGCGTGAGCTGTGGAGTGAAGCGGCGGCTGAGCTAGAATCCTGCCTCCTCCCAGCTTTAGGGCCTGGGCGAGTCCTTTGGCCTTTCTGAGGCTCAGATTCCTTATCTGAGGAAAAGGACCTAATGTTTATCTCCAGGGCACTTACGCGGCTTATCAATAATGGACGTTAAAGCTGTTGGCCTTGGAATCCAGCAAACTTTGTTTCAAATCCTGGCTCAGCCATTTGATTGGTTGTGTGATCTTGGGCAAGTTACTTTATCTCTGAGCCTCATTTTTCTTTTTCTTTTCATTTTTTTTTTTATTTCAGAGAGGAGGGAGAGAGAGATAGAAACATCAATGATGAGAGAGAACCACTGATTGGCTGCCTTCAGCACACCCTTCCCTCCTGGGGGTCAAGCCAGCAACCCTGGAATCGAACCATGATCTCCTGGTTCATAGGTCCACGCTCAGCCACACCAGCCGGGCCCATTTTTCTTATCTGTATCTGAGGCTCCATCTGTATCCACCCGCTAGATGGTCATGAAGATGAAGTATGGTCATATATGTAAAGGACGTCATCCAGTGCAGGCACATAGTAGGGACTCAGTAAGTCTAGCTGCTATGCCTGTGATCAACTTCAGCTTCACACAAGCAGAATGCCGCAGTAGAAAGTAGCACCCAGTGAGGCCACACATAGAGCATGGCACTGAACCAGCAGCCCCCCAGCTGCAGAGACACAAACCTCTCAACCTCTGGACAGGCTGAGGCCACGCGTGGGGACAGGAAGACCAGACCGCTGCAGCGCTCTTCACAGAACTAGAATGCAAGCCACGTAGGACATTTAAATCTGCTGCTAGCTACGTTAGTGAAGCCAAAAAAAAAACAAAAAAACAGGTGGAATTAATTTTAATAGCATTTTGTTTGACCCAGTGTATCTAAAATACGTTTCAGCATGTAGTCAATGTTTTTTAATTATTGAGACTTGACACTATTCTCATACTAAGTCTTTGAAATCCAGTGTGTGATTTTCATGGATAGCATGTCTCAGCTGGAACTTGTCTCATGTCCAGGCCCAGTGGCCACATGTGGCAAGTGGTGGGACAGCCAGATCCAGAAAGGAGACATTGACAAGCACATGCATTAAACAGGATGCAGTCGTGTCAGGTGCCATAGGGCGGTGCCGCATGCTACAGGAGGCCATGCTGTGGGCCTGATCAGTCTGCAGGTCAGGAACCCGCTGCCCCTGGAGGTGACACTTAAGCGGGGTCACAAAGGGTGAGCGGGACTGACCAAGGTGACGATGAGGGCGGTGGGAGAGAACACGCTGGGATCTTTAGCTCATGCTAAGGATCTTTTTTTTTTACCCTCAACTTCTAATTGTGGTAAAAAAAACAAACAAAACCGCCGAAACCGGTTTGGCTCAGTGGATAGAGCGTCGGCCTGCGGACTGAAAGGTCCCAGGTTCGATTCCGGTCAAGGGCATGTACCTGGGTTGCGCGCACTTCCCCAGTGGGGGATGTGCAGGAGGCAGCTGATCGATGTTTCTCTCTCATCGATGTTTCTAATTCTCTATCTCTATCCTCTCCCTTCCTCTCTGTAAAAAATCAATAAAATATATTAAAAAAACAAACAAACAAACAAACAAAAAAAACAAAACCAGAAAAAACACACATAACATTTCCCACCTTTCCTGGCCAGATAGCGCATTTGGTACTTAGAGTGTTGCCCTGATATGCCAGGGTTTCAGGTTTGATTCCCCGTCAGGGTACATGCAAGAATCAGCCAATAAATGCATCAATATGTGAACAACAAATCATGTTTCTCTCCCATTCATCAATCATCAATCAATAAAGAAAACTTTAAGTTTTCTTATCCATCTCTAAAGGATAGTCAGTGTGAAGTATGCTCACATTGTTAGAAACCAGCCTCCAGAGCTTTCATCTGTCCCACTGAAATCCTATCCCCATTAGAATCCTGCTTCCCCCTCCCCTGGGGCCTTTGTGCCATATATTCCAACTGGTTACATGCGTTATGTGTGAGTTGGCGTGGGTTGAGGGGTTGCCAGTATCACGAAGGATTCCCGTCAGCTGGTATAGGCAGAAGCAAAGTCCTCAGAGAGTGAGGGTATGAGTTTGGTGGGAGTGGTTGACAGAGCCAAGGACAGGCTGGCAGTTGAGCCTTGGGAACTGTGGGAAGGGGGTCTAGGGGAGGTTCATGGTTGTCAGAGGGTCTCCCCAGATACCCGGGCACCCACCCGATTCGTGGACGATGAGGAGCTAGCGTACGTGATCCAGCGGTACCGGGAGGTGCATGACATGCTCCACACCTTGCTGGGGATGCCCACCAACATCCTGGGTGAGTGCCAGCTGCCTTGAGAGTGGGGGTTGGGCAGGGCAGGATGCTCCAGCAAGCCTGTCCGCCAGGGCCAGGGCAGGGCTCGCCTCTCTGCCACCCGCCCATTAGCTGACATAGTGCCTCATTTTTTGCTTTATCGGAACATCTCAGTAGCATCTGTGTCATCCCCAGTACCTCTCATGGCTCCTACACAGATGAGAAGCGTCCACGCAGCAGGCTCCCTCTCTGACACCCTCGGGAACTCCCGAAGGCTTGTAGGAACTAGCCTGGCTGTCAGGTCTCCTGCATTCTGACCCCAAACTCCCTCTCCAGCCCTTCTTTCCTCTGGCTCTTTCTTGGGCCCTCTCCTCCCCACCAAGTCAAGTGCCTGGGCACAGCACAGACCAGGCTGAGCATGGCTGACCCCTTGTAGAGAAGAGACACCTTAGAGAGGAGCAGCCACCTCACTGTTCCCTGCCATGAGCATCCCTGGCCTCTCTTCCTGGCCCCTCCTCACCTCCCACCTCCATCTCTACCCTGTCCCGCAGGGGAGATCGTGGTGAAGTGGTTTGAGGCTGTCCAGACCGGCTTGCCCATGTGCATCCTGGGCGCACTCTTTGGACCAATCCGACTCAGTGCCCAGTAAGTTCTCAAGGGGTGGGGGTGAGGGGTCAAGGGAGATGTCAAAGGGGCCAAGGCTCCAGGAAAAGGAAGAGCATGCAGCCTTCCTAAGCAGCCTCAGTGGTCCTCCAGGAAGCCAGGGTGGAAGGAACAGGGCGGAGAGGTGCAACTGGCTTGGCCCAAGGCCTCCAGGCCAATAACTGAAGCCTGGACAGTTCATGGGACCCTCGAGTCCCTTGGGCCAGGCCTCGGTGCCAGGGCAGAATGATGCAGGTGCGGCTGGGGGCAATCTACATTAGTTTCTGGAGTGAGGTAGCCCTCAATTTAAACCCGGGCGTGGCGCGGTCAAGATGGGTGGCTTTGGGCATGGGATTCTAACCTCGCTGAGTTTCTGCTTCCTCATTTAAAAAATGGTGATAATAACCCCTTTGTCTTGGGTCTGTGTGAGGATCAACTGAGAAAATGCACGTGGACCGCTGGGCACAACGTGTGCCGGCTCTCAGGACCCTCTGTTTTCTCCCTCTGCTGCCCCATAGGCACCTGCAAGTGCTGGTCTCGGAGCTGGTCCCGTGGGCAGTTCAGAACGGGCGCAGGGCCCCGTGTGTCCTCAATCTGTACTACGAGCGGCGCTGGGAGCAGCCCCTGAAGGCCCTGCGGGAGGAGCTGGGCATCACGGACCCCCCCACGCACATCAAGGCCTAGGCCCTCCTCACCCTCACCCACCCACTTCCCCTGGAGGCAGAAGGCTCCATGGCCACTACCTTTGTTGCTTTTCTTTGAACATTGACCTTTGGATATTATCAGAATTTGTCGTAACAGTGCTGAGTGGCTCTGAGGGCCAACCCAGGCGGGATCAGGCAGTGCAGTGAGCTCCCAGGGGAGCCTGGAGCTGCCCAGAGAACCACGCGTGGACAGGAACCAGCCATCTGGACTCGCACTGGTCCACACCTGCTCCGGACCCTCCCTCCCAGCCAGGGCTTTCTGGGTGCCAGGCTGAGCGTCTTCCCAGGAGTGAGGATGCGACCCAATGCCAAAGGCCGGAGAAGAGGGAGGCAGAGGGGAAGGGAGTCTCCACCGTCCGGAGAAAGGCTCCCTCAGGTTGCGGGCCCGCTTCCCTGCCTTCGCCCAGTGCTGGCTGACGCAGCCTTGGGCCTTTGAGCCCCGAGAGGAAACACCCCCTCTAGTCTGCGTTTCAGCCGCTTGGCCCACCTCAGGCCTGCAGTTGGCCCCACAGATTCAAGCTCCTAACTCTAGGGTTTTCTAGCAGAGGACCTGGGGCAGTCCCTCCCCTCGGCCCATTTCATCGCTGAAGGGAATGAGAACAGCACCTCTGGTTATTGCCGAGGCTTCATGCGGCGATGCTCTCTGAAGGACCAAGGGGCAGGAGCGATTGCGTGGCTGTGTGCGCAGGTGGAGGAGCAGCTGCGAGACAACAGGGTCATCTTCGAGCAGCAACCAGGCATTTTCCTTGGGTCCGAGCCAAGGAGTGGGGACAGACAAGTAAAAGGGATCGTGGAAGAGTACGTGGCCCTGCCTGTGGATAGAACCAGGTACTCTGCGAGAATGGCAGAGCCTTCAGAGTTTTGAGGGACTAGTTCCTCGTTGTGTGGCGAGGGCAACAAAGGCCCGGGATGGGCAAGGACTTGGCTGGAGTGACTAGAACACAGGTTGCAAGGCCTCCTGCTTAGTTTTCTTGTGCCTCAGTTTCCCTACGGGTGATAACAGTTACAGTGTAGTTATAACTGTACAGTGTGCTAAGCAGTGCCAAACACTTCTGTTCATTATCACACTGACACCAACAGTCATGGGGGGAGGTGGTGCTATTTACTGCATTTTCCTAAAGAGGCAACAGGAACAGAGCTGGGGCTGGACCTGCTCCGCACCGCCATGCCCGGTGTCGGCCTGGTGCCCGCCACATCTCAGTCTAGGGCTCCCGGTGGCAGAGGGCGGACGTGGGAGGCTGGAGGCTGACCTCGGAGCCATCGCCTTTCCAAGAGGGAAGCCTTTTCCTGAGCTGAGTTTCTGCAGAAAGAGGAGGAGGTTGGAGTGGGCTCCTCGTACCTCATCGATCTTTGCAGTACTGGCCTTTCCAGACCTGCCCGCCATTTCCGTGGCTTCCCAGGATCCCAGGCACTGTTCCTAGAGCAGTAAAAGTCAACAGTGCCCAGATCAGGGGCAAAAGGTCAGACTCGAGATGGCCTCTGCCCAGCCTGGTAGCTCACCTGCTCCAACCTCTTGGTGCCTGCGCAACCCTGGGGCTCTACAGCTCACAAGAGGTGGGCGCTGGGTATCGGGATTAGCGGGGGTGGCTGGTAGAGTCCTGCTTCCAGATCAAAGGGTGGCATTTTTGTCACCAGCCAGAGGACAATTATACTGGCTATAGCTACCGCATACTGAGTTCTGACCGCAGGCCATGAGGCCCTGTCAACTTCTGCCTAGAAACTTACATTCATCTTAATAAACCATGTTGACCTTTTTCCTGTCTTTGTTCCCAAGTCATTACATAGTCAGCTTCTTGTTATTCACATCTGTGCTCAAATGTCACCTCATTAGGGGCCGGCCCTGACCAGCCATCTGAGACGGCCCCCTCCCCTTTACTCCACATCACCTGTTAGAGTGCTTACCACTCAGGAATTATCTTTTTTAACTTTTTATTTACTTTTACTTTTTTAAAATATATTTTATTGATTTTTTACAGAGAAGAATGGAGAGAGATAGAGAGTTAGAAACATCGATGAGAGAGAAACATCGACCAGCTGCCTCCTGCACACTCCCTACTGGGGATGTGCCCGCAACCAAGGTACATGCCCTTGACCGGAATTGAACCAGGGACCCTTCAGTCCACAGGCCGACGCTCTATCCACTGAGCCAAACCGGTTTCGGCTTTACTTTTACTTTTATTTTCCAGAGAGAGAGAGAGCGGAAGGGAAACACTGATTTGTCCTTCCACTTATTTATGCATTCATTGGTTGCTTCTTGTATGTGTGTCCTGACCAGAGATCAAACCTGCAGCCTTGATAAACAGGGACAATGCTCTAACCAACTGAGCTACTGAGCCAGAGCACTCGGAAATTATTTTGTTTCTTTACATACAAGTTCCATGTCTGCTTCAGGAGGGCAGGGACCCTATTCTTTCACTGCTGGGAACAGTGCTTGGCACACAGCAGGGGCTTACTGCTTCGTTGCTGAAGGAATGGATGTCAAGCCCCACGCTGAGCACCCCACATGCAAGGTCTTATTCAGCCCCCACCACAGCCTCACTTCATGGTGAGGACCCTGGGTCTCGGGTTCAGAAAGTGCCCCGGGTCCCACAGCTGGGGCGTGGGGGAGGGGGGGCGTGGAGCTTGTCTCAGGACATACAAGGGAAGCTCCCTTTCCCTCTGCCCCACAAAAGCCACATGGAGCCGATCCCAGAGCGGTGTTCGGGGGCTCAGGCTCTAAGGGCAGACCTGGCCCGCACTGACCAGCTCTGCCCACTTGCGCTCGTCAGGGCACCCCTCCGAGCCTCTGTTTTCTTCTCTGTAAAACAGGGAGAGTATATGCCTGTCCCACACAGGGCCATGTGCTCGTGCAGTTTGCATAGTAAACACTTAGGAAATGGAAGCTGTCACTTGCCAGGAAGGCCCTTGGGGGCCTCTGAAGTCATCATGTACAAATCAACCAGAGAGTTTATTTTGCACACACCCAGAGTGGGTGGACTTACACAACTCGGAGGTCACTAACGCCATCCAACTGAATATCTGTGGGGTAAGTGCCTACTGTGTGCCAGGGATCAAACCACTCCACTCTGGAGAGGTTTAATTCAAGGGAGTCCAAATGTGAGGCTCCGGTACAGCTGGACATTCAAGTGCTGATGTTCCCTAACGCAGGGCAGATGGGGGTCATGTCCATGGAAAGGAGCCCACGGTGAGGTCAGCCTAGGCTGAGCCTGTCCCACCAATGACAGCATCCAGCTCCTGCCCTTCCTAAGAACCTGCAATGCCTCTTCACTGCACCAGGACAAAACTCAACCTGGCACACAAAGGCCTTTCCAATCCCTTCCCACCACACGGCCTTCCCTGCCCGTGGAAGGGACTAGTGTCTTCTAAGTGTTTGCTGGTTGCTGGGGGTTCTCCGTGCTCAAGACAGCTGCATCCCCACCCTCTTGGATGAGCAACTTTACGGCAGCTGAGGTCTCCCATGTGCCAGCCCTGGGCTGACAGCTTGACATGCACATCTCATTGAATCAATGCCCAGCCCCATGAAGCAGGGGCCATGATGGCTGGATTTCCATTCTACAGATGAAGACACTGAGGCTCCATGGGGAGAGGTGCTTTGCCCAGTGACTCACGGTTGGGGATGGAAGTGCAACCCAGATGCATCTGACTACACAGCAAAGAAGACATCACAATAATGTGTGGTGGGTATTACAGAAGCGCAGTGAGCAACCTAGTCTAGTAATCTAATCTCCACCCGCCCTCGCTATAAGCAACTTGAAGGCAGACTGTCTTGCTGCCTCTGTGTCCCCTTGCACCTACCCCTCAGGCCTGGCCCCTTGGCTGTGGACTTACGGCTTTGGCTTCACCAATGGTACCTGCCTGGGTGGAGAACAGGGGGGCTGGTCACCACCACCCTACTTCAAATTCTCACTGGCCTTATTTGCATTTGACCTCCGCAGTTGATGTGGAAATAATCATAATTATTTCCCTGGATCCTGGTGTGGATAAGGTCCATGCTTCCAATTCACTCTCCCTGTCAAACATTTATCAAGCTTCTGCTATTTGCTAAGCCCTGTGGATACAATCAGAGATAATCTTCACACCTAGATTTTGTAGGAGCTTTGTGGTCAATGAGCCTGTAAACTACAATAACAAGTATGTCAAGTGCTAATTCAAAAGCTCCCCATGAATCTCCACCCAAACCCTTTGAGATAATCACTATGAGTATGTTCTCATCTATACTAATAAAAGGGTAATATGCTAATTAGGGTGGACGTCCATCCAGACAAAGCCACAGCAGCTGCGAATCTGGGGCTCACGGCAGCCGTGGGCTCAGGCAGCCGTGAGCCCCAGTGGCTGCGAGGCCCAGGGTTCAGGCCTCACAGCCGCAGTGGCTGGCAGTGGCAGCAGCAGCAGGATGATGGGGGTGGCGCATTCCCCTGATCAGCCTGGTCACCTCCCACAGAGGGAGGCCAGACTGTGGCTTCTGGCCACAGTCTGGCCATCAGTAGGACATCCCCTGAGGGCTCCTGGACTGTGAGAGGGGGCAGGCCAGGTTGAGGGACCCCCCTGCCCAAACCCCCGAGTGCACAAAATTTCTTGCACCAGGCCTCTAGTTTTTACCTAGAAGAAGAAATGGAGACTTTGAGTTGACCCAAGTCTGTTGGATGTCCACACCCATAAGCACCCAGTGCAACACTGCCTCCTGACTGTAACCCATGGGGAAGGAGTTGCTTTAATTTACCTAGCTCCCCCAAAAGGAGGCACCTTATACGCTGGAAGAAATAGGTCCAAATACTTATCAGACCAAATTTTCATTTTTAATCCCTATGAATAGACCCTGAAAACTGTCCCTCCCCCTTTTCTAAGGACTTCTACTAGACTAAGGGATTCAGGGATCTATTCAAAGACAGATGGCAACCGTGGATCACCAACATGTTTTGATTATCAAGGAACCAAGTTTTCAGAGGCCCAGAGCTGCACAGGGCTGGGAAGTTGGCCAATGGCCCAGGGCTTAGCAGGTGGCGTGACAAATCTGGTCACTGACCTGGAGGTTAATTTCCTGCAGGGTTCAGTGATTAGAAGTCAAAGTTAGGTCCCCAGATCCGTGCCCTTTGTACCATCAGGTGTGCCAGATTGCTTACAAGATACTACCGTGGATGAGAAAGGATTCCTACTCAGTAATCCCGGCACCAAGTTTACTGTCCCAGAAGCGGAGGTGAGAGGTGCTCAAATCTGCAGGTCTTCTGAAACTTCTAAAGGTACTATGTCCATAAAAAAAATACCCAGGGAGAGATCAACCAAAGGACTTGTATGCATGCATATAAGCATAACCAATGGACACAGACACTAGGGGGCTGAGGGCACGAGGTGGGGGGGGGGCAAGGGGGGGATAAGGACACATATGTAATACCTTAACCAATAAAGAAAAAAATAATTATAGAACATAAAAAAAAATGGAATTGAGGGAGGACCTGGAACCCAAAACTTTAGAATAACCATGCCAAATTCCAACAAAAGTCCAATGCGCTAGCCATTTTGCCACAGAACCAGTTATTGGACTTAATCCTTGCTAACCTTTCTGTCTGAAACCACACTTCTAGCTCTCTCCTAGGTGTGGTGCTGGGCCTTTGCCGAATGCTGCCGGGTCTAAACGCGGACTCCGATTCTCCACCAATGTGGCAGGTGGGGGGTGCTCTCCCATAGAACCGAATGCCGGAGGATTGGGAGTTCGGGACCCAGGCAGAGCTCGCCAGTCTCTTACCGGTCCTGGGTGCGGAGTGGGGGCGTGGAGAGAGAAGAAAGCACGGGTCTCTGCGGCACGGACTACAACTCCCAGAATGCCACGGGAGGCGTCACTCCAGACCGTCGCGCGCGCAGGGCGGGCTGGGCCAGGTGGCGTGGAGCGCGCTGGGACTGCCCTGCGCCTCTCGCTCTGCGGCTCCCCTGCTGCC
>NW_006294400.1:1111954-1113679 GCF_000327345.1 Myotis davidii | reverse complement strand
TGCAGGGCGCAGAGCTGGCGAAGGGAACCTGAGACCCGGCTCTGCGCGCTCAGGGTCGGCTGACGCCCCCCGCGCTCCCCACCCCGCTGCCGCTGCCGGGCCGCATCTGGACAGGGCGCCGCGCGGCGGGGCCGACGCTGGGTGAGCATAGACCAGGCGAGTGAGTCCCGGGGCGGGGGAATGTGCCCGGCCCGTCGGAGGCAGGTGTGACGGTGCCGGCCTCGGGTGAGGGGCGCGCCCTGCTGCTGTCTCCTTGCCGGCCGCTCTGCTGCTACCCTGGCTCTTTAGGGGCCAGGGCTGTATGCAGTGACCGACCTGGGATAGGGGCCCGAGGCACTAGGCATCCCCTTCTCTCCACATTCCATCTCCCAGCCTTCCGGGACGGGCTCCTACCCTTGGCTCCGGCGGCTCTGGAAGGCCAGAGGTCTGAGGACCTGGGAGATAGATCCTGGCTTTGGAGTTGGGGTCGCTAGTTCGGTACTACCGGCTTTTTCTTTCCGCGTGAAGGAGCGGGAGGTGGTCTGTAAGGGCTCCCTGTGGTCCAGACCATGTCCTCATTCCGGCTCGGGGGCTCTCCGGCTACATTACAGCCGTGACCTTCACCCCCTCCCCAGGAATAGGACCTGAAGGAAAACTCAGCCCTACCTGCCGCGCTCTTGAGCAGATCCGTGAAGAGCCAGGAATAGAACCCAAGCGCTCTAATCTCAGCCCAGCCAGGTTTTCCCCTCCCCCTGAGCCCAATCCCCCAGTATTCATCCGAGTGGCTTGCTGAGTGTGTGTGTGTGGCGGTGCCTTCAAGGCCCTCTTTCTCTCAATCATCTTTTCCTTCTGGGCGATCACCTCTCAGGCACCTCCGGACTCTACCCCGTTTGCTCTGTCGCCCCCTATGGGCCAGCAGAGGCAAGGCGCTGCCGGAGCCTCTGGGCAGAGACGGGGCTAGGGCCCCTTCCCAGGAAGCTGCCCCTCTGGGTGTTGGCTTGGCCTGGTCATCCACACAACCTGCCTAGGTCTTTGGGTATGGAGTCGAGCCAGGGGTGCTTACGTCAGTACCCCTCTCCCAGCCATTTTGGTTAGGGACCCTAGATGTTGGGAGAGTGGACTGTCCTATTTTGGCGGGAAAGGTTTCTGAGAGCAGGTCCCACACCCATTGCACAGCGGGGGAAACTAAGTCCTAAAGTAGGAAAGGGACTTGCCCAAGGTCACTCGGAGGATTATGGGCAGAGATGGGACAAGGGCGCTAGCACCTAGCCTCCTGCTTGTCACTTCTGGAACGCCTCACCTCTCCTCCAGTGCCTCTAGCCCGCCCCTTCCAGGCAGTCCTCTCACTCGGTATTGCCAAGACACACTACAGGTTGACCCATGGGATCATAGCGGCCTGGCTGACCGGGCCAGGAAGTGGAGAGCTTGGACATTTGAATCCACTGACTACCCTGTGCTCACAGGCCACAATGCTGCTGGGGGCATCTCTCCTGGGAGTGTTGCTATTCTCCAAGCTGGTGCTGAAACTGCCCTGGACTCAGGTGGGGTTTTCCCTGCTGCTCCTCTATCTGGGCTCTGGCGGCTGGCGCTTCGTCCGGATCTTCATCAAGACCATCAGGCGCGATGTTTTGTGAGTACCCGGTTTAGCCCTTCCTGGAGTCTCCCACGCCTCTCTGGGCTCCTTGTCCACAAACTTTCTGCAGAACAGACCCGGGGCCTCTACCAGCACAGGGTAGCTAGGCCCCA
>NW_006294400.1:1092133-1111890 GCF_000327345.1 Myotis davidii | reverse complement strand
CACCTCCATCTCCAAGGTCACAGTCTCCTCCTGGGGCATCTCCAGCACTTGGTGCTCCTTAGCCTGGGGCCAACTTGGGGGCCCGGGGCATAGCATGGAACACGAAGTTAGGGAGAGGTGTTGAGGAGACGTCTGAAAAGGGTCTGTAGTTTGTAACAGGAACCCGGTGGGAAAGGTCCTGTCCTTGGGTTGGCATGAGTCTGAGAGGGCCCCGTGTCAGATATGGGGGAAACCTGCTCCCCTGAGAATGTCAGGTGTGCTCCATAGGGATGTCCTGGGCCAGAAACACCTGCTGTGGCCTCCTCTGTGCCAGGTGCGAGGCTCTGGAGCCCAGAGAGGAGCAAGGCAGACCCAGTCCCGGGCCACGCTTGGGCTGGTCTGAGAGAGACTTAGGGGACACAGTAGATCCCTCAGCTGGCAGAGACCCTGGCCGTCTTGCTCACAGTAGTGTCCCAGTGCCCAACACAGTGACTCACACCCCGAACACGCAGCTCAGCATTTGTCAGTCTGAGTTGATTTCAGAAGGAAATACAGAGTGGCCACTGCAGCAAGGGTGGTAGCAGCGGAGAGCTGTGGGAGCGGGGCCGAGAAAGATGGCTTAGGCCAGGGCCTCAGGGAATCAGAGAAGGCCTTCTGGAGGCAAAGTAGTTCTTTTCTTTTTGGAAAAATGTATTTTTATTGATTTCAGAGAGGCAGGGAGAGGGAGAGGGAGAGAGAGACATCAGTGAGGAAAGAGAAGCATTGATTGACTGCTTCCAGCACGCCCCCCACTGGGGATCCAGGCATGTGCCCTTGACCGGAATCAAACCCGGGACCCTTCAGTCCGCAGGCTGATGCTCTATCCACTGAGCCAAACCGACTCGGGCCAAAGTAGTTGTTCTTGAGCGATACCTCAAGGTGGTGGGATCGAGGGATTCCAGCCAGAGGGTAGAGCATCAGCAAGGGCATAGAGGCGGGGAAGCTGGGACAGTTCAGGGGCAGAGGTGGCAGGGCCAGGTAACATCTCTGTGCAGGGCCCAGAGGACAAGGTGGTGACTAGGCTGGAGCCCTCCCTTGCTGGGCTCACAGAGAGGAAGACTGGACAGATCGCAAACTCATCCTTTCTTGGGCAGTGTGGGGGGAGGTAGGATATGGCCTTGTGGGAGGCTCCAAAAGAGATCTTCACTTGGGTCCTGGAGGCCCAGAATGCGCTGACGGAGCAGCAGACTCAGAGTAGACGGGGATGGCGGTAGGGGTTGGACTCTGTAGCCAGAGAGGACTGGGCTTCAAATCTCCACCTATGAAGCCAGGGCAAGCCATCTGCTGGCAGAGCCTCAGTTTCCCCCTCCATACAGGGGAGGGAGTAACTGCCCTGGTCCCTGTACGGCATAAGCAGGCTGGTGTGTGTAACAGTGCCCAGCATGCAGGGGCTGGACAAGGGGAGTGTTGCAAGTGATGGGGCTCAGGAGCCTTAGGCCCGTGGGGCAGCACCCTGGGGCGGGGTGCAGGGACCCCCACTCCCAGCCTCAGCAGTCACAGCTCCCTCGCTGCCTCCCACACAGTGGCGGCCTGGTGCTCCTGAAGGTGAAGGCGAAGGTCCGGCGGTACCTGCGGCAGCGGCGGACGGTGCCCATCTTGTTTGCCTCTACGGTGCAGCGCCACCCTAACAAGACAGCCCTGATCTTTGAGGGCACAGACACACACTGGACCTTCCGCCAGCTGGATGACTACTCGAGCAGTGTGGCCAACTTCCTGCAGGCCCGGGGCCTGGCCTCCGGCGACGTGGCTGCCCTCTTCATGGAGAACCGCAATGAGTTCGTGGGCCTGTGGCTGGGCATGGCCAAGCTGGGCGTGGAGGCCGCCCTTATCAATACCAACCTGCGGCGGGACGCCCTGCGCCACTGCCTGACCACCTCCCGGGCCCGGGCCCTCATCTTTGGCAGCGAGATGGCCCCAGGTGAGCCCCAAAGAGGCAGGGACAGGCCGGAAGTCTCATGGGACTTGCACAGACCTCTTCCAGCCCTGGGGGAAGCTGTGTAGCTCAGAGGTTAAGAGCATGAGCCTTAGAATCAGACGGCCTTGGCTCTGCCACTGGTAAGCTGGTGATCCTGAGTAAGAGACCAGAATTCTCTGTGCCTCCGTTTCCTCACTGTAGTACCTACTCATACTGTTTTCAAGGTAATACTTCACCTGAAGCACTAACAAAGTGGTTGGTGGTAGGTGAGTCCTCAGATTTAATTGGTAACCATTCTTGTGACTAATTAGGCCTCATTTCTTCATCTGTAAAATGGGAACAAGAGTCCGTTCTCTGCTGCCCTGCAGAGCTTACCTGGTATGTTAACTGGGTGCTGAGCATGGTACTTTATGAGAGCAGCTCTGATCTTCACAAAGCCTGCCGAGGAAGGGACTGCATCAGCTTTGTAGATGAGGAGACTGAGGTCCATAGTGGTGTGAGGAACTCATGCAACTGGTAAGTGGTGGAACCCAGATTTGATCTGGGCTTGGCCACAGTGTTCCTGTTCTTTCTCCCCACACTGCTGTGGTTTGTGGAGTAATGGACAGGGAAGGTTATTGAGAAGTTGAAAGGGGAAGAGGACAGATTCAGCAGGGAGAGTGGAGATGTTTGGACAAAAAAAGAGGAAGCCAGAGGAAATGGGGCCAAGTGGGCCAGACCTGGCCCATGCCTATGGCGGGTGGACATCTGTAATGCCTGGGGGAGCCTGAGGGAAGGCTGTCTGAAGAGGCTGGAGGGCTACTAGCCTCTGAGCCCCACTCCTCCCTTCTAACCAGACCCCCACGGACTAGTAAACCGTCATGTGCGATAGAGCTGGCTTCGATTCCCAGCTTCAGCATATTCTAGCTGTGAGCAAGTCCCTCATTCTCGGAGCCTCAATTTCCTCATCTGCAAAATGGGCTGATATTGGTCCCTACGTCCTAGGTTGTGTGAGCAGGAGAATGCATATAAAGAGCCCACTGTGTAGTTAGCCAGCAGCTAATAGGAGCTGTTGCTCCTATCAGCATCTTTCTTATTATGAGGTTTTGGGTGCCTCTCTCTCCGCCTCCCCAGCCAGCCTCCCCGGACAACATGCCCAGCCCTGACATGAGCACAGTTCCTGGGAACATGGTTTCCTGGCCAGCCTGCTGATCTGCCCTGTCTCCTCCTCAGCTGTCTTTGAGATCCATGCCAGCTTGGACCCTTCAGTCAGCCTCTTCTGCTCTGGTCCGTGGGATCCCAGCCTAGTGCCTGCCAGCACGGAGCACCTGGACCCCTTGCTGGAAGATGCCCCCAAGCACCTGCCCAGTCGCCCTGACAAGGGCTTCACAGGTGAGTCCCCCACTCCCCACAGAGGGACCCCAAGGTGGCCAAGGACAGATCACTGGCCTCAATGGCCAGAGCCTGTGTTCTGCATACTTGCTGTGTGACCTGGAGTGAGTCGTGTCACCTCCCTTTTCCATCTGGGAAAATGGGTACAGTAACTCTGGGGTTACTGTGCAGGTTCAATGAGCTGGTGTGTAGGAAAGTGCTAGGCATGGTGTTGAGTACACAGGAGCTCACAAAATCTGATTGATTTGTCGAACAGCCTTCATGGATGCCTGACATGTGCAGGGTCATGTGGAGCCCAGGAACCTGCTGTTTCTGAGTTTTGTTTGGAGTTGGGCCCGGGGCCCTTTAAATATTCATCCAGCACCTGTTCAGTGCAGGCCCCTGTTGAGCTGTGATCCTCCCCTGTACTGGGCTGCCTGTCTCCACCTCCCCTCCTCCAGGCAGCCCCCCAGACCCTCTTGCCTCTCTCTTCTATACTGCCTGTGGAGCCCAGAGCTTGCTGTATCTCCTGGTGGCTCAGAGCTTGGACTAGTTCATATTCTGGCTCTGTTGCTTCCCTTGTGTGACCCTGAACACCTGAGCTGCCCCTCCGAGCCTTGGGTTCCTACAGCCATAAAATTGGGGGTACTAACAGCACCTATTTTGTGTAGTGACTAAGGATTGACAGATGCACTGGGAGGCGAGGGTGTGACAGGAAGGCTCAGTAACAGGTCATTGTCCTCATTATAGTCCTGTAAGCTGCCATACACAGATCTTATCTCCTGGTGCTTTTGTAAGCCACTTGAGGGCAGGGACTCAGACTGGTTCTGCCTGTTGCCCTCATGGTGTGCAGCCTTGGCTGGCATACAGCAGGCACACACGAGCAGGAGATGGTCAACAAGGAACAGGCAGTTACCCCCTGTGGTTCCGGACCTCCTGGAGCCTCCAGCCTGGGGGGCTGAGCCTCATACACAAACCGTAATGTGGCAGCCCCTGGACTGGGCTGCAGGGTGGGAAAAAGAAATGGCCAGTGTGCAGGAGCGACCTCAGCACCCTGCTTCGTGCAGCTCATGCCTCCCGTGCTCTGAGGTCTCCCCGCGCTCTGAGACCTCCCCGCGCTCTGAGACCTCCCCGCGCTCTGAGGCGGGCATGACCTCCTTTGGGAAGCCTCCCTGTTGCCACCTCCCCTCCCTGAAGCCTGGGTCAGGTGCTGGCACTGGGCTTCGACAGGCCTGTGCTCCCTTTGTGCTCAGTGTTGGAATGCCTGTCTGCACCTGCCTGTCTCACATGGCTGCAACCTCCACCAGGGCAGAGCCTGTACTCTTCTTGGTCACTGATGTCCCTCTGGGCCTGGCACAGAATGAGGGCCCAGAAAACGTTTGTTGATGGAACAGATGCAGGCATTAGAGCAGAGAGTGGTGTCTGGGGTCATCAGAGTAGCCTTCTGGAGGAGGTGTGATGGGAGTGGGCACTGGATGATGCACACACACGGGTGTCCATCTGACTCCGCACTCAGCCCTGTGCTACCTCCTCTTACAGATGCTTATGTGTCTGTTTCCTTCAGATAAGCTCTTCTACATCTACACGTCGGGCACCACGGGGCTGCCCAAAGCTGCCATCGTGGTGCACAGCAGGTAAGGGACAGGTGCCTGTGGGGAGAGCCGGGGTGACAGGGCCCAGGAGCCTCCCTTTCTGCCTTCCCAGGGGCCCACTGAGCTCTCCGCCCTCTGCCCTCCCAGGTATTACCGCATGGCTGCCCTGGTGTACTACGGATTTCGCATGCGGCCCGACGACGTTGTCTACGACTGCCTCCCACTCTACCACTCTGCAGGTAACGTGGGCCTCTCCCCCGTCCCTGAACCCCTAGGGCAGTGATGGCGAACCTTTTGAGCTCAGCGTGTCAGCATTTAACTTAACACTGGTGCCGTGTCACATATAGAAATTTTTTGATATTTGCAACCATGGTAAAACAAAGACTTATATTTTTGATATTTATTTTATATATTTAAATGCCATTTAACAAAGAAAAATCAACCAAAAAAATGAGTTCGCGTGTCGCCTCTGACACGGGTGTCATAGGTTCGCCATCACTGCCCTACGGCCTCAGAAACACTCCCTCTTGGCAGGCGGCATGTTACAGTTGAAACACATGAGCTTTCGAGTGAAATCGGGGTTCAAATCCAGATGTGGCCATTGACTGGAGCTCTGAACAAGGAGGGCCAAAAACTAAAATAAGAAACAACAATAACAAAAACGAGATGGCCACACCAGTCTGATTGCTTGTATGGCCATGTCCGCGGGCACCTGGGCTGATCTGACTGTTCAGTTTGTTGCCGTGGATATACATGGCCTTGCTGCTTGGTCTTAAGAGCTTCAGGGAAGACAGAGATGGGATAAATATAGTCCCTGTCCTCAAGGTGCTTAGAGTTGGGTGTGTGTGGGGGGCAGGATGAATGATGGGAGCACACCTTCCATGATACAAGGAATAGCGTGGTGAGTACGGGAGGGCCAGGGAACAGGAGCTCAGCTCAAGGGAAGAGCTCGGACTGGCCAGGAAGGCTTCTTGGAAGAGGTGTACTCAATGCAGGCAGATGGGAGGTGCAGAAGCCAGGCGGGCTAGCTTGGCCCCCCACCCCCCACCCCCAGTTGAAGGGCATCATTACAGTTACAGGAACGGGAACTTAGGGCCAGCTCTGCAGGCTCTGGGGAATGTGTTATTGACCCAGTAGGCACAGGGAAGCATGGAAGATGTGTGACTAGGAGAGTGATTGTCATTAGTGTTGGAGGGAGAGGACAGGAAAGAGAGACCAAAGGTCTGGGTAAGACGAGGCTCTGGAGGGAAGGGTGTCCCACCTCACTGACCTCCAGGGCTCACTCTGCCTTCAGGAAACATCGTGGGAATCGGGCAGTGCCTGCTCCACGGCATGACGGTGGTTATCCGGAAGAAATTCTCAGCCTCTCGGTTCTGGGATGATTGTATCAAGTACAACTGCACAGTGAGTGAGAGGGAAGGAGATGAGCCACCCCCGCCCCCTCGTGACCCTCCCACCAGCCCCACTTGGGGACTCCTGTCTTACAGCTGAGGCAGATGGAGAGACTGAGGCCCAGAGAGGAAAAGGATTGCCCGGTGGGAAGGGACAGAGCTAGTAGGGGTAGGGGCCTGAGGAGCTGGGAGCCGGGGAGTGAGAGCGACCTCAGAGACCCAGACTCACCCCAAGTCCACCCCCAGATTGTGCAGTATATCGGCGAGCTGTGCCGCTACCTCCTGAACCAGCCGCCGCGGGAGGTGGAAAAGCGGCACCAGGTGCGCATGGCACTGGGCAACGGCCTCCGACAGTCCATATGGACCGAATTTTCTGGTCGCTTCAACATCCCCCAGGTGGCCGAGTTCTACGGGGCCACTGAGTGCAACTGCAGCCTGGGCAACTTTGACAGCCAGGTACTACTCAGGTGGGGGACATGGATGGATCACGGAAGGCACTGGCAGCAGAAGGGAGGGCAGAGTTCCAGCGAGGGAGTGGGTGCTGGAGTGTCCCCCACCCACATGGCCCAGTTTTGGGCGCATGGGGAGAGCCCAGGCCCAAGTCTTGGCCTTTGCAGGTGGGAGCCTGTGGCTTCAACAGCCGCATCCTGTCCTTCGTGTACCCAATCCGGCTGGTACGTGTCAACGAGGACACCATGGAGCTGATCCGGGGGCCCAATGGTGTCTGCCTTCCCTGCCAGCCAGGTCTGCCCTGGGGCTGGAATTGGGGGTCAGAGGGGAGGGATTGGCCCAGGAGGAAGACGGGACGGGTGGGTGGGCGGTAACCCTGTTCCGACCAGTGGCCATCAGTCAGTTCTCTTAGTCGTTTATCCCTCAGTTCATCTATTCTCTTTAGTGTTGAGGACCCGGGGCCACGCCGCCTGGGATGATCCTAGCTCAGCCGCTTAGCTCTGGGCCCGAGTCCCCCCCACCTTGGAGTGGGGTTAATGGCAGCACTGCCTCATGGGGTGGCCTGGAGGATCGTGTGGTGCAGAACATGCAGCTCCTTGAGCTGAGCCAGGAGCCCAGGGAAGGCTGCTTTGGCCAGACTGTCCGTGTAGGGTTCAGCCACCCTTCCGTCTATTTGTTAATGTTTCCATTGGCTCAGGTGACCAGACATCACCGAGTGCCCACGTGTGTCAGGCCTGCCAAGAGAAGCTCCCTGCCCTGGGGGGATAGACTGAGGGGGCGGGGGGATGGAATTTCTTTGGGAAGTAGTGTGACCAGAGCTCAGATCAGCATGTAGGGTGCATTTGGGGGTGGGGGAGCCCAGTGGAAGAGGCCACCATGGCAAATCTGGCCCCGCCTTCCCGCCCCCAGGTGAGCCCGGCCAGCTGGTGGGCCGCATCATCCAGCAGGACCCCCTGCGGCGGTTCGATGGCTACCTCAACCAGGGCGCCAACAATAAGAAGATCGCCAAAGATGTCTTCAGCAAGGGGGACCAGGCTTACCTCACCGGTGAGTGGGCACCTCTCCCTAGCCCTTCACAGCCCCGTCAGAGGGTAGGGGTGGAGAGAGATGAAGGGGTCTTTCCCACCTTCAGAGGACACCTCCCCAGGACTCCCCCAACCCCATCCCCCACAGCCAAGCAAATCCTTGGGATCCAGCGAGGACTCCCTGGCCTAAGCCCTATCTCACACCCCCTTCCTAGGTGATGTACTGGTGATGGATGAGCTGGGCTACCTGTATTTCCGAGACCGCACGGGGGACACGTTCCGCTGGAAAGGCGAGAATGTGTCCACCACGGAGGTGGAGGGCACACTTAGCCGCCTGCTAGACATGGCCGATGTGGCAGTATATGGGGTCGAGGTACCAGGTATCTTTGTATGGGCTGATGGGAGATACCAGGTATGTGTGGGGAGGTGCCACCAGGGGCCACTGCCAGCCGCTCACGGTTGACTCCACTACCCCCAGGAACCGAGGGCCGAGCCGGAATGGCTGCTGTGGCCAACCCCACTGGCAGCTGCGACCTGGAGCACTTTGCACAGCTGCTGGAGAAAGAGCTGCCCCTCTATGCCCGTCCCATCTTCCTGCGCCTCATGCCTGAGCTTCACAAAACAGGTCTGTTTCCTCCCCTGTCCAACATGCAGTTAGCAGGCCTGGGCTCCTTCCGGTTCCTTCTTGAGAGACCTGGTGGCTGTCACTTGAACTTCACCCATAGCTTAGCCAGGTAGTTGATAAACTGACCTCCCTGTGTACAAGTGAGCAGACGGAGTCTTCAGAGAGAGAAGGTTCATTCATTCACTAATGGAAGAAATGTTCATTGAGTACCAACTGTGTGCCAGGCACTGTGCTAGGCCTTGGGGGGATAGGTAGTGATTTCTGACAGGACCTGTGCTTTCTTGGAGCTTCTAGGGCAATAACAGAGACAGCCTTAGGACAAGGAATTCCGAGATTAAGAATGGAATTCAGATCAAACTGACAGAAAAGTGAATGAAGGAGTTTCGGAGGACCAGGAAGCTTCCCTGAGGAGGCGACGTTTAAGCTGAGACCTGAATGAGAGGGAGGACTGTATGAGTGTGGGAGGCATTCTGGACTCTGGGAACAGCAAGTGTGAAGCCTGAGGCAGGAAGACCTTGGACACCAGCGGAGTAAAAGGAGGCCCCCAAAGTTGGAGTCAGTGAGGGGGGTGGGCAGTGGCATGAGGCGGGGCAGAGAGGATAGCAGGCTGGAGGCCCAGAGCCTGTGGGCTGGGGTGGGGCAGTAGGGAGCCACAGAATTGGTTGAGCAGGGTCGTAGCTGGTCAGATTCGTGTTCTTCAAAGCCCTCTTGCTGCCGCATGGAGAATGGGAGGGTAGCAGGCAGCCAGGGCGGGGCGGGGGGAAATGAGTGCATGGTCATCATCCAGGGAAGAGATGAGTGTGGGTCTACCGTCACGTGACAGGGTGGTGCCATTCTTCTGTCGTTGGTACACTGACGAATCAGGAGTTACCTGGTGGGCAGGCAGTCCATGGCCAGACCCCCACCCTGCTCTCCTCGGTCCCTGCTGCCCTGCCCTGACTCTCCCCACTTCTCGGCCTTTCCCTGGCTCTCAGCCTCCGGTCTCCCTTGCCTGGTCACCTCCCACGTAATCATCATGTCAACCCTGCTTGATACTAGTAAAAAGGCTGCTGCCACTTCCACTATTTCAGAGATGTTAAAATCTGAAACGTGCATCTTAGAATCCATAGACTACGGATGGACACTCGGGTTGATGAGCAGATTAAATGCCATTGCACTGTACCTGCGAGGTGCTCAGCTCAAAGGAGCCATCACAGAGACCCCAGTTCTGCTCCCTCTCCGTCACTCAGTATGTGGCTGTGGGCAGACAGCTTCCCTATTTGAGTCTCAGTTTCCCCTTTTGTAAAAAGGGGGTGGGTGATGCAGGGCTGCTCTGAGAGACAGGACATAACGGAGTGGATGGAGCCTTCTCTGCAAACTCTAGCCTGGGTGTAACTCCAGCGATGGGGCCAAGGGCATTGCTGACTCTGTAGCCCCAATAAGACTGCTCCGGGGAGCTTTCCTAAACTCTGCTAGAGCTGGTTAGGCAACCCTGCTCTGCCTGGGCAGGGCCTGCAAACCCCTGGGGAAACGCACCCCAGGAAAAGGGAACAGAATGAGCAAAGGTCTGGAGGTGGGACCCTTTCCTATGTCTCCGGTCTTCCTCTCTGCATCTTCAACTTTGGTGGGTGGGTTCCTATGAACTCAGCCCCTGCCTGCACCCTCTGACTCTCCTTCCCCATCATCTCCCTCAGGAACATTTAAGTTACAGAAGACAGAGCTGCGGAAGGAGGGCTTTGACCCTGCCACCGTGAAAGACCCGCTGTTCTACCTGGATGCCCGGAAGGGCCGCTACCTACCGTTGGACCAAGAGGCCTACACCCGAATCCAGGCTGGCGTGGAGAAGCTGTGATTTGCGCTGAGCCCCTCTCAGGACCAGCAGATACTGGGTCCAGAGCCCCAGCTCACACCCCAGAGGGGTCCTGGGTTACGCCAGACCAAAGCAAGCGGGGCCCAGCACCTCAACTGTGAGGTGCCGGCCGCCTCCCCCTTCAAACTGCCAAGTGACTCACTGCCGCCTCCCCCCCTCCCCCAGGCTTTCTGTGAAAGCCTCGTGTCCCTGTATGTCTTCGAGGCCGGCCGGGCTCCAGGCTGAGACTGACTGGGCTCCTCAGGATGACGTCTTGGTCAGGTCAGGGGGAGGGGAGGGTCGCCAAGCGCTCCTCAGAGAGCCAGGGAGTTTGTAAATGGGACCAGGGCAGAAGCCCCCAGACTCAGGAAGCCAGTAGAGGGGGCAGAGGCAGAAGGGCGCGGGGATCGGCTGGTTGAAGAGGATCCTGCCCCGCCGCGACTCTAGTGTGAGACTCCGCTCTGCCGGTGCCTCCAGGAGGACGGGAGAGGACCCCGACCTGCAGCAGGCCGCCCGACGGCACATCCTCCCTCCTACCCTCTCCCTGGTGGGTGGCTGCCTGGCTGTCCCTCAGGCAGGGCCTTTCTGTCTGGGTCTGTCCATGTCACCTCCGTCTCAGACCTGACCTGGCTTTGAGAGGAGGGATGGGAGCACTCAAGGGCCAATAAACTCTGCCTTGACTCCCCCAGCCTGTGTGCATGCCACCTGAGCTCACCCCAGCCTACTCAGGCCCCACCTGCTGCCCCTCTGGCCCTTCTCTCAATCACCCATCTATTCACTCATTTGGACTTAGGGCAGGTGAGATGCTACAGCCCCACATTTCAGCACCCACCTGAGTCTTGGGCAAGTGACTCAGTCTTATCAGTGAAATGGAATAAGGAGGATTCAGAGAACTGAAGGTACCCATTTATGAGGCAAGGGCTGCTCAGAGCCTTGGAAAGAGAAAACCTAACCCAGAGCAGGGCACCACCTCCAGACCTTTGCTCATTCTGTTCCCTTTTCCTGGGGTGCGTTTCCCCAGGGGTTTGCAGGCCCTGCCCAGGCAGAGCAGGGTTGCCTAACCAGCTCTAGCAGAGTTCAGGAAAGCTCCCCGGAGCAGTCTTACTGGGGCTACAGAGTCAGCAATGCCCTTGGCCCTATCGCTGGAGTTACACCCAGGCTAGAAACGCAAGGCCTGATGGGAAAGTCCGACCCAGCCCAGGGCATTAGGCACTGCATCCCTGGTTTTTGTCTTCACTGTGTCACTTGGCTGAGGTCACATAGCCAGTAGTGGGGGCTGGAATGTAAACCACAGGCCACGGGGCCCTTCCCACTGCTCCACCCACCTCCGGGTGCAGAAGACAACAGGGAAGCCAGAACACTCCCATTCCACACATGCCTGCGCCCGGCTATGGGCCACGCCCTAGGCCAGCAGCTGGCAGTGCCGGGGGAGGGTGGCCAGGAGAATATGGGTTGCCTCCTAGGGAAGTGACCTTTGAAGAGGAGTCTGGTGCTTCTCTTGGGGGCAAATGGTGGGGGCCGGGTGGCAGTTGGCCCCTTGGAAAGCGATGCTAAGTGGTGTTGGGCGGGGCGGAGGGGGCGTGCGGGCTGTGGCAGGCATGGCTGCAGTGCCTTAGTGTGACCAGCAGGGGGCGTGCAGAGACTGCAGAATCCCTTCAGGCCCTCAGCCCAGACAAGTAGGAAACAGATTGAGTCCTCTCCTCATCCCACCCCTAACCCACTCCCCCACCCCCATCCCGGCAACTACCCATCCCAGAAGCCCCTGCGGTGGGCTTTTGAGGCTTCCAAGGGGCTGGGCTTGCCTGAGAGCACGGCCTTGTATCTTCTTTTCATATATATGTATATTTATTTTATTTTTTTAATATATTTTATTGATTTTTTAACAGAGAAAAAGGGAGAGGGATTGAGAGTTAGAAACATCGATGAGAGAAACATCGATCAGCTGCCTCCTGCACACCTCCTACTGGGGATGTGCCCGCAACCAAGGTACATGCCCTTGACTGGAATCGAATCTGGGACCCTTCAGTCCCCAGGCCAACTCTCTATCCACTGAGCCGAACCGGTTAGGGCTATATATATATATATATGTATATATATATATTAATTTGAGAGAAACATCTATTGGTTGCCTCTCATATGTACCCCAATCGGGTCAAACCCACAACCTGGTATATGCCCTGACGGGGAATCGAACCCAAAACCTTTTAGTGTACAGGACTATATGGCCTTGTATCTTTAACCCTCAGCAATGCGTGCTCTCCAATGGGAAGGAGCTTAAGCCTTTCTCCAGATTGAACACAGCCACCAAAGGCAGCTCCAGCTCGGAGGTCAGACAGGCCTACGTTGAAGTCCAGTCCGTTAGTCAGGCTCAGCCTCAGTTTCCTCTCCTGTAGGAATCTACATTTCTGTCTTTGTGAACGTGCATGGAAATCTCTTAGCACGGGGTCTGGTGCTGATAGCTGCTCAGTAAATGATAGTTAAAAAGGGATATACACTGAGTGGCCAGATTATTATGACCACCTGACATTTGTAGGTAAATTAGCTATAATTTCGTGCTGAAATTGCTAGAGGGCCAGACCATTATAAATAGGGAAGCAGGTTGTTTACCACGACAGTAGAAGTGATTTTTTTCTGAATATATGGGTAAATAACACGATTTAACAGCCTTTGAATGTGGGATATATATATACATATCCCCATCAGCACTTCATTGGGCCACCTTTTGCCTTCAACACTGCGGCGATTCTTCTTAGCGTTGACTCCACGAGATGCTGAAAGGTGATGTGAGGAATCTGACACCTGCCTGATGAATAGCACTGTCCAGTTCTGTGAGATCTGATGGTTGTGGAACCAGCTGCCTGATGGCTCTTTTAACTTCGTCCCACAAATGCGCAATTGGATTGAGATCTGGTGATTGTGGGGGCCACCTAAGCAAGGTAAAGTCTCCCTCATGTTCTTGAAACCACTCCTGCACAATACGAGCACCATGGCATGGCGCATTGTCTTGTTGGAAGAAGCCGTCTCCATTGAGATACGCCATCAACATGATAGGATGAACTTGATCAGCAACGATACTCAGGCATGTTGTGCTATTCAGAGGTTGTTCTACACGAATTAAAGGGCCTAAATCATGCCAGGAAAACATGCCCCAAACCATAACACTGACCCCACCAGTTGAAGGGTTGTACTCATGCATGTGGGGTGCATGCTTTTATGCTGTTTCTGCCAAATTCTCACTCTGCATGATGCAACTAGAAACGTGATTCATCGGACCACATTCATCGCTTGACTGTCCAATCCTGTGTTCCTGTGCGAATTGGAGACGTTTTATCTTGGTAACTGCAGACAGCAAAGGTGTTCGAACAGGCCTTCGGCTTCCATATCCCATACGATGCCGTGTACGACTAATTTGCCTACAAACGTCAGGTGGTCATAATAATCTGGCCACTCAGTGTGTGTGTGTGTGGGTGTGTTTCCAGGTCAGGGAGACTTTTCAAAAAAGAGCTCCATGCCGAAGCCGGTTTGGCTCAGTGGATAGAGCGTCGGCCTGTGGACTGAAAGGTCCCAGGTTCGATTCCGGTCAAGGGCATGTACGTGGGTTGCGGGCACATCCCCACTAGATGTGCAGGAGGCAGCTGATCGATGTTTCTCTCTCATCGATGTTTCTAACTTTCTATATCTCTCACTTCCTCTCTGTAAAAAATCAATAAAATATAAAAAAAATAAATAAATAAAAATAAATAAAAAAAGAGTTCCAAGAATCAGAGGGGAAATGTGTCCTGAACAGAAGGAGCCGCAAAATGTAAAGGCCCGGAGTGAACTATGGGGGATGAAGGGGGGTAGAGTTGAGGCAAGATCTGAAAATGAGTGCCTTGTGGGCACTAGTAATGGCACACCTCCAGCGCCTGCGAGCCCGCAGGAGGTGCTAGTGTGCAGTCAAACCCCTTCCTCAGGCCGATGGCCACCGCATGGGGAGCTCTCCCTGTGTGCCAGGAATTGTGCAGAGCGCTTCCTGCGCGTTACTTCATTAAACCCACTACAAAGCAGCTGCTATTTTGATGCTCAGAGAGTCCAGGTCTCTCCATTAACTACAGAGGCTGTGAAGGGTGGCGCCGGGAGGCAAGGCCCCATCCTGGGAGCCTCAGTGTCCCCATCTGCAGCCTGCGCCAGGGAGGCCTGCCTCCAGCGACCCCGGAGGTCCTACCGCCCTCGGGACAGGCAAGTGGCCGCCCAAGCCAGTGCGTGGCCTCTCACTTTCAATTCCTGGGAAGAAGGTTAAATACCTCCGAGGGGCCCATTGAAGCGGCAGCAAAGGAGGGGGCGACGGAGCGACTTTCAAAGGGACCTGAATGAGCGGCTGCCCCTCACCCCGAGGAGGGGCCCTGCTTCCTCCCCGACTAATGATATTCTGGGCTCAGCCCTGGTCTTTGGCGGCAGTTTAACCCGAGCCGGGGTGGATTTCTTTCTCACTGATCTCAGCTTGACACCCAATTAGCACAAGAATGGGAGGAGGAAGCCGGCGAGAGGCGCCTCCCAGCCTCCCCGGTCGCACGAGGGGAGCAGGCGGGAAGACAAAGGGCAGCGGGCAGGGGGGCACCCGCGCCCTCGCCTCCCCCGCAGACCCCGCCATTGTCTCCCTAGCAGCTTCTGAAGGGATGGAGGCCGACGCCCGGGCTGGCCGGCCTGCTGGAGAGGACTGGGGATGGGGCCCTGGGGGAGCTGGGCCCAACCAGAGAGAGGTGCAGGGAGGAGGGGCAGGGATCCTGAAGCACAGCAGCCTGGGGTGAGGCCTGACATTTAGGGGTCCCAGGGGCAAGCCACTGGTTCTGAGCCTCAGCTTTTCTCATTTGAAAACAGGGGATTGCCCTGGCCAGTTAGGGCATCGTCCGGATACGCCAGGGTTTTGGGGTTGATCTCCCATCAAGGCACATGCAGGAATCAAACTAATGAAGGCATCAATAAGTGGAACAACAAATCAATGTTTGTTTCCTCCTTCCTCTCTCTAAAATCAATAACTTTTTCCCCGAAAATGAGGGTAATAGTCCCTGTGAGGAACCAACCTGGTAATTCATGCCCCTGGCAGGGGCAAAGTGTGCACGGAGTGGAGTCGGCTCAGGAGCAGAGTGAGTCCCAGGCGTTCACAGAATGGCTGCTTTACCCAGAAGGTAGCTCCCAGTCTCTCTGCGAGGAGAAACTGGTGGACCCCCTGCCTGCTGCGGGGGGAAGGATTCCCACTCCTCCAAGAGGGAGGGAATGCCTCTGGCTTTCCCATGCACCTTCTCCCTCCCCACCCCCACCCCCACCTCCCACAACTCCTTTGGATTTGGGTTTAGAAGTGACCTCCAGGGCTGGATTAGGGGCCTCCTCCTGCTCCTACAGTGTCCCCCCTACCTCGTGTTCCCCCTTCATAACACTGATTGCACTGTGTGGTCCATTTCTGGTTTTTAAAAATATTTTTTTATTGACTTCAGAGAGGAAGGGAAAGGAGAGAGAGATAGACACATCAATGATGAGAATCATTGATCAACTGCCTCCTGTATGTCCCCCCCTGGGAATCGAGCCTGCAACCCAGGCATGTTCCCCAATGACCGGAATCGAACCGTGACCTCCTGGTTCATAGGTTGATGCTCAACCACCGAGTCTGATTTTTTTTTTTAAATCCTCACCTGAGGATATTTTTTCCATTGATTTTGAATCTAGATAGAGTGGAAGGGAGGGAGGAGTGGGAGAAAGAGAGAGAAACATCCAAGTGAGAGTGACAAATCAATTGGTTGCCTCCTGCACATGTCCATACGGGGGCTGGGGAACCTGTAACTGAAGTACATGCCCTTGACCCTTTGGTCCCTCTAACCACTGAGCAACCAGCCAGGGCCGTTTTATACGTTTTTCCATCTGTGTCTCCTAGAACAGTGGTTGCCAACCTTTCGGACCTCACGAACCATGAGTAGTCTGCGGACCACTGATTGTCAACTGCTGTCCTAGAACATCAGCCCTTGAAGGCAGGGACCCCATTGGTTTTGTTCACCATTGTATTCCCAGCACCAGCACTGGGCCTGGCACTTAATAGGTGTTCAGTGAATGTTTGTGAAATGGATGAAGCTCTTCAGATGCTCCTCAGCTCTCTGGTGCAGGAGGTGGGGGTTCCCAGGGTCAGAGGATATTCAACTCAGAGGTAGGCTGGGATCAGAGGGCTCTTGAATGATTTCTGGGAAGGCCCTTGTCTTGTTAGTAAAGAGAAGCCCATTAAATGATTTTGAGCAGGGGAGTGATATGTGTTCATTCGTTCATTTATTCATTCAGCAAGCACTTATCAGACCCCAACAATGTGCAGTATCAATACCATGAGCTAGGGATCAAAGATGATCAGGCAAGGTTTGTACCCTGGGGCAGCTGGATCCAGTGAAATAATCTTAGAGGAACATTTTTGTTGAAGGGACTTTAAGATCCTTTGGCCCTAAACCTTTTTGACAGATTGGGGAAACTGAGTTCCAGAGAGGAGAAGTAACCTATCCAGCATGATGAATGTGGGGCCTCTCTGTTTACCACAGGATTCCTTTGCACTGTTTGAGAACCAGGGCTGTGTCTCATTTGTCCAGATTTGGTGACTGGGTGTAGGAGAGGATTAAGAACAATGTCCAAGGTTTCTTGTTTGAGTGTTTCAGTGGGTCGCAGTGGTATATTTTTAAAGAAAAGAGGCACTGTGCCCAAAACTCATTTAGTCCTCACTAAAGCCCTATGAAGAAGGGCTGTTATTATCTCCATTTTACAGACTAGGAAACTGAGGCACAAAGATGTGTAGGGACTTGCCCAAAGATACAGCTAGGAAGTGGTGGGACCTAGATAGTAAGCTGGTAGTGAACTCAACCTTTTAACCATTACATCATTCTGCCCTTAACCAGCAGACTACACCACCCTACTCTACCAATGCTGAGTAGACATCCCCTTCACTCTATTTGTGCTCGGAGCTGTTGTAACAGGCTGCAGTGGTCTCCTATCTTCTTCCTTGTTCCTCTCCAAACCACTTTCCACACTGCAGCCAGAAAGGGTATTTTGAAACAGTTCTAATAAAGTCGCCCCCTCTTAAAACTCTTCAAAGGCCGTCCATTGTTCTTAGAATAGAGACTGAAATTCTTACCTGGCTGACAAGGCATGATTTGGTCCCGGCCCACTTTTCTAGCCTCATCTCTCATCAGGTTCTTTGTTCCCCAATTTGCACCTTCCTGTCCTGTTGATCCAGCATGCTCTCCCACCCACAGCCTTTGCACCTTCTGATCTCCACACTGGAATGCTCCCGGAGCGTTCTCTCCCCTGACATCCGACTCCATAATTCTCCCCAGGTTTTAAAGCTCAGCTCAAACTCTGAGTCACTTTGAGGTTTTACATTTACTAGGAAGGCTGATGTGTTTACATGATCAGCGTTAGTTTCCCCTACTCAACTGTGAATGCCCCATTGCAGGCATCTTGTCCAGCCGGTTCACTACGGCGCCCACAGCACCCACCAAGATGCCTGGTCCACAGAGGACGTGCAATAAATATCTGTAGAATGGGTTAAATCCAACTAGACAGCGAAGGGAGTGGTTGGATGGCGAGTGGACAACTCAGGAGGGAGATTTCTGGGCTGTAAATAAAGACTGGAGGGGTCACTTATTCAGAAGGGTGGACGGGCTCGCACAAGCGGTGTGCGGACAAGATAGTTGTAACTAATCCCAAGATAAACAGTGACGTGGCTCACAGTCGCTGCGCCAAGAAGCGGCGGGCTCTCCTCCGCCTGGGTGTGGCTTACAGGTCGCTGTCCACCTTGGGGTCTGAGCTCCTTCCCTAAAAGACAGTGAGGGACCAACTCAAAGGACCACCCCCTGCCCCGGCCCCCGTGACCTTCCCCGCCCACTCGGGCCTTTGTCCAATAGCTGAGGACAACGGCTCCCTGGGCACCGCCTCTTCCGTCAGCGGAGACCGGAAGTGGGGCGAGAGCGCCGGAAGTTGAAGGGAGTTTCCTGCGACCTCGGCTTCCTCAACATGGCAGCGCCCTTATCAGTGGAGGTGGAGTTCGGGTGAGTCACAGAGTTGGGGGCGCCGTGGGGATGGATTGAAGTCTTCAGGCCCAGAACTCCTCTCCCTCTGCTTTGGGGCCTGTCATGACCGAATCTCCGAGGTTTCTGGCGCGTTCTTTGAGCTACGCCATCCGCCTCGGAGGGTCTGAAAGGCTCGGTCTCCTTTGGCGACGAGGCCGTAAGTCCGGGAATAGAGGCGCACGGCCGGGCGGGGAGGTGCGCTCTGGACACTCTTCAGTGCCCTCTACCCTGCCGGACTCAAAAGGCGTGATGGTTGGCAGGCGGGCTCCCCGCTTTCTTTGCCAATCCCGTTTTGGACCAAGCCCATGTGTCTGGCACCTGATCTAGAGCCCAGAAGGACTCCCGTACACTCCTGCATGCTTTTTTCCTGGCAGCAAGTCCACTTGCAGGGTTCTTGAAGCCTTGATTCTCGTGGGAGGTGTGGCCAAGACGAGACTCCTTTCTTCTCTTTCTCAGGTTAAACATACCGGAGCCCCTTTTAGGACGTTCAGTGCATTGACTGAGCCCGTCTGCAGGCAGGTGGAGATAGAGGGCTAAGGTAGCGCAGTGGGGAAGACTAACCCTGACAGTACAGTGTGCACAGATGAAAAGTACAGGAATCGGAGTATGCATAGCAGTAGCTGAAGAAACACTGATCAGGGAGGGTGTCTCCTCAAACCACTACTTTCTGTCCTCTATATATGATTTCAGAGCTAAGAGAAACTGCTGAGCTTAGAAGGCAAAGGAACTGACACCCTAAGTCTTAGGGCCTAAGAGATGGGTGGTGTAATTTCCAGTCATATGGAAGCTTGAGAGTGTGTGTGGGGGTGGGGGATGGGGCGGTAAACAAGCCAGGGCTTATGTGAAAGGAAAAGTCTGAAATGGGGATATAAAACCTCTGTCCCTAAACGCCTTTTCTTATGTTGGATGCCCCCAGTTTCTTTCATGCTTTCCCTTCATTGGGTAGTTTATTCACTAGTCATTTATTGAGTGCCTACCATGTGCCAGGCAGTGAGCCAGACACGGAGGATACAAAGATAAATGGAACTCTGTCCATGTTCTCCAGTGTTCAGCATTTCTGTCCCTTAGGGGGAGGCAGCCTCATGAATGTTAAATGCGTTTTAATTGATGATATTGTCTAGCTCCTTGGATCCAGTTAGAACCATACTGATTTGGACTCCTGACTGTTTTGCTTCACTGACCCTTGGCCCAGCCATGGCCCCCATAGCCTAGAGGTTCCAGGAGATCCCTGCTGCTTTGACAGGCCTTAGCAGAGCTGAAAATGGGGAAGCTGCCGACTGCCAATGTTAAGGTTTAGCTACAGCCACCCTCACCTTTCAGTCCCACTGAGTCAGACATGGTATTTGTTGATCAAAAATGTCTTCTGTCGTTCAGCAGTAGGGAATTCCTGTGAAGAAGATATGGTCCTTGCCTCCAGAGCTTAGAGACTAGCTTAATTACCCCTTTTCTGGCCAGACTCTGTCTAGCCTCAGCCTCCCTTATCCCCAAGAG
>NW_006294400.1:1090441-1092017 GCF_000327345.1 Myotis davidii | reverse complement strand
AATGCCCAAGATGCGTACCAAACCCAGATACCTTCTCTCTTTGTTCTTTTCTCAATGCCTGGTTTTGTCCCTGGCCTTCCGTTAATTTCCTACGTTTCTTAGCAGATTCCCTTCACCCTTCACTCTGAGCCTTAGCAGATTTGCATAGAAGCGGCCACTGTGATCCTTGAAGAGTCTGGGTGAGGACTTGGCCTCTCCCCCTTGAGCAGATGTCCGCCCAGCCCCTCCCAGAGGACCACTCAGACCTTTCTCACTCTTATCAGTTCTGCCCTCCTTTGTCTTCCCTCCTGAACTGTCCTTAGCAGACCATTTTCTTAGGTCACACAGGATTCAGTCTGTAGTATAGGTGTGTTTTGTTCCTGTGGTGCAGATATGAGATTCCCTCCTCCTTTTCTCTTTTCCTTCTTCCTGAGTCTGGAGGTATTGACAAAGGGAGGGAATGAAGTTAGAGAAGTGGGAGAAATGGGCATTTTCACTCATGGCAAACTGAGTGCCTACTATGTGTCAGGCCTTGTTTTAGGCAGAGCTTGCATTCCAACCGGTAGAGGGGAAATAAACAAAAATTTAAAAGATATAAGATAAGCCCAGCCGGTGTGGCTCAGTAGTTGAGCATCAACCTATGAACCAGGAGGTCACGGTTTGATTCCTGGTCAGGGCACATGCCTAGGTTGCGAGCTCAATCCCTAATAGGGGGGTGCAGGAGGCAGCCGATCAATAACTCTCTCTCATTGATGTTTCTATCTCCCTCTCCCTTCCTCTCTGAAATAAAAATATATATATTTTATATATGTATGTTTGTGTGTGTGTATAAGAAGAAGATGATAAGCTAGAAAAAGTGAAGGCAATTTTGGGAATGTCTATACCAGTCACTGGTACCAAGACACACTCCCACCAAGAATTGGGGACTGGAAGAAAGATGAGGTATCTTAAGATACAATTCCTTAATTGACCTTGAAGAGCAAACTATGTCAGACATAAAAGAGTCTGGCTTTGGTTCTCTAATGGGGCCAAAACAGGACCCTGGCCTGCCTCCCTGTATCACTCCAGAGCCTGGGCATACACCTCATTCCCCTCCAGGTGTGTGACCACACACAGCTCTCTCGGTGAGCTAGTGAACCCAGCCGTGACAGGTCACTCTCTGAGCGAGGTCCCTCTCTGGCTCTCTCTTCATCTGCTCACAAAGGGAAAAACAGACTCGGCCTCTGAGCCTGGCACCACCAGGTTTGGCCATTCTCGGTTGTTTGCCTGGGTCCCAATGTCTCCAGCTCCCACCCCTTTTCTCTGACCCCCCAATTTCTGAGCCCCTTGCCTGTGGCCCTCCCCCACCCCAGCTGCTGCATGTGCCAGCCCCCACCCAGGAGAGAACGAGGCTCTTGGAAGGGGATAAATGGAGGCTCTGTGCAGGCTTGCAGCTGAAATGGCCCTGTGCGCGGCCACAGATGGGCCTCCTCTCCCCCTCCACACTTCTGCATCAACAAAGCATAACCTTGTTTGGATGACAGTCGCCCCATGTTTCCCCCATGACAATGCTTGCCTTGCCTCTGCCTCCCAGTGGCATGTCTCAGGCATCTCTGTT
>NW_006294400.1:1087892-1090380 GCF_000327345.1 Myotis davidii | reverse complement strand
AGAGTGGTAGGGTGGGAGGCCTCGCATCTTGTCAAAGGCCTTTTAAGGCCTCAGTTAAGCTCCACATGAAGTCTGCAATGGAATCAGGAGACCCAGGGGTGAAGCAGTGTGGGGCCCCGAAAGAGTCCTAGTGTCCACATCATAAGCCCATGCTTCTGGAGTTGTCTCTGAGCATCTCTGCTGAGCCGGCCTTCCCTTGCCTGGTGTTGGCACACAGAAGTGAGCCAAATTCTGCCCTCAAGGGGCTTTCTGACATCTGGGGGAGGGGGGTGTTTTTTCTGCTAAGGCTGCCAGGGCTAAGCAGAAACCAGTTAGACTTCAAAGCCTAGCTCATCCACTGCCTCTGTGACTTTAGACAAGTCACGTCACTTCTTCAGGCTTCTGCTTCTCCATTGGATGGCGTCAATAATGTCTGCCTCTCTTCTTCCTTCCCTGGGATGCCCTGAGGATGAAATGAGATGAAGAATGGTCTTGTAAATTGCTAAGCCTGGTGAAATCTCTTACCGTCCAGCACTGTGGTGTGCCACCAGGCCAGCAGTGGTTGGCACAGCAGGGACATTCCAAACCCTCACCTGGCCAGAGGAAACCCCTCAACACATACAGGGTCTGCAGTGTGACTCACGGTGGCTTCTCAACATTTTGTAGATGGAAAGGCTAAGGCTTGAGAACACGGAGTCACATGCCCGGGGTCCCGGGGTCAGGCAGGGGTGGAGGCTGGTCTCCATCTCGAGGCGGGAAGCACCCAGCCCGAACCTGTATGCTAAGCTGCCTCGAGAAAGCAGAGGAGTGAAAACAAGAGTCTGCAAATTGAATTCTTGGTTATTGGTAAAAATGACTTATATCCTACTTGACCACATCAGGAATCAGTCACTGGTACCCAAGGTGTTCCTGAACCTTGGATCTCGGCATCTCGTGTGCTCTGGTGCCAGCCCCTCCTCAGTTTTCATTCTCAGCTAGGTGTGTGCAGGAACTGACCTGGCTGTCTTTCTCTGGCCCTCCTTTGCAGAGGTGGCGCGGAGCTCCTGTTCGACGGTGTGAAAAAACATCAGGTCACCTTGCCTGGACAGGAGGAGCCCTGTGAGTATGGGTGTCTGAGCCCCTCTCTGGGGTACACTGGGCAGGAGTCTACAGGGTCATTCAACCCCGTTCAAGTGGGAATAGGTCAGATTTCCTGGCCAGAGGGAAGGAGGAAGAGAGATCACCATCCTCTCTCAGACCAACCAGCTTTGCAGGAGGGTGGTGGCGTGGGTTATGAATGTGGGTTAAGTGTGCATCCCCTTAGGACCTTAGGCCAGTGCCCTCGCCTCTCTTAGATTTAGTGTTCTTATCTGTGAAGTAGGCATGGTAATCTCCAGCTCTCAGGGTTGCTAAAGGGAGCATCTCTATTAATTTAATTTTTAAAGTATTTTCCTTTATTGATTTTAGAGAGAAAGGAAGGAAAGGAGAAACATCAATTTGTTGTTCCACTTACTTATGCATTCATTTGTTGCTTCTTGTATGTGCCCGGACCGGGAATTAAACCCGCAGTCTTGGTGTATCAGGATAATGCTTTAACCAGCCGAGCTACTTGGCCAGGGCTAAGGGAGCATCTTTATTATTATTATATGGCAGCAGAGAGATGTTCTCACGAAGGTGGGTAATCCTCACCGTGGATGGGAAAAGGCACACGGGCTCACATTATGGTAAGAGGATTCAGATGAGAAGAAGATACCCAGCCAGAAAGGAGGCTGGAGGAGGGAGGATGACTGAGAGACAATGGGCTTTTTTCATTTGTCCATTTAAATACCGGTTCATCTTTCTTTAACAAACATATACTGAGCACTTCCTGTGTGGCAGACCATGTACCAGGCACTGGGGAGACCGCCATGAATGAGAGCCAGTCCCTGCCTTCAAACTCTGGACGGGCGGGGGGTGGGAAGCCCATTTTAGGGCCTCCTTTGTGCCAGGCATAGAACTAGTTAGTGGGTATTCGGTGCTAGTGAAACAGATATGGTTCTTGCCCTAATAATGGGGGTTGAAGAGGTCCAGCTGGATAAATATCAGTGTAGCCTAGAGGCAGGGGTGGCATCACTGTGGAGAGGCACCAGTCCTAGCAGTGGGTCATCGTCAGAGAAGAATGCTCAGGACCCTCAGGACTGAGAGCCGTTTTCCCTAGGGCCCGGACGCTTCAGGGGAGAAGAGGAATCAGTCGTTAGGAGGCAGGGGAATGAGGTTCCTGGAGGCAGGCAGAAGAAAAGGTCAGGGCGGTTGACAGGGTTCTTCTGGAACTGGACGCTCATCTGCCAGGAATCAAACAATTATTCCCCAAATTCACTGGCTGCCAAGGTTATCTCTGCTCCTCCTCCGGGTCTGAGAGCAGTGGCACAAGGTAGGTCTACGTGCCACATTCAGAGGTTGGGGGACACTCACCAAGGACCAGGGCACTGCCCCCTTTAGCTGGTGGTGGGTATGAGGCTGGGGTTAAATGTCAGGGTTGTGGATTGTGTGT
>NW_006294400.1:1074750-1087855 GCF_000327345.1 Myotis davidii | reverse complement strand
GAAAGAGCCAGGGTGATGCGGGTGACTGTTTCTTAGTTTGACTGATGGCCATGCAACTTTGGGAGGGAACAAGAGGCTCTCAGAAGAAGCCTTAAAGACCTGGCTGGGCAGTGATTAAGATACCACAAATTATGATTTATTTTCCCCTGCATTTGCATGGCACGAATGTCCCCACGTTTAATAATTCCAACCCTTTTATTCATTCATTGGCCAAATGCTCACTGAATACTAGGGACCCTTGAGTCCTCAGGCCGACGCTCTAGCCACTGAGCCAAACCGGCTAGGGCAACTTTATTTTTTTCCTGTAGTTGGAATATATTAATTTGAGTGCCTCCTTTTTGCCAGGCATAGAACTAGTTACTGGGTATTCGGTGCTAGTGAAACAGATATGGTTCTTGCCCTAATAATGGAGCTTCCGGAAGTGGTGCCAGGCAATAGATAAGTAGATACATACATGTATAACTGTACAAGTGGTTGTCACGGGCATGAGAGCAAAGGAGTGCTTTCAATTAGACAACAGGTGGTCAGGGAACGCCTCTTTGAAGAGGTGACCTGGAGGCTAAGTCAGCCCGGTAAATGGGAGGGACAGCAGAGGGTCCGGGGCCTGCTTCAAGCAAAGCAGGTAGCCCTTGGGAAGACCCCCTGGTGAAAGGCCTCAGAATGTCAAGGCTGAAAGAAGTCCAGTGTCCTGATGGGCGCGTGCTGAGTTTGGCGTGGTTGGCAAAGCCCCAGTTGGTTGTGCAAATAATTGTCACAGATTCCTAGGCGGTAGCTATCATTCCAATTTTATTTTATTTTATTTATTTATTTATTTATTTATTTTTAAATATAAATTTTATTGACTTTTTACAGAGAGGAAGGATGAGGGGTAGAGAGTTAGAAACATCGATGAGAGAGAAACATCGATCAGCTACCTCCTGCACACCTCCTACTGGGGATGTGCCCGCAACCAAGGTACATGCCCTTGACCAGAATCGAACCTGGGACCTTTCAGTCCACAGGCCGATGCTCTATCCACTGAGCCAAATCGGTTAAGGCATATCATTCCATTTTTAAAAGTGGCCACCCAAACCCAGGTGTCATGTGTCTTACTCCAGTCATACAGTTGTTTACATGACAGAGCTGGGATTCAGAACCAGATTTCAGGGTCTAGCCCATCATCATTTACCCTAAGAGGCTCCCTGAGTCACATAACATCTCACACCTGCAATGTACTTTCCAGTTTTTACACTTTCATTATATTCATGCTTTCAACAGCTACTTCCTTTGATTCTCATAATGACTCCAGCAAATATTATCTGTCATCAGGGAAACCAAACCAAGAGAAAGGAGACCTGTCCAGAGTTACTCAGGAAGGTGGGCTAACCAGGTTTGCAATCCCTCCTCCTCCATTTGCTGCTTACAGGGCAGGCGGGGCCTAGCCTCCCCTCTCTGGAATGAAAGAAGGAGACGAGAGGGACGCAGAAATGGTCCCTTTGCTCAGTCTTGGGCCCTTGGCTGTTAACTCTGCTTCGGGTTCCCGTTTTTGTCCTGCTGTGCCCAGAGGCTTGGGTCACATCGCAGCCGCCGGGCTGGTTGGCAGCTGCCAGGCCTTACCCTGGCACATGGGAGCCCAACAGTTGCCACTGGGAGAGTCTTACTCTTCTCCCCGGCCCGTGCCCAGATCTGTTGTCTGGCAGCCTTCCCAGCCCAGGGACTGCCACTTGGCCAAGTAGGTCCTGGAGACTCCAGCAGAGAAAATAGCAGCCATAAGTTTATGGGTTGTGACAAGTCTCACAAACAAGGAAACTCCAGGGCCCTGGGTCTTGGGCCAGGGGACAGCTTCCAACCCGGCCAATTTGGGAGAAGAGGATGGGCAAAGCCAAAGTGGGTGAAACTGCAAGCAAGGAGCCTGGCATTGCACAATAGCGAGTCACTTCTTTCTGTGAGCCTGTTCTCCCATCTGTACAATGGGAGGTTGGGCTAGATTTCGTCTTCACTGATTTGGTTATCTATTTGACATCTACATTTTGGAAACATTGCTTTCAAAGCAAGTATACAATTCTGGGAAACAGAGATGGGGAACATCTGACCTGTGGGCCATATAAGATCCAGGAAATCATTTAGTCTGGCCCTGCCAAGGCATTGGAGTGAGTTAATTAAATGTTTGACCAAATATAGTAGGCTAATTTTTATTTTATTTTTTTAAAATATATTTTATTAATTTTTTACAGAGAGGAAGGGAGAGGGATAGAGAGAAACATCGATGAGAGAGAAACATCGATCAGCTGCCTCCTGCACATCCCCTATTGGGGATGTGCCCACAGCCAAGGTACATGCCCTTGACCCGAATCGAACCTGGGACCCTTCAGTCCGCAGGCCAACGCTCTGTCCACTGAGCCAAACCGGTTAGGGCATAGGCTAATTTTTAAGTTGATAAATTTGTATGGCCCACAAATGATGCTGTAAATATACAAATGGCCTTTGGCAAAAAGAAGGTTCTCCACCGCTGTTGTAGGGGGACATCTTAGTAGCCATTTCCATGGAACAGGCCATCTGGGCACCCACCAGCTTTGGGCATTGTGGCTGCTGGGGGCTGGCTTTTTGCTTCAAGGATCCCTTTAACTCAAGGCTTCCAACCTATGCATGGTGGTCAGTGGCCTGGAGTAAACCCAAAACATCGGTAGACAGACTGCCCCACCAGGGGCATTACCTGCCCTGACCCCCAGGAGGAGACGTGTTGGCTTCACCTTTCCCTGCCCCTCATCCTCTGTCCTGCCATTGTGTTAAAGGGTGGCTGACTAGGGAGGGTAGGAGCTGGAGAGAGCTCCCGTGTGCTTTAAACTGCTTATTATGCATTTCACAGCCTCTCTGGGGCCAGCTGTTCTTTTCTTTGCTCTCGGCCTGTTTGCAGATCCCCTCCCCACTGCCATCTCTCCCCTACAACCCCCCACCCCCACCCCAGTCCCTGTGCAAAATTGCTTTTGAAAAGATCCACTTTCTGCTTAATTAAACAATGAGGAGCGTCCCTTTGCACATCTGTAAACCTCCTTCTGAGGCCAGTTTAGCCCACAAACTGCTCCTTTCTTACCCCCATTCACTTGTAAATGGACCCTCTGATGTTCTCTCTACCCTCTCTTCTCTTTTATTCCCCCCATCTCAGCTCATTCTTTACCCTTTTCAACTAAGGCCTGGGGTGGGCTCCCAGAAGAGCCTTGCTTGGAGCCTAGTAGACTTGGTGGGGACAGGAGTGGTTTAACCTATGGAAGAGAAGACTCGGGGGAGCCAGGATCCATCTCTCCCAAATCTGCAAGGCAGGCATGGGGAGGAGGGGACACATTTGCTGGCATGGTCCCCGGGGACCAGCCAGGCTCAGTGGAGTGACAGGAAGATAGATTTCTGGTTGGGGGAAAGCTCTCCCTGAAGCGTCAGAGAGGCTGGATGAGGGTCTGGTGCAGCCAGGATTCAGTATCTGATAAGACCTTGAGGTTCTCTTTCAGTCTGAGGATCTAGGCTCGACACTATGGGGTGTGGGGAGGGTCACAGTGGGTGGCCAGTGTTCCCAGGCAAGGACAAGTCCACCAGGGCGAGGGATTCTGGTGGGAGCCTTCTTAGGTGCTCTCTAAGGGGCATCATGGTGCCCTATTGCCAGCAGCTTTTTAAAATATATATATTTATTGATTGATTTTTCACAGAGAGGAAGGGAGAGGGATGGAAAGTTAGAAACATCGATGAGAGAGAAACATCGATCAGCTGCCTCCTGCACACCTCCTACTGGGGATGTGCCCGCAACCAAGGTACATGCCCTTAGCCCCGTGGTCAGCAAACCGCGGCTCGCAAGCCACATGCGGCTCCTATTGTATAACAAATCAATAAATGTGATACACCAATGTTCTTGCCTCCTTTAGTAGAGATTAATTGAGCATAGTGGCTTGGGCCAATATCTGGGTTCTCTGTTCTGTTCCATTGGTCTATATCAGTGGTCGGCAAACTGTGGTCCCTTGAGTGTGGCTCTTCCACAAAATACCACATGCGGGCGCGCACGTACAGTGCGACTGAAACTTCGTGGCCACACTGAAGGGGCCAAAGAGCCGCATGTGGCTCGTGAGCCGCAGTTTGCCAACCACTGCCTTAGCCGAATCGAACCTGGGACCTTTCAGTCCTCAGGCCGACGCTCTATGCACTGAGCCAAACTGGTTAGGGCTTGCCAGCAGCTTTTAGGAGGTTCTGGTAGCCCGGAGGATAAGGACTCCTAACTCACTGGGCAAATGTACATTTGTCCTGTGTGTGTGATGCCGTGTTGGCCTGCTGCTAGCCTTATGCCTGAATCCTCACGGCAACTCTCTGGTGGTTGGATTATTATCCCAAATTGTCAGAGGACGCCATTGAGACTTAGAGAGGTAAAGTGACTTCCTATCAAGGCCATCTGGCACACACGTCCCGGCTCCAGAACCCAAATCCTTAACCACTCCGCCACAGGCAGCAAGCAGCCCCCATCGCTCATCACTGACTTTTCCCCAATGGGCAGGCCGGGTCCCAGGCCTCCTGCACTGGAAACCTTGTGTTCGGGTGCTCCGCTCCTTCTGGGACTGCGTGCCTAGGGGCAGTCTGGCCTCTAGCACCCAGGGCCTCGGGATGTGGTTCCTTCTAGCTGGGTCGTCCTGGCAGCATCTTTGGGGTCTGAACATCTAAAATAGAGAGAAGGCCAGTGTCTGGGGCTCCGTCACCACTCTCCAAGTTAGTGAATCCTCCCGGGGCGTGGGTGGAGGGTTCAATTGATTGGAGTATTGTCCCATACACCAAAAGGTTGTGGGTTCGATTCCTGGTCAGGGCACATACCTAGGTTGCACATACCAGTTGAGGCATGTACGGTAGGCAACCAACTGATGTTTTTCCTTCCCTTCCTCTCTCTCTAAAATCAATAAAGCATATCCTTGGGTGAAGATTAAAAAAAAGAGAGTGAATCCCACACAAAAAATCCCAGCTAGTCCCAGCACTGTCTGATTAATGGTTGGCTGACTGTACTCTACTCTCCAAAGTGGTCTGAACATATCCCCAGGATGCTAGACCCCCGGGCAGAGTATGGAAGCCCAGGGCATCAAGGGAGGGCAAAAGGTACTGGTTCTTCTGAATCATAGAAGAATTACAGCATTGATATGCCAGGCCCAGTGCCAAGAGCTTTATATGAATCATCTCATTCGATCCTCACAACAGCCCTATGAGACTCTTACATTCCCATTTTTGCAAAGAAGGAAGCTGAGGCTTATGAAGTCTTTACCCAAGGTCACATAACTAGGAAGTGATGGAGTCCAGGGCTGTATGTCAGGTTCTGTGTTGTGTGCTATGGCCAGTGCTGGGTCCTCAGAACACTCTAGTACTGGTGACTGTACATTTGAGCTGAATCTTGATACGTGTGTCAAGGCAGAGAAACACAGAGCACAGTTCCAGGCAGTGTGGGTTCTGTGTCCTCGGAGCACAGATTTGGTGAATAACCCTGGGGTTCACACAGAGAGTGAAGTCTCTTCCAGATCTGGCCCCTAAAACTGCTCATGCCAATCTTCTTGCCTTCTCTGTTCTGTTACCTTGAACCTGCCAATTCCCTTCTGCTCCCCCATCCCACCCTATTCATTCTTCAGGCCTCAGTTTCAATGTTAACATCCTCAGAAAAGTTTTTCCCAACCCTACACAAAGGAGCATTTATCATAACTCATTAAATAAGTAATGTCTGGCTTCCCTGCTGGCCTGTCAGCTCCATGAGGGTAGGCCGTGTCTGTCTTGCTCACCGTCATCTCCCTAGCACCTGGCACTACTAGTTGCTCAGTAAATATTTATCTTGAGAATGATTGCATGGGATCCCAGCAGGAAAAACACCCTCTGTAGAAGTGGGAAGGCAGCAGGACTCAGCGGGAAGGTAAAAGTGAGATTCCCCAGAGCCATCCTCAAGCCACCAACCCCTGACTCTGCTTAACCCTTCCTCCTCCCCTGGGTGCCTTTGGAAGCCGACCATCTGGCTTGGAGGCCATTTGCATATTGTCTGGGCCTCGGCAAGCCTAGCAAGATGTCCCTTGGGGGGGGGGGGGGAGGTGAGGCCAGGCCTAGTGGCCCTTGCAGCCTGCTCTGAGTCCCACCTCTCCCCACCCCCAAATCCAGGCATGGGGGAACAATAAGAATGGTGATGTGGTGGCCTCACCATGGTAACAGGTTATCAAGAATGTGGGCAGGCCTGAGGGGTGCAGTGGAGGGAGGGAATGGCCTCAGCAAAGAGGAGCATCATGATAAATGAGCCAGCACCGGCAGCAGACTCACCCCGAGCCCACCCCTCTGGGACTCCAGGATGGTGCTATCACTCTGATGACCCCGACATGACTACTAGCCACCACCACCCCCCGCCCCCCCAGCATCTCCAGAGTGAAATAGAAGCCCCTTCCTTTTACACAACTGGGGCTGTTTCTATATAGGATGCCCAGGTTGTGGAGGTGCAGCTGGTGGCCCTCAGGCCAGGCACTGCCCAGTCCCTCTCAGTGCCTCTGCACACACAGGCAGAACCCTGCCGCCAGGGCTGGCTGATGGATGTGTCAGACTCCGGCGGCTCTATCGAGCGGCCACAAGATGTATGAGCTGGCGGCCCACCAGACAGTGCCAAGATGGAGGCCAAGGGGAAACCTCTGAAGCTCGGGCCTCAGGGGAGCACAGCCGGGCGGCCAAATGGACTGCAGCTCGTTGGAGGCAACGCTCCCCGTCCCCTGCCCACTCCAGGGACCATGAGGACTCCCATCTGCTTTGTTTAAAAGGAATTTTTAAGGTGGCAGTCTCAGTCCGTGGACGCTTTGCCCATGGTCCCGTGCTCTTCTGACATAGGATCCAGGGAAGCTGGCATGGAGAGCAAGCCAGTCGGACCCGTGTGTAGCCTGCCTGCCTCCAGGGAGGGTGGTATGCAGGCCATTGAGAGTGTCTTACAACCCCGAGCAGCGCTGGTCCTGTGTGTGTGACATGCTGCTGGGCCTGCCCTGCCCCAGCAGCCTTTCCCTCACCAACGTGCCAGGACTGACTCTAGGCGCAGAAACCAAGGCATTGCCTGGGCCCTTCTCCAGCTTGGCTGAGACACGGACTCAGGGTGGGGGTGACTAGCCCCAAGCCCTCCACTGGCTTCTCCAACACTAGGTGTCTCTGGGAGAGAAGGAACTTCTGCAGCCTCGGGAGACAGACTGTTGAGGAGTGGTAGCTGAGAGCCGTGGCATCCGGGGAGCTTAGAGAGCCAGGTGTCCGTGTGCCTAGGAAAGGAGAGGTGACCCTGGGGACAGTGGCCCTGCGCCTCCGCATAATGTCCAAAGAGCTAGGTGGCCGTCCCACAGCAACACAGCGGCAGGTGTCAGCGTCCAGGGGAGCAGGAGAGGCCCATTCGGCCCTGAGTCTCTTGCCTCTTCAGGGTGCTGCCCACAGCCCAGGGAGGGGGGGCTCGGTGAAGGGGAGCTGGGGCGCAGTGATTTGTCAGCTCTCTGCTGGTGAA
The DNA here is from genome assembly GCF_000327345.1 of Myotis davidii. Taxonomy (NCBI): domain Eukaryota; kingdom Metazoa; phylum Chordata; class Mammalia; order Chiroptera; family Vespertilionidae; genus Myotis; species Myotis davidii. The sequence goes on along the minus strand of NW_006294400.1, from coordinate 1,080,369 downwards.
GGATCCTTCTCTCCTTCTGCTGGAGGAAATTAACTGATGGTATCAGCTCAGCAATTGTTTTCCTCCCCTCACAAAGGGAAATATATGCAGACCCCTCCAGGAGCAAAGCGGGATCCTCCCCCCCGGGACTGGCTGGGCAGAGGAAGGTGGAGGGGGCTCTTCAGGCCCTCGCAGAAGCCGGGCTGTGGCAGCTTCAGACCAGTTTCCAGGACTCGTGGACGGGGGCCTGTCTCCCAACCCTGCAGCTGTGACAGTTCCTCCTGCTGCCTGCCTTGAGGCCCCCTTGCCCCTTCAAGCCTTCAGTAAGCGAGGTGACCCTTTCTCTGCAGACCTTCCAGGCAGGTTACTGCCTCTGCTAACCCACTTCCTCCCCTTGGGAATCCACGAGTTCAGGGGCATGACAGCCTGCTCTAAAAGAGCCCGTGTTGCCGAAACCGGTTTGGCTCGGTGGATGGAGCGTCGGCCTACGGACTGAAAGGGCCCGGGGTCAAGGCAGCTGATCGATGTTTCTCTCTCATCGATGTTTCTAGCTCTCTATCTCTCTCCCTTCCTCTCTGTAATAAATCAATAAAATATATTTAAAAGAGCCCGTGTTCCCTTCCTCCTGGTGCAGGCAAGGCACTGGGCAGCAGGAGTCATTTGGGTCTGACAGTGGTTTGTTCTGTGCCTTCCTCTCCAGGGGACATCCGGAACCTCCTTGTCTGGATCAAGAAGAATTTGCTGAAAGAGCGGCCAGAGCTGTTCATCCAGGGAGACAGTGTGTGAGTCCTTCTCCCCTTCCCTGAGGCGCGGGCAGAGGGAAGGGGGTCCGAGCCCCTCGCTGTGTGTCCAGCCACCGCCTTTTCCATTCCTGTTGTCTCCTTTGCCATCCCCTGACCCTCTGAGGAAAGAGCCTGCACTGTTGTTACCACACGATCATTGGGGACTTTTAACACCCAGGTCAGGAGACTGGTCAACTTCTCCCGGTCACCACAGACCTCCTTCTGGTTGCCACAAATTGCTGTGGAACCTTAGGCAAGTTACTTCACTGCTCTGGGCCTTGGCTATACTCTCTGTTCAAAAGTACTGAGGAAAAGAAGCCGCCAGCGTCCCTTTCCTTCCTTGACAGTCTAGAACTTTCTGTGATGATGGACGTGTTCTGTATCTGTGCTGTCCGATGTGGTAGCTGCTGGTCACATGAGCCTATTGAGCCCTGGAAATGTGGCTAGTGTGACTGAGGAACTAAATATTCATTTATTTCTTGGTAATTTAAATTTAAATGTGGCTAATAGATACCATATTGGACGGCAGAGGTCTAGGATTCTAGGGGGTCACTCAGTGCATGTGCACACACACACACACACACACACACACACACATTTGTGCCCACTGAAGACACCTGCTCTCAGCCCACAGCCCCTCTACCTGTGCCAGGCCCAGCTCAGCCTCCTAGGCAAGGAGCCAGGTTCCAAGTGCACAGAAGTCACTTCTGCAACAGGCCAGCCTCAGGGGTAGAAGCGGTGGGCAGGGTACTTATGGGACTCGTTTATCTGCCCTGAAGCAGAGGTCACCAGCAGGTCCTGGGGCATCCAGCCCCTGGCTCAGATCATGGGCCAAGAGTCATGGAGGCCACCCGCAAGGCCAGCAGTACTCCTTGGGCCACTGCCAGCAGGAGCCAGGCAAGGTACCTGTTCAAGCGTCAACCTACCCTGCCTTACACCAGGCAGGGCTGCTGTAGGCTTTCGGGTGCTCGGAGCACTGTTGGCCTCCCTGGCTTGGAAGACCCTTGGAAAAAACATGCAGCTGCCAGTGGGCACCACAGACGCAGGGGAGAAGCACCTCACATCATCCAAGTCCATCTTCGCACAGGCCTCGTGGGGGCGGCGCTGTAATTTGCCCCACGTTCAGCAGAGGAAACGGACACTCCGAGAAACAATGACCTGCTGAGACCTGGGCGGTGGTGCTGGAATTTCCACCTGGCCCCAAGGCTGTGACCGTCTGACCCTGTTTCCATTAGACTCAGACTGTACCTCTCCTTCCTGGGAGATGTTTAACAGGAACATCAGGAGGAAAGGCTCCCACCACACTCTCCTCAGCCCCAGCGTCTAAGCCTCTCTCCTTGCTACTGACTGCCCCCTGCCCTTCCCTCCCTGCTATTCACCACCATCTTTCCCACAGGCGGCCAGGGATTCTGGTGCTGATTAACGATGCAGATTGGGAACTGCTGGTCAGTACCTCGGGGACATCCCTCCCCCACCCCTTCCCCTCACTGCTTTAGTGGGCAAGCCGGGGGGCCTTTCATGAGGCCCAAATAGGGTGATGGAAGAATCCTCTGTCCCATTCTGGCCTCCAAACTGAGGCTACTCCAGTCTCCCACCCCGAGAGAGGAAGAAAAGGGTAGCTGGGGGAAGTGGTGAGCTGTCCTCCATCCTGGACATTTGCAAGTTAAAATACAGGGTACCTGGTTTTCTGGTACATTCTATCTTTCCCAAAACAACCAGCTGTGCGCGTGAGCACACACCCCCTCCCCCTGGCTCTCCCGACACCTGGGGAGAAACTGGGAAAGTGGCCCTGATGGTCTCCTCATTTCTCTCCTGGACCAGGGTGAGCTGGACTACCAGCTTCAGGACCAGGACAGCGTCCTCTTCATATCCACTCTGCATGGTGGCTAAGGACCCCTCTCTGCCTGGGCCCCGGAGTGGGGAGAAGAGAACACTCAGACATGCCCTTGGACCCTGCTTCCAGACCTCCCTGTCCCTCTTCGTTGCTTTCTTCCCTGATCTGTCCCCTGGGTTTCCTCCATGCAGGGAAAAGAGGCCAGGTGCTAAAATGAGCCTTTCGCAGGCAGGCACGTGAGCAGGGGCAGGCAGGCAGGCAGGTGCCTGAGCCCAGCACTCCCTCTCCCAGCAGCTGAGGTGGGGGAGGGTGCCCCTCTGGTTTGACAAGAGTAGAGAGGGGCTCTGGGGCCAGGTGACCCAGCTGCCTTCCACTCCTATGTCTCAGTCTAAACACTGAGTGACCACTGACAAGGCGCTCCAGCTCCAGGTCACAGTGTCTTCATGGGGAAGATGAATGGCCTTGAATAGCTGATGAGAGGCCCCTCCCTTCTCAAACATTGAAGGAGTCCCCGCCTCAGTTTCCCCATCTGGACAGCAGAGGGCCCTGCCTGTCCCCCACCGATATCATTATGGGACCCCAGCTGGGGTCCCCTATTTAGAGCTAACCCCCCCCCCCCCCACCCAGCAGCTGCTCTTCCAACCACACCCCTCCTTCTGCTCCCCCCCATCCACAGCCCTTGACCCTGGCTGGCCCTCCTCCCCCCTCCCCACAGGCCACCAGATGGGCTCCTGAGACCCTCCCCCAGCAAAGGCTGCCTGCAGCTCATTCTGGGGAGGAGGGAGTAGGCTTAACCTTGGACTAGCAAATAGGGGCCTGAAAGGGTCAGCGTGCCTCAGTTTCCTCCTCAACAACAACTGAATAATTATAGTATCAGAAAACAGGGCTGATACCGATGCCACAAACGTAGACTTTATCTCCCTTCCCACCGCCTGCAAGAAGCAGGATGGGGGCAGGCAGCACCTGGTAGGCAGGGTGGCTCTCCCCTCCTCCCTCCATCCCTCTGGAAGTCCTGGGGCCTCAGTGCCTGCAACAGCTGGCCTTGGGCAAATAAAAGACTAAGTTGTTTACTAGCCTTGCCTGGAGCTTTATCCGTAGAAACCAATGGCACCCCACAATCACTCAGCCATAGTCTCTGGTCCAACCTCTCGGCCCCACCCAGGGCTTTCAGAGCTGCCCTTCACCCGAAAAGGGGGCAGGGGTTAAAACCCAGACTACCCAGCCTGTCTTGCAGGGGGCGACCTGACAGGCCATCTGGAGAAGGGGTGGCAGAGCTAGTCTGTGCTGACCAGTCTGGGCCCCAGGAAACACGCTTCCTCACATGTCTGTCTGAGGCCAGGCTTTGTCCCACCAGCTGTAGCCAGCAGCCCCAGAACCCAGAATGGGGGGTGGCATAGATAAGACTGCTGAGCCCCTCCTTCACAAGACCTGGAGAAAAGCTTTGGTTGCTGGAGGGAGATCTTTTTTTTTTTTTTTAATATATTTTTTATTGATTTTTTACAGAGAGGAAAGGAGAGAGATAGAGAGTTAGAAACATCGATGAGAGAGAAACATCGATCAGCCGCCTCCTGCACATCTCCTACTGGGGATGTGCCCGCAACCCAGGTACATGCCCTTGACCGGAATCGAACCTGAGACCTTTCAGTCCGCAGGCCGACGCTCTATCCACTGAGCCAAACCGGTTTCGGCGAGGGAGATCTTAATAAATTAATAAATAAATAAATAAATAAATATTAGAGCAGTAACATCATCCTGCCCCAAACATTAAATGCAATGATTTATGGTGAACTCTCTTTCACTCTATGAGGATGAAATGCCAATTGGTTGTCCCAGCAGTGTGCTGGAATTGTGGGGGATGTGCTTGCATCATTCTCAAGGCATAAGGGACCCACGCCCCCCTCCACTCTGCAGGTGGGGGGCCTCTGGACCTGTGTGGGTGGAGGCAGCCATATTGGGGTTATTGGTAGGAGCTGGTCTGGGTGCACATGAAGGCCAGTGTTGGGGTCCAAAGTGCTGTCTAGAGAGGCTGTTCAACAGCCCACACTAGGTGCTGATGTCAGGGTCTCCATGGTAGGGAGCAGGGCAAGGGACTTGAAATGGCCCCCCACAGCCTCAACTTTAGAGGATCAGTCTGACCCCTGACCCCTGTAACCTGGACGCCTTTCCCTGCCTCCAGCCCCACTGGAGTGTCCGTTGTCCCACCCAAGATTCCAAGTCCTGGAAGCTGGGTGAGGATTCCTCTCACCTTTGTTGGCTGAGGGGGGTCGATATGGGATATCCCTTCCTCCACTGCACCCCATGAGTGGTGAGGAAGAGGAGTAAGGCAGAAGGACCCCTCGGAGGGAGGCAGGGAGGGATGCCAGCTCCGAGCCAGGGTCCACAGCATTTTGGGTCAATTTCAGCCCTGCCCCAGGGGTCAGGTTACCTGACCTCAGCCCCAGTCGTGCCCAACTGCCTCTTTCCCCAGGCGTCTCCTGACTCCCACTTGTGAGGAAATAAACGAATAAGCCCCACTATCTCCGAAGATTTGTCTTTAATGAAAAGGATTCGTTTACCCAAGTTCCGTTCCCAAAGCCCAGGCAATTGCCGGGCTGGGACGCATCACTCCCCACACTTCACTCCGCAGCGGCAGGAGGAGCTCAGCCCACCGGTCCCTCTGGAGGGCCTGGCGGGAGGGGTCGGTTTATTGGGGACTTAGGGATCGGTTGAGACTTTTTGTATTGGGATATTGGTGGGGGATAGGTGAGAACCAGTTCAAAACGAGTTAGCGCATTCTGCCGGCATCAGCGTCTTCTTTCGCGCCGACTTCCTGCGGCCGGCCCGCCAACAACGGGCTCCCGGGACCACGTTCGTCCCACTGCCGCGTGCCAGCTTCATTCCGGCCGGAATTTGAAAAAGGGGAAACGACGCGATCGGTTGGAGGACCCCCTCAGCCAGGACTGGTCACCCGCAGAGGAGAAGGAGGACGACACGGATGAGGATGGCGGCGCTGGCGGCAGGGACCGGCATCCCTCCTTGGCGGCG
>NW_006294400.1:1074153-1074391 GCF_000327345.1 Myotis davidii | reverse complement strand
GGTCCCTGCGGCTCCCGCCCCTGTTGCGCCCGGAGCTCAGCCACAGATGTCCAGCCACAATTCTCGGTTGGCCGCAGACTCGTACAAGAATTGCGTTTGGACAATCAGTGGCGAAGCCCCTGAGTTCAGGGCCCGCGTCCCCGGCGGGGCTCCGCTTCGCTCCTTAACAAGGAACAGACCAGGAGGTCTCCGCGCTGCGCATCCGGCGGTCTCGGCCCACGCCGCGGTAAGGTGGGCA
>NW_006294400.1:1066451-1073615 GCF_000327345.1 Myotis davidii | reverse complement strand
TCAGTGCCCCGCCTGCTCCCTCCGCTGAACCCTTTGCCCACCCCCTCCCTCCTCCTGGCTAGGCACCCGCATCTCTGCCCTGCGCTCCCCTGGACCTGACAAGGCTCCCGGCCTTGACTGAGCCTTCCTCACGGGCCCAGGGGGCTCTAGAGCCTTTCACGGCCCAGCCAACCCTGGCCTCCTCTCTGCATCTACACTGAGGCCTCCGGAGCCCTCCTTCCTAAACTCCTGCCCCAAGGGCTTCTAGCTGGAGGTTGAGGGGGAACAGTCTGGAGGTCAGAGGGTCACCCCTTAAAAGGCTCTGCTGAAGCTTAAGGGAGGGGACGCAGCCCTGACCCCCAGGCTGAAGCTGCCGTCTCCAGTGACCACACCTCCCCTAAGAATCGCAGACTGCAGGGACCCAGGCTTGATTCCCAAGACACCTCCGGCAGGCTCCTAGGTACCTCAGCTCTCAGAGGGACTGGGGGTGGAGCAGGGGAGGAAGAGGGGCGTGGAATCTAGCATTGCTGTCCTGTCTCTTCCACTGGACATCCCACCCGTCCAGGAGGGCAGCGGCCGTGTCTGACTCGGAGGCGCTCTCCACCCCATCTCTGCCAGGAGACGGTTCTCAGTCTACGAGGGATACATACCCGGTTTGTGGTTTGTGTTCCGCAGAGCCCAGCCTCGCTTTCCCAGGGAATCCACGCCCAGGAGGGGAGTGTGTGGCCATCCTTTCCATACCTCCTGCCCTCCATCCACCCCAGGGTTCCCCAACACCCCAAGCACCCCTGCCCTACAGTCCTCTTTCCTCATAGTCTGTGGGCTGCCTCAACACGTGCCCTCACTGAATTGTCATTATCGGTGTGTCTGTTCTCACTCAGACAGGAAATGGGTCCTACTGATCTTTGTGTCCCCAGAGCCCAGTGTGGTGCCCTCCCTTCGATCAATCATTGGTAACTTAAAAATGAACTACGTAAACCTCTGGAAGTTTATTACAAAAGTGGAAGAAATATGACTTCTGGGGAGTAACACTTAAAGTGAGGGCTTTTAGAGAGGGCGCACTGCTAGCCAGGTCCTCACCGTGGGAACTGTCCGTATGCTGATAACAACAATACCCGCAGTGCTTTCTGCAGGGTGCTTGGAAGGTATGGTAGCCTGCTGAGTCCCACAGCTCTGGGAAGTGGGTGCTATTATCAGTCCAGTTTTGCAGCCGAAGAAACGGAGATTGGTGGCAGTTAAGTTCCTAGTCCGTGCAACTGGCAGGTGACGATGGAGCCAGAGTTGGAACCCGGGGCTCCGGAACCTGCTGCCCACTACAGTTTGCCAGCCTTTACTCCACAGTTACGGAGGGGACTGATGTGAATTCATACTCAAAACTCCAGAACCCGAGAAAAGAAAAATGGGGGGGGGGGTGGGCGGAGCTCCATGCCCAGGAGAACACCCAGGGCCTCCTTATAAATTAGTCTTGCCCTGGCCTGGCAGCAGCTCACCTTGTCGGAGTGGCCAGGGTGGTCTCTGCACAGCCAGGGAACCCTCAGACCCCATTGGTCAGCTGCATCCCAGAAGGAGGGCTCCTTGGCCTCCGGGGTATGTCAGGGCTCTTTAAAGCCATCAGTCCTGGGCAGAAAAGGGCTCATTCACCTCACTCTCACCCTCGGAAACTGAGGACACAAGAAGGGTCCTATTGCTAGTCATTGAACAAATATGTATAGATACCTACTGTGTGCTAGTAGTGAGGGACTCAGCAGAGGACCCCAAAGGAGATGCACAGGGGAGGCAGGACACGTGGTGGAGGGAGCCACCCTAAGCGGTGGGGAGTTAGGTGATGGTGGGCGGGGCGCTGGCACTGGTTCTGTTGTAGGCAGAGGGAACAGCCCGCTAAAAGCTAATGAGCAAAAAGAACTTGGTGAGTTCTGAGAAAGAAAAATCTGGTGGGCCTAGGGCACAGAGAGGAAGGGAAGTTTCAGATAATGCCAGAGTGACCCTGCCTGACCTTATAGGACACTGGGAGGCTTTGTGATTTTATCCTAACCCGGTGGGGATCCTAAAAGGTCTGCCACGTTCAGATTTACATTTTTTTAAAATATGTTTTTATTGATTTCAGAGAGGGAGAGAGAGAGAAACATCGATCAGCTGCCTTCTGCAAGCCCCCTCCTGGGGATCGAGCCCACAACCCAGGCATGTGCCCTGACGAGGGATCGAACCGTGATCTCCTGGTTCATAAGTTGCCACTCAGCCACTGAGCCACGCTGGTGGGAACAATTACATTTTTAAAGGTTTGCTAGGGATACTGTATAAAGGATTGGCGAGGGGGGTTGGGCAAACTGGACTATAGGAGCCCTCAAAATGGGGACTACTGATTCGCAGGTGAGAGCTGATGGTGGCCTGGGTTTCGGTGATGGCAGAGCAGGGTTCAAAGCTGTTCTTTTGTTAATCTTCACCTGAGGATATTTTCCCATTGATTTTTAGAGTGGATGGGAGCGGGAGAGACAGAGAAACATCGATATGAGAGAGACACATCAATTGGTTGCCTCCTGCACATGTCCTGACCCAGGCCAGGGATCAATCCTGCAACCAGGGTACATGCCCTTGACTGGAATCAAACCCAGGACTCTTCAGTCCACAGGCCAACACTCTTATCCACTGAGCCAAACCGGCTAGGGCCAAAACTGCTCTAAACAGTCCTGGTGGCCTTAGGCAGGCCACTTGGCAATGAGTAACATTTAGTGGGCAGCTGAGGTGCACTGTGTGTATGTTGGAGGCTGGGGGGAGAGGGAGGGGGAAGGAAAGATGAACAGAGTCTGATATTGCCTCTCTAGAAGTATCCATCCAGTGGGCAAGCAGACACACATACACAGCCAGCGCCAGTGAAAGCAGAGCCGCCGGAACACACTAACTGAAGTACTAGCGTCGTCCTCTGGGATTGCAGGAGTCAGTGATCCTTCCCAACAGGCGCACTGTGGGAAACCTTCTGGACGAGGCAGCATTGATTGCCTGGGCTTCCAGGGCAGGTGAACTCCAATAGACTGAACCTTAGTTACTGCCTCTGTGAAATGGGGCCATTATGCCCATCCTGCCTCCCTAGAGATGGCTGTGGTATTAGGAGGACCCAAACACACCTTGCATTGGCTTGCAGTAAAGTTGTGTCATTATCTACACGCCCATGCAGAGACATGTTCAGACTCATGCATGTGCTCAGCGTTCCTAGCCTCTGCTCTCTCCATTATCCCTTCTTTTTTCTTTCTTTAATAAATTTTATTGATTTTTTACAGAGAGGAAGGGAGAGGGATAGAGAGTTAGAAACATCAATGAGAGAGAAACATCGATCAGCTGCCTCCTGCACACCCCCTACTGGGGATGTGCCTGCAACCAAGGTACATGCCCTTGACCGGAACTGAACCTGGGACCTTTCAGACCCCAGGCCGACGCTCTATCCAGTGAGCCAAACCAGCCAGGGCTCCATTATCCCTTCTTAACACCAAGTCTCAGGAAGAAGGTAGCAAAGTTGTCCACGCTGCCCGTTAAGCATGTTCTTCCTCCCAGAACTGGCTTTTTTAAAAAAATTATTGTTGAAGGTATTACAGATGTCCCCCATTTCCCCCTCTGTGCCTCCCTCCACCCAGCCCCCTAGAGCTGGCATTTGACCAAACATGGTGCCCAGCACAAAGGACATGATCAGTAAACATTTGTTGAATGAATGAATGAATGCCTTATTGGAGTAGTAACTAAGTGAGTGGGTAGATGGACAGACAGATAGATGGTTGAAAAAACAGACGTAGAGAAACTTGAGTGAAAGATGAATGAGTAAAGAATTGACTGGGTACATGAGTGCAGCCAATCAGCTGAGGTTCTAGGTATGGAACTAGAGCAGTGGTTCTCAACCTTCCTAATGCCGCGACCCTTTAATATAGTTCCTCATGTTGTGGTGACCCCCAATTTCATTGTTACAAATTGAACATAATTAAAGCATAGTGATGAATCACGAAAACAATATGTAATTATATATGTGTTTTCCGATGGTCTTAGGCGACCCCTGTGAAAGGGTCGTTTGACCCCCAAAGGGGTCGCGACCCACAGGTTGAGAACCGCTGGACTAGAGGCATTGCTGTGGGTGGGCTCATTGAAGGGGAGAAAAGGGAGCTTCCTTCTTGCTGTGGCTTCAATTCTGTGCTTCAAAGGCCGGCCCAATGCCCAAAGCATGGCAGACAGGTGCCCAGGGAGCAGCTGTGGCCACCGGTCGGTCAGGTTGTGCCAGATGTTTCCAACCCTGGAGTCTGTCCCAAATGTTCCCATCAATCCAGGTTCGCTGAAGCCTGCAGTAAAGTTGTATCCTGGTCTACACACACAGCTGTGGTAGCAGAAAGACTGCCACCACTCAGTATGCCCCAGGCCAGGCCCTGCCTGCTCCGGCCTCCAATCGCCCAATTGTGCTAAGTTCTCTAAGAGTAGCCACTGCTCTTACATGGTGACCAGCTGCATGGCCTCCCTTCAGAGGTGAATGGACAATCTGACACGTCCCCAGTCTCAGAAGATGACAGAGCCAGGTCATTGTCTTCACGCAGAAGGGATCCTACCAGTAAAACCCTCTGCCCTGTATAACATGTTTCAGTTTATAAAAGATGGTCCTCGCCATGAGATAGGGAAGGCAGGGGCGGGCAGCCTCCAAACTGCAGCAGCTACGTCCACCCACCTGGGCGGCTTCATCCCTTGATGCTGTGCTATGGTCTCCATTGCACGTGTCAGTCCTCGAAAGCCTCTCACTGCCTGTCGTACTTGTCTCTCCATCAGAATGTCAGCCCTGCTTGGACAGGGATCTCATCCTGTCCATTGCTGTATCCCCAGCACCAAGAACAATGCCTGACCCTTAGAAGGGGCTAACTTTTACCAAGTGCCTGGGCGAAGCGACAAGCAGACAGCTACGTGCAGCACTGTGACCCAGTTAACAATACCGCCCAGGCCCTGGGCACTGGCTAGCACTTCCGTGGATCACTACAGGTTTGTGAGAAATGCCTTCACCTCCTGATTCTGCAGACCAGCGACCTGAGGCTCAGGGAGAGAACAGAGCTACTGAGTGCAGCCAGGGTTAGGCAGCAAAGCCCTCGTCCTTAACCAGGCCACCGGCTGACACCTCACTAGGTTACCCAGCACCCAGTGAGGCCGGCGCCATGGGAAGTTAGGAGTTGGGACTCAGACATATTGTCGGGTTCCGTTTGTAGCAATATCCAGAAGAGGAAAATCTATAGAGACGGAAAGCAGATTAGTGGTTGCCAGGGGCCGGAGGGAGGGGAAATGGGAGAAATAAGTGAAGGCAAATGAGTACAGGCTTTCTTCGGGGGGTGATGAAAATGTCCTAAAACTGATGATGGCGATGGTCGCACAACTCTGTGAATGCACTAAAAACCATTAGATTGTCCATTTTATTTTTAAATGTCTTTATTTTAGCTCCACTTTTTGTTGTTGTTAATCCTCACCTGAGAATATTTTTCATTGATTTTTAGAGAGAGTGTAAGTGAGGGAGGGAGACAGAGAGAGAGAAACAGCGATGTGAGAGGGACACATCAATTCCTGACCCCAGGCTGGGGATCGAGCCTGCAACCAATGTACATGCCCTTGACTAGAATCGAACCCAGGACCCTTCAGTCCATGGGCTGACGCTCTATCCGCTAAGGCAAACCAGCTAGGGCTTAAATTGTCCATTTTAAGTGGGCAAATCGTATGGTATGTGAGTTACATTTCAGTAAAGCTGATATTAAAAAAGAGTTCTTGCCCTGGCTGGTTTGACTCAGTGGACAGAGCATCGGCCTGTGAACTGGGGGGTCCTGGGTTCGATTCCAGTCCGGGGCACATTCCCAGAGTGCAGGCTCAATCCCTAGTGGGGTACATGCAGGAGGCAGCCAATCAATGATTCTCTCTCATCGTTGATGTTTCTATCTCTCTCCCCCTCTCCCTTCCTCTCTGAACTCAATGAAAATACATTTAAAAAAAGAGTTCAGGTTCAAGGCTCTCTCTGTCACTTCCCTGCTAGACACATTACTTCACATCCCAGACTCGGCTTTCTAACCAGTGAAACGGGAAAAATAAATGCCTCCTGGGGTTCATGTGAACATTAAATGAGATAATACATGCCATGCTCCCCATTTTATCAAGGAGGAAACTTGGGTCCAGAGGAGGGAAGTGACTTGGCCCAGAATGCACAGCAGGTGGGTGACAGGTGAGGGCCTGGGGCCTGGTCTCTGGGCACTGCTTCTCCTTTTAGCATTAGGTGGACGGTCAGTGTCTGTGCACCTCCCCTCCCATCACCATCACCACCCTGCCCCATCTCCTGCCTTCCCTGGGGCTCTGAGGCCCTGTCTTCCCACTGCCCATGCCCGGGCACACTGAGGTATCAGGTTCCCCCAGAGCACAAGATGCCCTGTCCCCCAGCCCCCACCCTGCTCTCCTCCTGGGGCCATGATGCTGTCTTGCTTTTGCTTGTAATAAAGAAAATATTTCAGCTACCCTTCCACAGTTGCTTGGCAACCCCAAAGGAGGGTGGGGGGAGCGAAGGGGAGGAGGGAAGGGGGAGGACTCTGGAGCCAATCTGGAGACAGAGTAGGATTTGGGTGACATGGAGCCTGTGCTTAGTGCTAACCTGGCCTGGCTGGGATGGTGGGTGGGGGCGGGGCTTCCTCCCACCCCAGTGTCTCACACCAATAAATATGGATTAGGGAAATGGGCAGAGTTTTTCCCACGGGCCTGAAAGGCCGCATCTGACCTTTCTACCCCCTTTATGTACCAACCTGACAGTCAGAGAGAGCAAAGAGCAGGACCCCTTGAGATGCCTCCCCCATGGCCTTCTGACTTGGGGAAACTTTTCACCCGCCTCCTCCCCCTGGCCCCAGCCCAGGTCACAGCCCTGCCTGGACGCTGTGAGGGACAGGGAGGAGGAGGCTGGTTCTCAGATGGGAGTCAGTAGCCCCAGCCTCAGGGTCCACCTCAGGCCCTGCCAGCTTTGATGGCACAGAGCCAGGCTGGGGCCCCAGGTCAGCCTGGAAAGGCGCTCCCTGCCTCCTGTGCCTGCCTCTGTGCCCGGCTGCCCTGCCCACCTCTACCTGGAGCCTCCTCCATTAGGAGGCCTGTCTCCACCAGCCCCTTCTACATCCCGTGTCTCCTTGCCCCTCACTTCATGTTCCTCTTTCCCACCCT